>NC_132867.1:12764750-13070833 GCF_048164855.1 Canis lupus baileyi
ATCTGTTTCAAACAGTTGTTTCCTACTGCCCAGATGACTGGCAATTCTACTTCAAAACATTATTACTGACTTCACGTAGAATAATCCAATCCTCCAGTTCTATACCTTTTTTTCCCTTTTATTCCATTGAGTTCTCTAAGATATATTTGAAGTTTGTATGTGTTTGTGGTGTGAGTTTGTGTATGTGTGTGCATAATCACTGCATGATTATCAGTTTTTATTTTGTACAGCAAGGTCTATTTTGGCAACAACTAGTATTTCCTATCACCATTATTTTCAAAAAAAAATTGTAACACTAAAATATAGGAAAACATCATCTTCAGAATTTTACACTCTCCTTTAAATTCAGTATTTAAGTTTTCGACAACCTCACTACATTGCTGTTTTTTTTTTTTTTTCCATTTCACTATGGACTGTTGAACAGAGTGAATGAAATATTTCTGATGGCAATCACAACACTAGCAAGTTAGTAATATATAATAGTACTGCGTATGCTATTGTTCAACTATTAGGCCTTCAGAGAGAAACTAAAAGGCTCATTTTGTGGGAAGCATATCTCCTCATACACTTCTACTTTTACTCCGGGTCCACTTATTTTTCACAGAATATAGGAGAGCTGTGAGATAAACTACCATTATGACTCTGACTCTAATCCAAAAAGGAAGAAAGATCTAGAGCTCAGGGTAATTGTGCAAATTTACTAGCTGCTCCTACAGCATAGGGGGAGTTTGAAATTCTCCATATTCTCTGCATCCGTGTTTAAGAGACTTAAGGATCTGCCTTCCCACTAGCTCTGCCTTACCAACTTTCTACATCTTGATGGTTCCTCTTGCTTTTCCATAACTTCAAATCTAGCTTGGTCTTACTGTCTGGTCTTTGGATTGATTTTTCTTTTAGATGGTTTTGTTCTTAAACTTGATTTTTACCAAACTGTCTTCATAACACCCGGGTCTAAGTTTTAAGATTCATGGTCTAGTTCCACCTCAACTTCCTTGTCTAATCTCAGTTCTCAGAATATACACATTGAAGCCAAAAACTTCTAGTTCTCTGAAAATGGGCTTTGTGCTTGGCAATCTCTGCCTCTGGCTGCATTTTACTGTTATATAACTGGACCTCACACTGTTTCTGTCATCAATTTTTCCAGGCCTCAATGAAGTAGTATTTCTGAGTAGAACTCTCTGGCAGATGGGATCTTGATTTCAAGTAGAGGAACATATAAACTTGTGGATTTCTGGAAGCCCTAAGGAGTAAGTTTTAATTTGTTATGCTTAGTGCATCAATGGGTATTAATCAATGTCCTCTCTTGGAGTTACACATGATCATGGTAATGGACATTCTTTTGAGAGGTGGTGTTGAATGTCACTTGCTCTATGTCCTCTTCTGTGGGTATAATCTCCTCTGGCTGAATGCTCATGAGTTGACTCTTCTTGGAAACTTAAAACTTCCAGCCAGCTTAAGTCTTCTAAAATAGCTATTTTCGGGGCCACCAGCAATTTTTCTGACTCCTTACTACCTTCTATGCTAAACATAATAGACAAATTTGTCACCAGTAAAAGAGTATTAACATTGAAGCAAAGGAGCTGTTTCTCAACTAGATATAATTTGGCAGGCAGCCAAAATTATGTGCAGTCTCCTTCTCTCCAGATTCTGTTCACAAGGGGCAAGACAAATAGAACATCACTCCGAGAGATCTTTCACTCAGAAAAATTATAGCCATCCAACCATGCCTGAAATTAACAGTGGTTCTTGGCTCTGGTTAGAAGAAGACAACTACATGCCATGCTACCTCTGAGTAAGTATGTGTCAGGGCACTTTCGGATATAATTGACAGAAAATCCAGCTTAGCTTACATTAAGAAATAAAAGGAAATTTATGGTTCATAAAATTGGAAAAGGCTAGGGTAGCTTTAATTCCAGTAATAGCTGAAATCATGGGTCAAATAATGTGATCAGAACTTGGTTATTCTTGGTTATGGGTTATGTAGCATTAGCCATATTGATGCATTGTGTGTGGGTCCAGGCTATATTTTCCCAAACTACTTTCAAAACCATGTTCCATTGGCCTGGATATGATCACATACTTGGTCCAAGAACGGAAGACATTGGAATGTGATGGACTGACTAACCAGGCTTGATTCACATTCTATACCTTTCGAACTAGGGTTGAAACCTCTCCTAAACACATGGATTAAAAGTGGGAAGCATGGGATCCCTGGGTGGCGCAGCAGTTTAGCGCCTGCCTTTGGCCCAGGGCGCGATCCTGGAGACCCAGGATCGAATCCCACGTCGGGCTCCCGGTGCATGGAGCCTGCTTCTCCCTCTGCCTGTGTCTCTGCCTCTCTCTCTCTCTCTCTGTCTATCATAAATAAATAAAAAATAAAAAAAAGTGGGAAGCATGTCAGTTTCCAGAGGAAATTTTAGTTATTAATGCAAAGAGTGGATGGATGGATGCTAGTGGCAAAAACAACTGCTATCCAGAAAGAAGCAGAATAATCATACTCAAAATGAGAGTGATTTTACATGAACTATGAAATGGTATATGCCATAAAAAACTGGTTCAATGTCAGTAGATTTGTTGCCTGGAAATTATCCAACTCTTCCCAGCCCAAAAAGACCATTGTTAAAGTTTTATTACTCTCCTGTATTTTTGTTGTTTTTGGATATATATAATTTCTATGGAAAAATTAAATTTGATGTCCTATATTCTTGTTAGTTTGGATCAGTGAGAAAGGATTACTATGGAAATACTCATAATTTTATGGTCTTAAGTAAAACAAGAAGTGGAAGTAACCCTATCCTTGGCAAATTCAAAATAGATAAAATAATTTTGTTTTGAAATAATTAAAACTCATTTTTTTCTAAAGTTCATGCTCAGATATACTCAATTCCTTTTTAAATTCTCTTCCAAGGAATCTGTGACCTTGCAGGTTATTATTTCTTTTTTTTAATATTTATTTATTTACTTATGATAGACAGAGAGAGAGAGAGAGAGCCAGAGACACAGGAGGAGGGAGAAGCAGGCTCCATGCCAGGAGCCGGGCGTGGGACTCGATCCCGGGACTCTAGGATCGCGCCCTGGGCCAAAAGCAGGCGCCAAACCGCTGCGCCACCCAGGGATCCCCAGGTTATTATTTATATATGTATATTTTAAAGCTTTGTGAGGTACAAAGCTAGAAGTTATTTGAGATCCAATATATAAAATATGATCTTTGCCCTTCAGATGTTTACAAATTTAATTAGATTTTCAGTGCCATCAAAGGACTAACCAAGAAAAAAGTCAACAGATGCCTGGAAGTGTTCTTTGTCACTCTTCAGGCCTTCTTTCATGTGAGCTAATTTAATGCTTATGAAAGACCAGTATAAACATAAGTAATTTGAGTTTTCCATTTAGAATTTTCAGACCCTGTGAGTGACCATCAATACAACCTCAATACCAGAGAAAACCGCTCAGTCCATCAGGATGTACAAGGAGCCTAGGCATGAAATAGAATAAAACTGTAGGCGTATGAATAATTAGTCTTCTGGATCACAAATGCTTTCAACACAGGATATGCCTTTAGTCTTCATAGTAAAGAGGTTAATGATCAAATTATGTTCTTTCATTTGCAACTTACTTTTCAGATCTCTATTCTGTTTCAAAATTTACATAATGAGCATGTTGTGCTTGTCAGAAGTTAACTTCATCACTGAAACTTTCATGTTCATTTCATTCACTTTTATCCCTAGCATCTTAAACTTCTAGTCACTCTCTCTAATTACTTCTCCCAATCACATCTGCCATTAATCATCCCAGAAAAGCCCATGCACAGTCACAAAATTTGGAGGATAGAAAAAGGAAGTAAAGCTTCTGATGGCCCTGCCTTTGTCAGCCTACTTGATTTGAACTAGGAAGATACTGGGTTTTCCTCCAAAGGACTATTACTGACCCGGCTGGGAGGTCAAACAACAAAGCAGTAGTCTGAACTAGAAGAACTCTATTTTCTGTGCAGATTTATTATTTTTCTTTAAAGATTATTTATTTATTTATTCATGAGCGACACAGAGAGGCAGAGGCATAGGCAGAGAGAGGAGAAGCAGGCTTCCTGTGGGGAGCCCAATGTGGGACCCGATTCCAGGACCCCGGGATCATGCCCTGAGCCAAAGGTAGATGCTCAACCACTGAGCCACCCAGGTGTCCCTGTGCAGATTTATTCTTATATTTTGGTATCAGATTTTTTAAAAATCTTGAATAACGCAAAAAAAAAAATCTTGAATAACGCAAGAGAAAACAATTTTTTAAATCCTTAGATTTACTCTGCCAAATACTTCTTGCCAGTTTTAAAATATCTCATATTACTGGGTGCCTGGGTGGCTCAGTCAGTTAAGGGTCCAACTTGATTTCACTTGAGGTCCTAGGATGGAGGCCTGTGTAGGGCTCCACGCTTAGCCGAGAATCTGCCTGAGATTCTTTCTCTCCCTCTACCCCTCCTGCTCATGTTCTCTCTCTCAAAAATAAAATTAAAAAGTCTCAAAATATCACTTTATTCTCTAGCCACTGGCCAGTTCTGGTATAACAAAATTTGAGATGTATTTATAAAACAATAAACTCAAAAAAATGTTTGTATCTCAGGCTTCTAAGCAACTATCGATGGTAATTTACACCCCAAGTACCTATAACCCCAAATAATAAGATCACCTGCTAAATACAGAAGCATACTGATAATAAACTTAGCAGTAACTGTCAGGGGGAGTGGTACTTGTTATAGGTTCTGTGCTTTTGTGGGATGACAAGGGTTAAAGGAGCAGTAGCTGTGATGTGGCTATCACTTGATTTTCATACATTATCCAAATCTACAAGAACACTTCCCAAGATAACACAGGGCTCTCAGTCAATGCCCAGCTTTCAAAGCTAGACTGTAATTTTGGTTGAATATTAACTTGATGGCAAACTTTATGTTGAAAGCTTAGAAATTGATTAAGATACAAGAATTCGGTTTTGAGTTAATAATGTCCAAAAAATTAGGGCTTATAAAATTGTTTCAGCAAAGATTGAACCAGGTAAATAAGTAAGAGTAATTAGACTAAGCAAAGTATGTATGTATATACATACTGTTCTCTATGGTGTTTCTTTAAATCATATAACACTGTGATGAGAAGTCCTTGATAAGTATGTTCCTATTCCTCAGGGAGTAGAGTACATATTTCCAAGAATTCTTAGACTTAACTCCTGAAAGTAGTTAAGGTCAGTAAAATAGTTTAGCTAAGAATAATAAGACTCTATGTTGCTCATTATTATTTTGGAGATGAGAGGGACTCATATTCTTACTGAACTAAATCTTTTCCCAATAAAGATGAGTCCAACCTTCTCAAACTTTATGTCCGGCAATAATTTTACACTTGCCCATATTCCACTTAATGTCATACAAATATGTCTTTTTAAGCTTTATGGGATTGAAATTAAATTTCGTTTGATGTTTTCTTTTTACACTTCTCATCAAGTGCTTAATTTGTGTGCTTTCTAATATTGTTAGGATCATCTGAAAACAATGAAACATTTTTAAAAGCAGAAAATTACACAGAAAAATATATGGTTCTATAATCATATAAAACTTACATCAGGATTCCTCTGAAATTTAGTATGAATTAGTATGCCATGGTCCTCAGCTGTCAGCCTCCTGTGCTTATATCAGCATTCATTGGGTACATACTAGTGATGTGTATACTGTAGTGTGATGGTATTTTGTTTTCACAAATGAATTATTTTTTCCCAGCCTCTTTCACTGCATTAAATGCAACCACCATGCTCTCAGTTGCTTACGCCTGAAATGTGAGTCAACTTTGACTCTACTTTTCCTCACTTTCCCACATTTTGCATATTAATAAGCTCTGGCTGTTGATTTATTCAAAGTCCCCAGAGGAAACAGAATTCATTGCAAATGCTTCAAATAAAAATATTTCAATAAAGGGACTACTTGCAGTGATGTGAGTAGAACAAGGGATGGTAAGGCAAACAGAAACTAACAACTGTAGGAAGCCATTAATATCCCTACTAAAGAGATATTAAGGATAAAGGGAGAAATAAATGTTATCAGAGTCACACAGGGAAGGAACTATAGTCATGGAGCAATGGAGGTATCCTCAGAGATTTAAGCCTGAAATAGGGAGTTGAGGGCAAGGGGAGAAGTAACTTCACACTTTCCAATTCCCTACCTACATCTTCTGTTGGCTGAACTCACCTGTAAGACACCTAAGAAGGAAGCATGATGATACAATAGGGATGATTAGCCTCCCAACTGCAGGATAGAACAGAGAAGGATAGAAAAGGCTTCAAGGTTGAAGGGACAAATTGGGAATAAAGGGCATGTTGTACCTTAAAAATATATCCAGGATTAGTTCTCTTCATCTTGCTGAAACTATTCTACTCTAAGCCACTGTCACCCCTCACCCAGCCCACTCATTCCATAACTATGCATGCCTATCTCTCAAAATCAGACAATCTTTAAACCAAAGAAGTGATAAACTTCTCCCACTTAAAACTCTTTTAATTGTTCTGCATCACTCTTGGATAAACATAACTTCCTTATTGTATGGTGGGCACAAGTCATAGGGCTGAAAAAGAATAAAGTAGCAGCAGATTCAGAATTCTTTTCTTGAGGCTTTCCATGGTGTTGATGTAGCTATCCTACATTTTCACTTTTAAACCTATCAGTAACAGTCATAGCCACAGGTCTTGACTAGGCTACTTATTTGTTAACACGGAAATGAAAGTAGTGCAGATTAGCTCTTCCCTTGACCTGATAACGGGATAAAAAACACATTTGATCAATCTAATGCTTTATTAAACAGGTTTATAATAGCATTTCACCTTTTCTTTTCATCTTCTACTTTTTCCTTATATAATATCTTTTCAAATGCCAGGGAGTACAGTGAGAATGTAGTATATAAACTTTTCAGGATTTTCATAAAATTATGGAATTTGATATTCAAAATATATTTGAGAAAGCTGTTGGCTCAGCTTTTATGTACAAGAAAAAAAATGAGACTCAGAAATACACATGGATTTGTTCCCTGTCAATGGAGTTAGAAAATGGTAGATTCTGTTTTAGAATCCAGTTCCTCCAATTCCTAAGTCAGTTTTCCAATAATTATGTTAGTTTTCTTCATATTTACAACATATTTCTTTTTTTTCTTTTCTTCTTCTTCTTCTTCTTCTTCTTCTTCTTCTTCTTCTTCTTCTTTTAGAGAGAGTGAGGGGGGAGAGGCAGAGGGAGAGGGAGAGAGACAATCTTAAGCAGGCTCCACATCCAGCGCAGAGCCCAGCACAAGCTCAGACTTGTGACCCTGAGATCATGACTTGAGTGAAAATCAAGAGTCGGATGTTTAACTGACTGAGCCACCTGGGTGCCTTTTTTTAAAAAAAAGATTTTATTTATTTATTCATGAGAGACACAGAGAGAGAGAGAGAGAGAGAGAGAGAAAGAGGCAGAGACACAGGCAGAGGGAGAAGCAGGCTCTATATAGGGAGCCTGACGTGGGACTGGATCCAGGGACTCCAGGATCACCCCCTGGGCCAAAGGCAGCGCTAAACCGCTGAGCCACCCAGGGATCCCGTGAGTGCCTTTTACAACATATTTCTTGTATTTAATACCATTTAGAACAACTAATGCAGTTCCTTTTCAACATTTGATGTTTATTTTAATTACTTTGTTCCTGCTCAGAAAGCAATACAATAAAAGTACTTTTTCCCTTTTATTTTTATTAAATACACTCCAGATTAAAATAAATTGTTTGATTACCAGAAATAGAATCCTGACAATCACTAGCTACTGTTTGGAAAAGTCAGGGATGAGAATCAGTACATTGCTATTATGTTTGTTCGTGCTGTGGCGGCTAGTAACACAGTTCTAGGTTTCAGAATCATCTCAGCCACGTACACTGAAGCTTCCCATCGCAATCAGCTTGTAAGAGTGCACTGTTGCTACAATGAGTTTTTATCAAGTTTGGTGCAAATTTTGTCTTTAAATTTATTGTGTTTGTCATAGTGGATGCATATGTGTTGACAATATTGAGCATGTCTGGTTTGGAGGCAGTAAAATCTGCCAATGTTTTCTTCTAGAAAACCAAATGCATAACAGTCATCTATCTATCTAAAAGTGACTCCCGAAGAGAGCAACTTTATAATTCAGTTTTGTTTTGAGTAAAGACATCTTTATGATTTATTTAAACTCTCTTCATTATAATCAGAACAATGGTTATTTTTAGAATATAATTGAATACTGATTTCTAATAATTAATATCCCAACTAAAATCACTTACTTTTTGACAATGTTTTACTTTTTCTTTTTTCAGAGGTAAGTCTTCTTTTCCATTCAGTAACTTGTCTGTTGCCATGCGATACCTGATCTACAACTTTTCATGAAACAAGAATTTATTGAGTATCTGCTATATACCAATCACTGTGATAAAAAATATAAAGATAAATGTGGCATCATTCATGTACTCAAAGAACTGACATAATAGAAAAAATAGTATTTTGAAAGATTAGTTACATTCATTTCCTCATTTCTTCAATCATAACCTATTAAACAGTGCAAGCTAAGCACTTCTAGTTTCTAGAGATACAAAGATAAATAAAATATAGCCTTTCTCCTCAATTTTCTCACCATCTATTGGGATAACAGACATACACAGAGATCAGTTTATTGTATTATGATTATGTGTAAATATAAAAATAACCAAAGACTGTTATGAATACACAGAGAAGGAGCAGCTATTTCAAACTTGGAGGGATAGGAAAGGCTTTCCAGACAAATTGTAACCCATATGGTAGAACACAAGTTATAAAGATAGCAAAGTGAGAACAGTATGGAGCATGTGGGGATCTATTAGCAACTGTAGTTGACATAGTGTAAAATTCAACACAGAAAGTAGTGAGAGATAAGATCAAAGTTAAGCAGGGCCAGGTTTTGAAGGACATTGAATGTCATATCAGAAACATTGACATTTGTCAATATATTAACATGTATAACAAAGAATGAGTATAAAAGTGTATTAGAAATATTTATTTAAAATGTTTACCATTGTATTCACATATAAATCTGAAACTTAGAAGCAATTTGATATACAAATGTGAAACTTAGAAGTCTGGGCCGGACTTGTACTGGGAACCACTAGCATATTGGTGGTAACTGACATAAAAGAATGGATGTTAAAAGTGAAAATGAATTATGATAATTTTAGTGGGCTAAAGGAGGGGGAATCCATCAGTACACCAATATTTAAGGAGTAGGCAAAAAAAACCTACTAGAGAGAAGAAGGGGGAAGGGAGAGAAAATTAGGAAGTTATAGAGAGATCCAGGGTAGTCTGATGTGATAAATATGAAGGAGTAAGTGTTTCAAGAGAGTTTGATAGTATCGAATGCAATAGAGAGAGAGAGTCTAGAACATAATTAAAAACATTTTTTATATGATTAGGAAAAATCAAGTTCAGTGGAATTGAGGGCCAGATCAAATAATAAATGCTCAATCATAAACAGGAGCTCAGGAAGTAAAATCAGAAAGTTTATATTACTCTTTTGGAAAGCAAAGAGCTTGAGGGTGAGCTAGATGGTAAATTTGTACCAAGGTGAGGACTGATTTTTTTTTAAGGTGATAGTCTTGATGCAAATAGGATGGAAAAAAGATGCATGCAAAAAGATTAAGAAAAGAGAAATAGAGAAAGAAAATATTAAAAAGATTAAAAAGTTAAGGCACTGTGGAAAGCTGGAGATGAAACATATTTGTGTTAAAATATTGGAGGGAAATTTTGTCCTCCAAAACTAGAAGAAAGGCGCAGATGACTGCAGATCATTAAATGTTTGGATAGGAGAATGGAGATGGAGTGTGGAATCCGGGGGGTGGGGGGGGGGGGGAGAGGGGGCAAATTTGACTTTTGAGAGTTCAGGAATTAGAAATTGAGTAAAGGGTTTGGGGAGCAGTGTGAACATTTGTTATCAGAGAACATTTGCAAGAGAAATAAGTGAGGAAAAGTGAAAGGATTGACAGTACTATGAAACTAAACTCTGGTTGAAGCACAGACAGTTGGAATGATAACTTTATGTGAATTTTTTGTCAGAGTATTCAGCCACTTTAGGCCTTGAAAGTGGATAGTAAGGGCAGCAAATGAGAGAATTTTGCTGGGTGAATACATCTCAGGATAAAAAGAAAAATATTCGGATGTGATGAAAAAGCAACTTAATATTCACAAAATCTAGGATAAATAAGAAAAGAACAGATGTTTTAAAGAAAGGGTATTTAAAACTCAAGGGATTATAAATCTATAAAATTAAAGAGCAGGAGCAATGTAATTCATGAAATAAAAGTTAGAAAATGTAGAAAGTTGTGGTCGCTTGTGCAGTTAAGTTCAGTATTTCAAAAGTGATTATTATAGGTGAAAAAATGTTACACAGTATAGCCGTAAGAGTGGATGACCTAAATATGGGTGGAGAGATCATCAAGTTTTGGGGCTAAAGTTTTGGATAAAATTATCCATGTGAAGTTTGGAGCCACCTAGATGACAACTGGATTTAGGGTGGAGAAAACTATGATATAGATATCAAAGTCTTTGATTAATATGCTGGTATGAATAAGTCTTTAGGATATGACAGAGGTAGGTATGGATAAAACACAAAATAAGACTTTTTTTTTTTACATAGATATGTGGAAGCTGTCCTGGAAAGCTAGACTAATGTTCACATATCTCCCCACTCAAATGTCCACAATGTGTAAGAATAATGCACAGACTACCTTTGAAAGCATTGATAGAAGCTATACGTACAATGTGAGTAAAGCTAAAGTTTACTTAAAAATCTGGTGTGCAGACCCATTTGAAAATAGATTGTGGATACAAGTTATTTTGTTTGATGTTCCATGGTCTGAAGTGGAAATACTTGAAGGGTAACAGTAAGAGATTTGGTGAAAGGAAAGGAAGCACAGAAAATAATGGAAATGAGAATATAGTATTATGAGATAATAGCTGATGAAGCAAGTAGTGAGAATAGAGCAGCAAGGAAATACATTTTCAGTTATTAATTAAAGGAGGAGGAGTTCAAGAGGTGGCTATTATTCTGAAAGAACAGCAGAGAAAAAGGCAGAAGACAGAAGGGACTATAGTGAGATGGTTGTTGTGACTTGTGAGGGTGTCATGTACACTGCATGGTGAGTGCATGTCCACACTTACAGATGTGTAGGCACCAATCAATCAGATTGAGATATCAAAGTAATCTGAAGTGAAATTGAAAAATTGTAACGAGGGATGCTGTGAAGCATCTGTGCTGCCATTAAAGGCCATTCTGATTTAATCTATAAGCAATAGGGAGACTGATGGTAATATATTGCAGTCTGCATCTATGGAAAACAACTTTGGGAGCCTTTTAGAGTGTGAAATATACAGGAAAATAAATAATGTGAGGAAAACTGGTCAAGAGGTAAAATAATGTATCCAGGAGAGAGAAATGACCCTGAAAGAAAAGATGACATTAAGACACTTAACTATGTGATTGATAAAATTGTCAAGAAGGTCAAAGATGACTCCAGTATTTTCCACTTTGGAACGTGAGTTAATGGTGATTACTTTCAATGAGATTAAGTTTGACAGGTCTGAACATATTAAGGAGGTGAACAAGGAAGTCTGAAGCTAAAGAAGAAGATACATTTTGGGGAATATATGTTTGCAAATCATCCAAGTACAAACACAGTGTTAGAAATAATGGGTAAAGAAAATTGTCAAGGTTAGCATATGAAATAAAACTAAAACAGGACCATGGACAGAGCCCCATGTGGTATTACCATTTCAGAAATGGCCCAGGTAGATGAGATGAAAGAGGGAGGGGAGGAGCAGAGAGATAAATAGAAATACAAAAGCATTTTCATAGAAATGTACTGAGAGAGTGGCAACAACTATGAAGGATTTGACATTTTTACCTTACTTGCAAGCTAATGAGATAGCCTTCCACTATTTTCTGGATGTTGACAGAAGATACAAGGCTCCTGGGTCAGAGATCAAAAGTTTTATTTTTTCATATCAAAATCTGTAGCCAGATTGTCTGCATGGTCATGTCAGGTCTGTGATCTTCAGTCCTCACAGGGCTGATGCGAGGGGGTCTAGATGAATGTCTGCACACTCAGTGGGCTGCATTATAGTAGACGAATGGGGAACCTGCCACTTTATAGCAATCTGTAAGCAAGCTTGTATTTTTGTCTGAGGGGGAGACATTTCCTCATCCCTTAAGGTTGCTGGCTACAAATAGAAACCTGAAGAATAGGCTTCTATAAAGAATGGTCCTATAAAGAATGGTCAGTTACTTCCATTCTCAGCAAACCCAGCAAGACGTATAAATGGTGCATGGAAGTATATCTCCCAACAGAGAGTTTCAAGAAAAGGATATGGTCTTGCATCACGTGAAGCAAGAAGGTAGGATGACTTCAGGGGAAAAGCTCATAGGTTTGGTCATTAGATGTTCTTGGTAATCTTTCAAAAATGAATGTGCTTTCTATTTGGTGTTATTTAAGCAAATGCTCCACAAAATTAGACGTAACTCCTTCTCAGGGTTTGGGACAGATCTTTGGTTGTGAGAATTGTCTCTATAAATTTTTAATTTCCTAATTCAATTTTGACATATTCTAGAAAAAATGATGCAAACATATGCTGAATTAGTTGTATGTCCATCACATATACCCATCTTATCTGTCTCTGTATTTGCACATTTGATCATCATGATTGTCTCAACCTTAATTGCCCTAGGCTGAAGAGAAAAGAATCAGCCAGTGTTGATATGTAAAATACTTGTTTACCTAAAATTAAAGTAAATAGTATTTATAGCATGTTGTAAGAAAGAATTTTTGCAGAAGTTTAAACATAGAGTAGTGGTAGACCTATGCCATAACACATTTTTTTTTTTTTTATAAAAGGACCCTGGACTTCAAAGAGCTGTAACCCATCTCTCAGTTTCATGTACACTTTGCTAGTGTCAATTTAGTTGCAGCAAAATAAAATGTTTTAAATATGATTTGACTGGTTCTGTTCTGCTTTAAAAATCTAAAATTTGGGGCACCTGATTGGTTCAGTCAGTTGAGCATCCAGCTCTTGATCTCAGCTTGGGTCTTGATCTTAGGGTTGGGAGTTCAAGCCCCACGTTGGGCTCCACACTGGGCATGGAGCTTACTTAAAAAAAATAAATAAATAAAAATCTAACATGTTAAATTAATTATTACATGGTTCAAATAAAAATAATATTAAAAATATATCTTCTATTCTTGTCTCTCATTAGTCCACCCTCCCCATCTCCATCCCACTACACATGTACACACCCATGTAGCCACTGTAATTACACTCATATTTTTCTAGAGTTTTATTTTTCATAAAAGCAAATAAGAATATATTTGTGGATAGGAGAAATCTAGAGATGTCACACCAAGATTCCTGTTTCTAGATTGTTTAACCAAATTCTAATCTAAGTACCAGTCTGGGGACTTTGCAAATGTAATTACAGTTACTAATCAACTCACCTTAAAATGGGGAGCTTAGTTTTTTATTATCCTGTTTATTTTGATTATCATTATTTGACTAAATCCTTTGAAAGCAGAAAAGAAATGCAGAAGAATAAATCAGAGAAAAAGAGGCAGGCAAGTGAGACAGAGGGGAAATGAGAGATTGCTAAGCCTGGGAATGTGTGTGCCCTATGGATTTGAAAACAATTGCTGGCCAAACACTAGCAAGGAAACAGAGACCTCAGTCCTACAATCACATGAAACTGAATTTTGCCATAACCTGAACGAGCCTGGAGTGTTTTTGCTTCCAGAGTCTCCACAAAAGAGGCCAGAGCAGCCAACACATTGATTTCATCTTTATGGGACTTGAACAAGAGTAACTATGGGACTTGAACAAGACAATACAGATTTCTGACTTACAGAAATCATTAAGTAATAAATTCATGTTGTTTTTACTTGCTGAGTTTGTGATAATTTACATGGCAGTGGTAGAAAATAGATATGAGGTTTTATTTTTCTCTCCTTTTTATAAAAGAATTTTATTATCATACAGTTTGCATTTTGCATTTTTCGGTAAGCACTGTATCTTGGGGCACTTTAACAATAATAAAGAGTTTTGAGTTCTTTTTACAGCTACATATTACTTTACTGTATTATGTACTTTAACTTATTTGACCAGACCCCTATTAGTGGACATTCGAGTTGTTTTTAATATTTTCCTAACATGCTGGGATAAATAACCTTACTCAAGTTTCATTCACATATTTACTGGTACCTTTTAGAGGTAGATATCACTAGATTAAAGAATATATAAATATAATTTTGACTGATATTGCTATAAGGGCTGTTTCCCCTATTAACTGGTCAAGCAGGAGGACAATGAATATAAAGGTTATTGACAACCATCATGTAACTCAAGTTCATCCAGTGGACAAAAGTATCAGTGACAATTTTGAACATGGGAGTTACACAAGAAATAATTCTTTTTTTTAAATGTTTATTTATTTATGATAGTCACACAGAGAGATAGAGAGAGGCAGAGATACAGGCAGAGGGAGAAGCAGGCTCCATGCAGGGAGCCCGACGTGGGATCCGATCCCGGGTCTCCAGGATCGCGCCCTGGGCCAAAGGCAGGCGCTAAACCGCTGTGCCACCCAGAGATCCCACAAGAAGTAATTATAAAGATCTCTATCTTTAAAGTGAGCAGGAAGGAATAATAGACTGTATCATGGCATCAAGTATTGTGTATGTCAAGTATGTAATTACTTAGTAAAAAAAAAAAAAAAGAATCTTAAGAAATTATCTTCTTGATTATCCCCAAACCTTTTGTGTTGGATTTCTGGTATCATTAAATAGAGAAAATTTATGGATTCTCAATATTCTATTGGTTCTATTAGTGTGTTGTAGGTATGTAAATGTCAATTATTACAGCTTTCATAGGATGTATTTATTCTATCAGTGGATTCTGAAAACTCATTCTAAAGATATTCACTTGTTAATATCTTGACCTATTTATAATGTTACTGCTACTTCTTAATTAACTCATTAAAAAATAAAAACAAGTCTTAAAATGAATTTGTGAAGCATAAAAAATAGTTGATTGTCATGTTTACTTTCAAATGTCAGAGAAAAATGAAATTTTTTTGTTTACTCAATATAGAATTTTAAATGATTGATAGTACATAGTAGAGTAAGATACATGATCGTGGAACTTTTAACAAGAAAGATACAGTATACTGGATATAAGTTGCTTTTTAAAATGAAGTCTAAAATTTTCTGAAAATTATGTGAGTACTCTCAATTATGCCACTTATTTATTGAAGCAATTTGATGTTTTCAGAAAAACCAAGGGACATGACATGAAAGGGTCACTGATGACATGACACATAACTGCTTTTAGCTTCTAAAGAAATGACAGCAGCTATGGCGAACTTCTAGTGTCACAAGTTCAGGATGGATTTGACAAAGGAACTTCTCTGGAGAAATATAATTTTTAAAGTATTGACTTTCTCAGTAGAAAATATTTGAGGGACAAGTGAAGAATAAGGTATTAGCATTTGGCACTTCCACAAGTGAGACTATGTCTGCAGAAAAAAATGAAAAGATTAAATATAAGACCCAGATTTCCTATACTTCAACTTACAGTTGTTTAAATGTTCTCAAACATGTTTTATACTTAAAAATACCACAATAGAGAATTATTTTATAGTATGCTTGATCTTGCCCGATAAATGAGTTTCCACAGTCAATTTGACCACTGAAAGCTCTAGTTCCTTCCACTCTACACACACACACACACACACACACACGCACACACGCGCACACACACAAATTCCTCTAACTGGGCCAGTGCTATCTTTAGATGAGTACTACTGGACCAGATAGACTGAATCTGCTCCCCATCTGTGATTCTAAAGGAAAAGCAGAGGAACAGGATGAGAATCAGGCTCAGGTAGATAATGAGAATGAGGAGGAAGAATTGATGAGGTTGAGTTTCAGCTATGTATACAAAAACAAATATTATTATGCCAAAAGGTATAGTGTATCATTAGACTTGCAGAATTAAAATTAAATCGATAAATGAAAAATATTTCATACTCAAAAATTCAAATCTTAAAGAAGTTAATTTTTTCCCAAAGGTTAATAGTATTATGTTCCATTTGATGAAGGAGTTGAAGGATTGTGTACTTCGTGGTGTCATTTTACTAAGTTTGGTTCAGCAAGGCTGTATTTTATTTATTTTAAAGATTTTGTTTATTTGAGAGAGAGAGAGAGAGACAGAGACAGAGCATGAGCAGTGAGGAGGGGCCAAGGGAGAGGAAGTAGCAGACTGGAGCCCAACTCTGGGCTTGGCTTGATCCCAGGACTCCTGGGATCGTGACCTGAGCCGAAGTCAGATGCTTAACTGATTAAGGCACTCAGGTGCCCCTGTATTTTAAACAAATAGGGTGAGAATCAAGTAGAGAAGAAATAGCTTAGAAATGTAACCAAATGCTGGTGTGGTAGGGTCAGACTGACGCCTGTGTTGCAAAGGGCTCTAAAATAGAATATAGCAGCCCCTAGAAACACTGAGAATCAAACATTCCTAGTGAAACAGTGTTTAACTATACACAGAGTTAAGTGTTAACTACAGGCAGTCATTCATATCATTTAAACCAAAACATTAAAAATAAATAAAATAAATAAACCAAAACATAGGGGCAGCCCTGGTGGCTCAGTGGTTGAGCATCTGCCTTCCACTCAGGGTGTGATCCTGGAGACTCGGTATCGAGTCCCATGTCGGGCTCCCTGCATGGATCCTGCTTCTCCCTCTGCCTATGTCTCCGCCTCTCTCTGTGTGTCTCTCATGGATAAATAAATAAAAATCTTAAAAAGAAATTAAAAATAAACCCAAAACATAGGTTTGCCTCAATTGATTTTTCAGCTGACATACTTTTCACTTGAATTGCTCATATTAATTGCAGTGATTCTGTGTGTTTCTTTGCATTCATAGGCAGTTTTAGATTCACAAAATTTTTTTGGTCTGCTTCTCGACATTCTATTCACACTAGCGCTGTAAACCTCAAACTTAGACATTCTTGAGTGAAAGGGTGCAAGTGCATTGCATCTCAATTGCACTTGGAGGGGAGCACAAGGATTAGGAGAAAGTATGGAAAATTGCTTAGCTGGTCTTTTCGATTATTGATGAGAAAGCAGAATAATCCAGAAAGGGACCATCTACCTCCCACAGCAATGTATTCTCTGATTAACTCAAAGAAGCCAGTATCAGAGTGAACTTGGGTTCAGTGGATTGCACCAGAGAAATCTGCAAAAGGATTATCTTATTAGCAGAGGGAGGACACATAAAGAAAATTGATATACACAAGAGCTAGGAGCACATGGCAAATCCTTACGAATGGCAGCCTCAGTGAAATATGAAGTCAAATGTATGTACATCCAAGGTGAAAGGTGGAATATTGAAGTTATTAATGCAGGGGCCTTACAAAAAAGTTGGGGAGTATAAAACAGAGAAATGGAAGATGGGGAAACCTGGAAGCTGACAGCACATACTTTGCAAATCTGTTGACATATATTTGGAAACAAATGAAGAACTATGAAGGGCATAAGTAGATTCTTGGATATTGCTGTAGGTCACCAGGGCCTTAACAAAAGAAGACGAGGAAATGTTTTTATACATTGGCAAAGGCTGTAGCAAGGCACGTTCTTTGATCCTGGCAGGATTTTAATTGCTTTGCTGTTGATTGGCATGCAACTATGTTCAAATGAAGGAAGAGAACATATTTCGAGAGCTATTTCAAGGATTGCTTTCTGATACACTTCATTGAACAGCTAAGGTGGTTAGAGGCTATTTTGGACGATAGCCTAGAAATGACTCTGAGTAGGATAAATAAGGCTGAAATAGAAGAAAGTTGCTATCTCACCCTATAATCACGATAACCTTCATTTTAAAATACTCTTCAGAGGGCAGGAAAGAAACAAGTATATTACAGAGAGAAGTACACAAAATCTTAATTGGAAGAATGTCTGAAATACTTGAATAAATTTTGATTGTACTTTAATAGAAATGAATAGCAACAGTAGAGCTATTTTTCTCTTAGGGGTTCAAAGCGCCTGTGTGTGTGTGTGTCTGTGTGTGTGTCTGTGTGTGTGTCTGTGTGTTGATTATATACCCACACAAAGGTCTGAACAAATAAAATGAACAAAGGGTTTCTATAGGTTGCTCTTTTTGGACTCCCTTCTAAAGGACGGTGTAAGACATAGTGTGACAAGACGTGACAATAACAATAGTCAGACCACTGTGAATTCTTGAAAAAATGCCTTGTGTACTGTTATTTTCCCTGGGAATTCATGACCTTGCATCATAGGGCTGGAACACGGCACTGCTTAGAAGCCAGCATCCTCCATAAAAATTCTGTTTTTTTTTTTCTCTATCTATATCTCCAAGTGAAGGTATGTTGAGAAATTGAATCTGATTGAGCCCATTTTGAGTATTCCAAATCAGGAATTTTTTTTAAAAGAATGTACTCTTAAATTTTGTACATTTGTGTAGATTTTGCTTAATATATCTTCCACTTTTCATTTAGATCTAACCATGGTGAGTCCTATATTAAGTATAGGCTCATGGCTTAATTTTTGAAAGTTATTCCTACAGCCATCCAGGAGAAGCATGTAAAGTTGCCGTGATGGAAGCTGAGTGTTTCTTCCCACTGTCCATCAGAGAGAAGGGGGAAGTCTGAGAGATGCTTACGATAATTCTTGTGCCTGAATGAACACACACAAATAATTTTGCTAGTAAATTTCCTTTAATACCAAGAGGAAACTATACATTATTTTTTTCCCACAAATTTCAGTCCTGTCTGCATCACAAATCACACAGAAATGAAAATGGAAAAAGTCAAGTCATTTATCTGTGGGTTGCCTACATATGGTGTCACATACCCAGTTAAATAGAGAAAATTGAACAATAAGTATCTTTTCTTTTTTTCTTTTTTAAGTTTTTATTTATTCATTCATGAAAGACACAGAGAGAGAGAGAGAGAGAGGCAGAGACACAGGGAGAAGGAGAAGCAGGCTCCATGCAGGGAGCCTGATGTGGGACTCCATCCCAGGACCCCAGGATCACGCCCTGAGCCAAAGGCAGACACTCAACCACTGAGCCGCCCAGGCATCCCCAATAAGTATCTTTTCAACTTCATCCTGAATATTTTCTTTGGAACCTTTGGTGGTTTTATTAGCTTCATGCTCCCTAAGAAAAAACATTCCCTCTAAATATTTCATCTAATCAGGAGATTTCTTTAGAGGACTCAAAAACTCTCTGGCTTTGCATTTCCTGACTTCTCTGCTTTGTGTCATGTTGTCTTCCACTAGGATTCTTTATTTGTCTATAGTCTCTTCAGATTATTCCCTCAGGGGTGATTGCTCTGGTTACATGTGTTGCTTCTCAAGACTTTACTTCTTGGACTGGTCCTTGTCCTCCTTGCACTACAGCCATTGGTCCAATAATACTTCTGTTAATCGTCTGACTGCAGCTTCAATATCTCAATCCAAACAGGAGCCGAAAGGCCTTGCTTCTCTGGGAAAAGGTATTTGATATTCTACTGAGAGAGCTGTTTTGGGGGCAGTGGGACTTAAAAGGATGGTTTTCCTGTGCAAGAACAGTACCTGCTCCTTAGAGAACTATACTTAAAGCAGAATGAACAAGGGTCATAGTCCTAGCCTCAGATTGTTGGAAGAAAGATAACAATCCTGGAAGGGAGAGTAGCTCAATGTAGTGAGAACCCCTCCATCCACCAACACCAAGATAAACTGATGGAATTTCCTCTCCCATGACCACCACCAATATATACACAGTTCAACTCCTCCATTTGTGATGTCCTTTTCACTGTGTCTTGGGATTCGAAAATGGCTCTGAAAAGATTTTTGGTAAGGAGTATATCATTGCAATCAGTGACTGAGTGTGAAGATACCACTATTTTATTAAATGTTTCTTCTAAACTAGTCTATCCTCTTTCAGGGTGGTTTCAGTTCAATGCACCCTAAGGAAAAAGGAAGTGGTAACCAGCTTCTCCCTCCATCTGATATTCAGGATGTAGAAGGTGGGTTTAAGCAAGATGATTATTACATAAATTCACTTGGTAAAAGTGCCGATAACTAAGCAGCTCAGACTTTTCCTCTTTGTAGTCCTTCACTCTTTCACCATTGTCTAGTGAGATTTGTAGATTAGCCATAAATAGTAAGATACATCTCTCTCCTTCCACTTGTATCAGGGAAAGCAGTGTCTCCAAACCCGACACATGGAATTTGGCTCCAATCCCCTCCTGCCTACTTTGGTGTTTTTCTCCACCAAACACCCTCTTTTCCGGATCTTTACTTTCTTTTTTTTTATCAATAAGTACAAAAACAATTCTAACTAAATTACCAATGATCTCTTTAATATTAAATCTAAAATTTCTTAACTGCAAATTTACTTTTCTAATTCTCTTCCTTATTTCAACTTTTTCATGCTACTTCCACCACCAGTGTCTTTCACAAGATCTTTTCCTTCATATCTCATCAATTGATATTCTTTTATCAAGATCCTTGTTGATTGTTTTTCCTTCTGAAGTATTCCACTCCCTCTCATGCCTTTGCCACTATTTATCTCCTGAATGGCCTGCAGCCTCCAGTATAATGCTCACTGTCCAGTGTATCTACCATATTGTGGTCAAAACGTAAATTTGGTCATACATGTGCCTTCTTAAAACTGCTAAATTTCTCCCCAGAGCTCTCAGGGCAAAGATAAATATCTTAACCAAGGATTTTAAGTTCTTTTTTCTTTAATATCTGTCAACCTGCTGTATTTTCTGCTCCCTACCCCAATTACTTTATTTATTTGGAATAATGAACCCTTAGGTTTCCCTAAGTTCACCTCTGCTCTACCTGGAACGTTCTATGGCATTTGCTCTACCTGGAATGTTGTATGGCATTTGTTCCCTAAGTTCACCTCTGTTCTACCTGAATGTTCTATGACATTTGTTCCCATGCAATACAAACCACACACACACACACACAAACCACACACACACACACATAGAGTTTATCTTCTGAATTCCTTATTGCTTTCAAAATGATACCTCCAAGAATTATTTCCTAACCTTACTGTCTGATTTAAGCTCATCTACTTTGTTAGTGTCACTTGTTCCTTTGTTATCATGATGTCCTATAATTAGAGACAACTATACTACATCAAACTGGGAGTTTCTTGATGGCAGAGATTGTGTCTTAATTAACTTCATATCCTCATGGCTGGGCAGAGTGTCTGGGGCATGACAGGTATCATTTTTTGAATAAAATTGGGCAAAATTGGGAATTCTCCCAGAACTTCTCATTCCTGAGGTGAAGTGATCAACCCCATCCTGGGGTCCTGGCTCACACTGAGCCATGCTAACACCGAAGGCCTTACAAAAACGCGAAGGTTGTGCTGTTAGAGTGAAAGCACATGCCTTGTTATGACCTGATGAGGGAATTAAAGGCCAAAATAAAGAACTCTTTTGCATTCCCTTTTGGTTCAGTGTTTATGTTTGACCATCTGATGGTAAGGGTTTCTTTCTGATAACTATCTCTGCCTGTCCTTTCCACACTTAAGAGGATAAAAAAAAAAAAAATGATGACAAAAAGACTCCATATGATGGGAGCTTGAGAGCTTTGAGAATGTGGTTCAAGGGTGACTTTATGTTTTGATAGATCTGACTCCAGACAGATTTTCACAGAAAAGAGGGGAAGAGCAAGTATTGGTGTAGGTTGGTCTTTGTTTTTTTGCTGTAAAAATAAAATGGCAGATCATATGCTTTACCACAAAAAAGAAATACTAAAAACTGTTACTCCTATGTGGATGTATAATTTTAACAAAAGAAACTATTTCTAGGGAATAAAGATAAACTTATTTTTAAATCATATCTTGGCTGTATTTTTAAATAATATACTCAAATAATGTTTCTCTAGCCTCTAGACACTTTCAGGTGAAGCATCTCTGAATTTAAAGCAGTGCGTGTAATTGTTAATCTGATTAAAGTGCAATGAATATACCTTTTTTCTCTGTGTTTCCAGACACTTTTGATACTTTGTATTATATTTATTGTACTGTTTTCAGATTAACAATTGAACTCATTGCTGTAAATATAGAGGCTCTTCACCTGAAAAATGTTGAACATTATTTGAATATGTAACTTACATATTGTCTAAAAATAAATTTACTCTCTTTTTCTCAACTTGTGGATATCCTGAATTATATAGACATTATAGACAAATTTAATATATATATATATATGTATTATATATATATATATATAGTGGTAAAAAATCAGGATCTAGGCACACAATTTTATATGTTACACTATCAAATTTATGAATATATTTGGAAGAAAATACGTTGAGTGATTATCTCTACTAGTGTGATCCCTTGAATTTATGAAGTTTTAAAAAAGAATATCTCTTATCCTTCTATATGTTACACTATCAAATATATGAATATATTTGGAAGAAAATATTTTAAAGTGATTGTCTCTACTAGTGTGATCTCCTGAATTTGCAAAGTTATAAAAAGAAATATCTCATATCCTTCTAAAAAATTTAAAAATTTTTTTTGGTTATTTTCCTAATGGTTTTCAGAAATATGAAATAGAATAAATCCTTGAGAGCATTTTAACAAGTTTGAGAAGGCGACATGGGGGTTTTGGTGTCGGGTGATTTTCAGCACTCCTCTGGTTAGCAGTCTGAATTAATGATATTTGACTTAATCCTGCTTTTGAATGGTTACTTTTGATCATAGTCAAGAGCATCTATTTCACAGTTACAATCCCAAAACCTGTTTGATAATGTTTACTGACAATTACAGGCTTAGCTAAGAAGTAACAACAGGGAGTAAAGCAGTCTTTGAATAAAGTTGGCCTCAAAATGAACAACAGTAGGAGACTGATTGGCTCAGTTTTATTTAACATTTTTAAGTCTGATCTTTGACATTTTCATTAGTGAGCAAAAATAGCACATTGATGCAATTCTCAGGTGGCTCATGGGGGAAAATGCTAAACATACCAGAAACAACTAAATAATTCAGAAGATCCCACTATATTTAAAAATGGAGATCTACATGGAGAAATTTTAGGATATGGTAAAAATAGAAAGCTAGGCAATATATCTTTTCCCCTGCCCCATTACTTAGGAGAGAACATAGTGTTTCTTGAAATCAAACATTCTGCTGCCAAAATTTTGGATATTTATTGCCATTATGGCTCTCTATTATAGAAAAAGAACTGTGAAAATTAGAGACATATTAGAACAATTGCATTCTGTTGTCTCAACTTACCATCAGAAAGATTTATGGATATAGTAAGAAATCTTTTAATACCCTTTCCATCAACTACTAAAAACCAAACTGAAATGGAAAATAAGAATTAACCAGATAAATCATATCCAAGCAATTATATATGCTAATATATATTATTACATAGAGACCGTAAGTAGAAAGGACTTTTTTCTACTTTTATCACTTTATCAGATTTTACTCTTGTTACTTTGGTTGCCCATTCATATCATTCTGATTCAGAAAGGAAAATGAGCATATCACCAGGATTATGTGATAGTGTTCAGGTATTTGTAATATAAGGTCACAGAGTGAAGATGGGGCATTGCCTAAAATATCAGTTAAGATGTTAGCAATATCTTAATATTAATGGAGGCATTACTATTGTTGGAGAATGAACTCTCAAAGTTGTTGAGGTCAGTGTTTAGGTGAGAAGCTGAGAACCATTTCCTTATGTCATTGAAGCCATACTTCAGCACCTGTAGATAAAGCCTCTGTATGAAAACGGATTTGAAATTCAAGTTATTATAGAAATGAAGTTAGGTGACCTCCCATTAGTCTTGGAATCTGGTGGTCTTTTTTTTTTTTTTAAAGATTTTATTTATTTTATTCATGAGAGACACAGAGAGAGAGGCAGAGACATAGGTGGAGGGAGAAACAGACTCCATGCAGGAAACCCGATAATGGACTTGATCTCTGGACTCTGGGATCACACCCTAGCCGGAAGCAGACACTCAACTGCTGAGCCACCCACACTTAAGTGTAAGCTCTTAGCAACATGTTTTGCCATGATAAGGATACCAAAATACTCACTATTGGTTTTTTAAAGAAGTTTTTTGTTTTGTTCTGTTTGTTTGTTTTTGTTTTTGTTTTTGTTTTTTTAGGAGAGCCTGAAAAATTTCCTATAATTCAAGTAATTTTCAATCATTGCCTATAACTTTATTAATCTCCTATTGTGTGTGTGTGCCTGCATATATGTGGTGGAAGAAAAATTAAATGTGTATATGGAAAATGGGACAGTCATGTTACAATGACAAGAAAACGGATTTAAAGGTTAAAGGCCAAAAGTCCCTGAAGCCATCAGTCCTCCATACTGCAAGATTGAAAAGACAAATAGGTTAGGGGGTTCATCAACTGAGAAATTGAAACACAGTATAAATCTGGTGAAATGCTGTCTCTAAATTCTAAAAACATCTCAGCTACAACAATCTATTCAATACCAGAGAAATTATGCATGATTGTGCACTGTTATTATAGATTGGGAATGTATTCTGGTAGATTTCTAAATAGGCAGAAAGGGATAATACTGGCAATACAGTGTAGAGTAATAATTTAAAACAGATCAGATATTTTCTTATTTTAATGTTTATAAATTAAGATAATACTGTTGCTTTACTGAGATTTTTTTTCAATTTATTTGAAAACTCAATAATGTATACTCAGCATTTCAGACCAAAGGCATAATTGATTTTAGGAGCAATCCTATCAAGTTTTAATTAATTCTTTGGAAGTAATGAAACAGAAGAGAGAGCATAAAGTAATACTACAGATGGGCTATATGACTCTCACTTCATTCAAAGCCATGTTTCAAAAGTAAATCTATATATGTAATACTTGTAAACTTTAACTAAAAATAGTTCTAATGACCAAAAATTCTCAAAGCTGAAATAGAAAAAGAAATATGCCCATTCTTTGTCATTGAAATACTTCAAAAAGAAAATCTCGAAAATTAAAATGAATTAATCAAGTTCCTATTCCCAAGAAAATTCATGAAGGGGAAAAAAGAAATGATGATCTCAAATTCTCATAAGAATGAATAATGAAGACAGATGTAGATCAAGTTCATAATTGTACCTAATGCACTAATCTTCTTCACATAAATAGTAGTCTTTCTCTTAAAATCAAAACAAAACAGTGCCTGTATAAATATGCAACTATGCCCACCTACATTAATGCCACTCTTAGGCAATATAAAAATAGTGCAGACCAGGGATCCCTGGGTGGCTCAGTGGTTTAGTGGCTGCCTTCGGCCCACGGCATGATCCTGGAGTCCTGGGATCAAATCCCACATTGGGCTCCCTGTGTGGAGCTTGCTTCTCTCTCTCTCTCTCTCTCTCTCTGTGTATGTGTGTGTGTATCTCATGAATAAATAAATACAATCTTTAAAAAAATAGTGCAAGCCAATTTATGTCATCTTAACTTGAAAAACTGAATTTAGGACAGGATATTGACCTGCATTATAAAAACTGAAAAGACAAACTATGTATTCAATATATGCTTTGAGTTGAAGTTTGAAAGAAGTCTCTCACACACACACAAGATCCTCACTCAAGTCACCTTTTCTTATCAGATTTTGGTATAGAATTTTAACACATCAAGAAGATTTCTTTCATATGAAAGACGTTGCTTAAATATACAGGTTTCTTCAAAATTTGGTTGTGTTTTGGGAGTGCAATGTTTGTTCCAGCTGTATTGTTTTCCATAACCTCACTATCTTCAATCCTCTTGGCCCCCCTACCAAGGGACAGGGGAAGAATATCCTACCCTTGTGAAACTGGGTTCAGGCAGGATCAATCCTTAACATGGAGTTAAGCATGTGTGTTGTCAGAGAGACGAAAAGGATCATATCCAGCATCTCAATTGCTTGTGTTTACTCGTGTCAAAGAACTGCACTCTGCCTTGCTCCAGAAAAAGATTTAATGGCCTTTGGTCTTCATTAAATAACTTGGTCAGATTCGTGACTGTTACCTTTAGAAAGTAAGAAACACATACAAAACATGAAGTGATTGGATTGTGCTACGGGACTTAAGGCAAGTTAGAAAATCAAGATGTCTTCTTGGGAAGTTGTACAACAGAGGAAATTTAAACATCTGATGAACATCATGAAGTCATCAAATACCCAGTGTGGGGCACTATTCTTCAACCATATGCTTCCATTGTTGACCATGAATCAGTCATGTCTGTCCATACCCAGTTCTGCACCAGAATTCCTGTTATTAAAAAAAAAATGCTTTTACTTGTTTGTTTGTTTTTTCCAGAGAAATATGCAAACATATTGGTCAACGATGTAAAGCAAAATTTTGGATAGCCATGTTTAAAGTAAAAACTACTCCACATTTTGTTTCACTTTTAATTCCAAATATTTACTTCTATGCTACTAAAAGGTGATTTTGGACCAAATCCTTTGACTTACCATGAAAGCATCTGCTTTCACTCTGCATTATCTGAAGCTGTTGATAAATAGATAAATAATAAAATATATGTTAAGTTGGGGAGTGAAGTGGGTCTAGAAAGAGGAGGTGGTGAGTGGGATGTTTGGGGCTAAGAATCAAAGAAAACCAAGTTCCCAATTTGAGAATGATTGATTGGGTATTAAAATATTGTATGAAATGCAAACTATATTAAAATTTTCATCAGCTTATCAAAGAGGAACACTGCACTGCTTATTTGTGTTTGTATATGTATTCAGATGCTAAATTATAATAGTGCCATATAGTACAAATAATACAAAGGTAGTAACATTCTAGGCATATAATGAAATTGAAGCATTTGATTTCTTCCTTGCTCAATCTCATGATCACTTACTGTTGTCTCCATAAAGTTTTCTTTAATTTTCTTCTTTAGTTTTTACTTAACTTCTATTCCAAAGTCAATTGAAACTATCACTGTTGCCTCTACTTATTCATGCAAAAATATTCCTTTTCAGAGTGCTTTTTCTTTTTCTTTTTTTTAATTTTATTTTTAAGTAATTTCTACATCCAATGTGGGGCTCAAACTCACAACCGTGAGATTAAGAATTGCATGCTCCCTTGACTGAGCCCAGCCAGGCGCCCCCCAAAGTGCTTTTTCTAATCAAAGATGTTAGTAAAACTCCAGTTGTAATTTTCCAAGTTGATTTTTATTTTTTTTCCAAGGATTTTTAGCTTCTTGTTGAGCTCTTAGTGAAAAAGATCTCCAATATTCTTTTTCCTAAGCAAAAAGATGAGATTAACTTCCCTAAAAAAAAAATTTTTTTCTAGTTTTGTAATCTGAAGTATCTGTTTTTTGTTGTTGTTTGGTTTGGTTTCCAGTTCCTTTTACCTAGATCTCTTTTCTTAGAGTTTGGAGCTATTTCTTCTAGACATTTCTCCCCGGCTTTATGGAGGTATAATTGACAAATGAAAATTGTATATATTTAAGGCATACAACTTGATGTTTTGATATATGTATACATTGCAAGATAGCCATCACAGTCAAGCTAATTAACATATAATCACCTCACGTAGTTACCTTTTTTCTTTTTTTAATAGGAGTTCTCTTCTGATTGAATATGATTCTAGATAAGATGGGCAGAAGAAGAAATGCTAGCAAATGCGACTGAGAATGAGTGGACTGAGAGAAAGACACAAGGGGACACATCAGAAGTCATACAGGAAGGGGCACCTGGGTGGCTCAGCGGTTGAGCATCTGCCTTCAGCTCAGGTCATCATCCCGGGGTTTTGGGATGGAGTCCCGCATCAGGCTACCCATGGGGAGCCTGCTTCTCCCTCTGGCTATGTCTCTGCCTCTCTCTCTCTCTCTGAGTCTCTCATGAATAAATAAATAAAATCTTAAAAAAAAAATCTTTTCCTATTTTGCCTATCACTCTTTTTCTCACTTCTACTTCTTTCCCCACACACATGATCCTCATGTTGACAGACTGTTACTGGTATTTCATTTCTTCCATGTTCATATGATCATAAACACACATGTGTGTTTATATATATAAAGATATATAGTCATGCTTTTCTGCTTCCTCACCCCCCCACCCTTCAGCTCTAATGGAAATCCTTCCAATTCAGTTAGTAGAGCTTTGACTCCTTTCTTTGTTTATCTGCATAAAGTTCCATAACATCAGTGTACAGAAATTTATCTCACTCTTTTCCAGTCAATCAGCATGCCTCTCTGTTCTTTTTCCTTTTTGCACTTATCAGTAGTCACACATTAAACACAGCCCTAGTGTGTGCATTCTTACATGCCTGTGCTCATTTCTCTAAGATAGGAATTCAGGAGTGAGATTGTAGTGGCTAATTTCAACAGTGATCATGACATTGCTTTCTTTTTTTTTTTTTTTTTTTATGACATTGCTTTCTAAAATGACTGCAGTAATTCACATTTTTTAGCAATGTGAAGAATATCATTCCACATTCTAGTCAACAGTAGATACATATATTTTTAATTTTATCAGTTGGTGGGGATGAAGTATTATATTTATGTTCAGTTTTCTTCTGTTCCTCCTGTATATTACATACAATCTAGATATTATATGAATGCAGTGAGCAAACACGAGACATGTTCTCATGGAGCTTACATTCTAGGAGGGAGATACAAATAATTAGCAGGTAAACAAGCAAATATACTTGGATGATATTATGTGTTATGAAAGGAAAAAGAGCAATTCAGCCCCATTTTTTTATTTCATGATTACTTAATTTATATATTCTCAACTTTTAAAGAGCTTGAGTAAATTCTCATACATTTATTGACATTGGATTAGTCATTGGTGAACTACTAAGCTCTTTATATATTATAGGTATTAATCTTATGCATTGTAAAGCATTTCTCTAAATGTTTTTGTCTATTGACTTATGATCTCCTCTGACAAATCCAATATCTTTTTCTTTTAAAATTTCGGTTTGCCAGTCTTTTTCTTTTTCTTAAAGATTTTATTTATTTATTCATGAGAGACACAGAGAGAGAAAGAGAGGCAGAGACACAGGCAGAGAGAGAAGCAGGCTCCATGCACGGAGCCCATGTGGGACTCAATCCCAGGACCCCAGGATCACGCCCTGGGCCAAAGGCAGATGCTCAACCACTGAGCCACTCAGGTGTCCCTCTGGCTCTCCAGTATTATTTGAGCAGATTTTTTTTCTACCACTAAGTCCCAAAACTAGATTCTAGACTTTTTCCAGGTATTTATAGTGAATTAATAAGTATTAGAATTTTTAAATTAAAGAAATCTAGATGATCAGAAATAGAATAACCAACGTTGGCTGAAAAATATTGAAAATGCGTCATGAAGGAGGTGGAATCCAATGCAAATATTTGAAGGATGAATCAAATTTGAATGAGTAAAGAAAACTTATAACCATTTTTTTAAAAAATTTGGAGTCATGCCTGAGAGCATGCAATGCATATATATTACTTTGTCTTACAGAGATGAATCACTAAAATCTTGGGGAGTTCATTATATGACAATTGAAATCATTCATTAAGCTAGAAATTACATGATTACTGCAAGCTACATATAAGTAAGGTGTCAACCATTTCATAACATATATGAATAATTATGATCACAATAAAAGTACAGCCATAGCAACTTTTGATATAGTACATTATTTTTCTAATTATAATCAATGGAGGCAATGATTCCAATGACCTGACTGATCTAGAAAATTCTCACATTCTTCATGTGTCTTCTAGTCTGGCTTAGAAGATATCAGTGGTATGTTTTTCAACATCTTTTCTAGACAGGTTTGACTGCATTGCTACAAATTATGGACAATTTTTTGCATCCATCACAAAATAAATATGAAATCTGAAGCTCTTTTGAAATCAGTAAATAAAATTTGCTGAAAATAAAATTAACCTATAAATACTCCTTCCCCACCCCTCCAAGCCCTTCTGCTTTAAGTAAAACCGTTCTAAATACGGCTAAGAATTTTTTTCCATACATCTTTTTATGTCTGAGTTGACTAGCTTCCATAATGAATAACTCAAAGTACTTATTATATTAAAAGTGTTCTCACACTATCATCTTCATACAGGAAAAAGAAGAGATTTATTTGTTCCACAAATGTATATTCACAGTCACATAGAAGGATAAAATTACTTCCACGATGCATTATTTTTTCCCTGCTTTTGCCATGAAATGTATTATATTTTATAGCACCTTATATTTGCATAACACTTTAGATTTCAAAGAATGTTGTATATTTTACCTGACTATATTGAGTCCATCATGGAATAATAGGACTACTGTGATGTTTTGAAATTTCTAAACTTTATTTGCTCTGCATTTCTTTTAAATGCTGGCATATGGTTAAAATATGACTTTTAATATCATGTAGCTAAATGGTATAAATACATACAAATGTGTGCACACGTTTTCTAATTTTGTACTATCAAGTTATTCAACCCTTACTGCATTTCCATAGCTCTGTTATGAGTTCTCATAAAAGAACGTAACTGAGTGGCTTGTATGAGATAACTCTGTACAAACTTAAATCTCACCGAATTTTATTTTCTGCCTTATTGCATGCAATTTGCTTCTTCTCCTATATATTTTTTCACATCATTACTCCTTTTCAAGTTTAATCCATTAAGTATTTTGTAGAATTTTCTTTCAGTGTAATAGCCTTGTGCATTTAGAATACAAATTGTATACCACACCCATTTTCCTTACCACCCACTGTGTATTTAAAAGTTGTGTTTATGTGCCACTAATGCTTTTTAGATGAATCAGGTATGTAACTAGATTGACCACCTAAACGGTTTCACAGAGTTCTCTAAATATAAGGTCCATATTTTTCTAGCTTGAAGAGAAGCAGGACACTTCATTCCTATACAAAGGAGAAACCAAATTTTGACTCCTCTAATTCTAGCACATTACATGATAAAACATTATTAGATGAGATAGTTCTGAGGACAGAACAGGTTTTTCTGTAAGGGCAACATTCAGGTTGCTTTTTCACACTGCTTGGGTTCCAGCTTAAAAAGAAATAATTTGAAACCATGATTTTAATAGTGTCTTTCGGTAATTCCTAAATTCATTATCAGAGTTAATTCTCATTTGCAACCTCTATTGGTCTACCCTGGATATTCCCTTCTCCTTTATCATTTCAGCAGTCTCAACCCTGATAATGGAGGCTGAATGTTTCTTCTTTTTTTATTAGAAAATGATAAGACATCATTTTCTAAAATGTTATACCAATTCAATGCTACTGTAAATTGTGTAAATCCAATGTACAGTATATTTCACACTTTACTAACCTTGAGAAGATTAGCACAAATTAAATTTCACATTAACCAGCTTAAAGCCATGAAGAAGAAAGTAGGCTCAAGGGTATTTGGTTAATTATGCTAAAAATATATTCATGCTATTTGTGTAGAGCATAAATGTTGTGAATGTATTTTTTAAGTAAAATGCTATGAGTTTGATTTCTTCTGTTTTCCTATTTATCTGTAGATGTGAATAATAACGACTACTTTGATCTTTTGCAAATCTGGTAGGTTACTGCTCACCAAACTATTAACCTTGTATTACTATGAGAATGTTTGAGAAAAAATTTTGCAGTGTAATCAACTTTATGTTTTTATTCAAGCTCTTTGTTGCTATTGTTTTATTAATTTTTAACCATTCAGTATTTGCACAGACTTAGAATGAAGGAAAATCATTAGACCAACAGCATGTATGTAAATTATGGCTATTATTTATTAAGGACTTGAAATGTAAAGTTATTACACTTTTATCCCACTTTTTAAATTTAATGATTAAAAGGAGAATTATTTTTTGTATGAATAGATGTGAATTTATCTAAAGATTGTGCTGAGAAGGTGTAAGGATTTCATTAGATTTTACAAAGGAACTGTGTCTCAAAATATTATCATATAAAATGTTAAATGTTTTCAGATACTACACCAAGCTTTAAGGAGATTTTAAAATAATTGTGATTCTGAAGGTTGGTCTGGAATAATTATCAGTTCTTCATTAAGGTTATCAGGTGATTCCCTAACATACCCTAAAATATCTATCAGGCAGGTATGCTGAAGCTTTACTCTATTTCCTTCTTAACTTTTATCAATGACTATATTGACAAGAGTATAAATAGTGTTTAAACAGATTTAAAAGTTTTTACCCTAAAAATCAACATATGCCATCATTCAGTATCACTTTGGCCTTATCTGTAGCATATTTTTTTCATGCTACTCACATTTGCTGATAGACCATTAGCTTTGAAAGTTGGCCTCCATTGTTTTATTCCCTTTTGGTTGTTTAGCCAGTTTGTGACATGGATGATGCTTCCTTTTTGTACTCTCTATCTTGGATGTTTAATTTAGGATTTGAATTGTTAATATGTCTTGATTATTACAAGCTCTAACTCATTCAATTCCATTTCCAAGCCTGGAAATAGACAACCCACTCAGTGAAAGGGAAATCAGTGGTCCATTTGAATGCTAATTACTACACAAGTCCTGTATACTGTATCAAAACTTAGCATAAACATGGTCATCAGGGGAGGCGGAAAAAACCATTAAAATGCTCTCCAGGAGACTGAGCTCATTAAAACCTACACTGGTATCTGACAAAGAAGAAAAAGAGTTGCTTAGCTGGGCTGGTTCCTTTTTTTGGATGTGCAATTCATATACTTTCTAAGGATGAGGGCTGTGTGTGAAAGGTAGAGGTAAAGTTGTGTGAGAAACTGAGTTTTCTTTTCATAGAAAAGGAAACTGCTACATTTTACACCAAAGGCTTTTCTAAAACAAAACCAAACAAAAGTGATTGTTATTAATAAAACACTATCTTGTATCTATTATACACTTAAATATTAGTATATAATAGAAATAATAGTAGTTATTTCATTGGGATTGCATCATACAGTTTTAACCAAGAGTTATTTTTTAGACATTTTGATAGCATTACCTCTAGAAAGTTTTTAAAAGTTTTAGCTGTTGTTCATGTACCAGGAAGAGTAACAGGTATGACACAGGGCAGAAGCAGATACCAAGGCAATAATATCACCAAGTAAATTTTTTCTTGATTTTCACTTATATTTTATTCAATAATAATTTAAGCATAAGATATTCTTTCCAGTATCATTCAACTGGATTTATACCAGTTTATCTAGCATACAATCTATGTTGTTATTATTAATTCCTTCTGTCTGGTAGCTTTTAAACTCATGTGCTTCAGATTACTTGGGACACTGTGAAAGGAAGATTTTTGGAACACAGTGCCCCTGGGAACCTTCATGGTTAACAAGCACTCCAGGTACTCATGATGCAGTTCGGACCACATTACCTCAAATAAATAGTATTAATTAAATGGTGTTAAATTAAATGCTGTTCATTCTATCTGTGCTTCACTGGGAGATCTAGATGATATATTGTTGGAACTATACTTCTTTTTTGAAAAGAAAAAAACAGAAAATGAATGTTTTTTAAATGTCTATAACATTTATGTCTCAAATGACTGTATCTTTTTACTTTAGTTAGACTTTATCTGATGTTAGGGTTATTTTATAGATGATTTTTATGTATCATATCATATGGTTTTAATTGTCATATATCATTCCACATATCATATGATTTATCCTATGTAATATATAATTTGGTATAATATCAAATTATTTTCTAACATGCCCATTTCAAAAAACATGATACTTGTGATATAATAAGAAATATATTTGCTCTTTGTCCCTGATTCCTGACAGAGCTTCTAAAACTATTGGAATTTTCTCAGAGATAGGAATATATTCTGTTATTCATAGAAACACATTTTGATCAAATCTCAGTTTATGCTAATGGGTTAAATTAGGGTGAGGTTTCTGGGGTGAGTTCAAGATGGGGCTCATCACCAGAAAGACCAAGTGATTAGAACATTGGAACTTCCAGCTCCACTCACTGACTTCTAAGAAGTTGGAGGCGGAAATTGCACTCTATAAAAACTCTTGAACAACTAGATTTGATGAGCTTCTGGGTTAGGGAACACATTGAGATGCTGGGAGAATGGTGTGCCCACAGAGAACATGGAAGCTCTGTGCACCCACACTCCATACTTTGCCTTAGGTATGTCTTCCTTCTGGCAGTTCCTGAGTTGCATCCCTGTATAGGTATAGTGTTTTCCTGACTTCTGTGGACCATTATAGCAACTTATCCTACCAAAGAAGAGGGTTGGTTGTGAGCACCTCCAATTTATAGCCAGTTGATCAGAAGTACAAGTTACAACCTGAGCCTTGCAATTGGAGCCTGAAGTAGGGGGCAGTCTTTTGTGATTGAGCCCTTCACCTGCAGGATCTGATGCTATCTTCAAATAGATAGTGTCAGAATTGAGTTTATTTGTAGGATGCCCAGTCAGTGTCAGCTGAGAATTAGAGAATTGCTTGGTATTGGGAAAAAACTTACACATTTGGTGGCCAGAAGAATTATATCTATAAGTATGAAGAGACAAAGTTTTCTCTTTCAGTGATAAAGTGAACATCATCATTAAAAATGGTGAGACATGACATCCTTATCCAAGGAATTCTGTAAGAAGTCAAGCTTTAGCAGGATAACCTTTATTTCACAAATAAGTATTGAGGGCCTAAGATAAAATGTACTAAGCACTGAGTGTACAAAGGACTGCCCTGGGGAGGACTGGATATCTTGCCTTTTGCTTCTTTTCTCTTTTAGTCACAACTTATTTGATTAAGTACACGTGATAAATTAAACCATATTCCTAAATATTAGTAGGATAACAATGCTTATCTATATTTTAAATTTTTGTGCATTTGAAATGGAAGTCAAAAAATACTCCTTGCTCTTTAAGAATGGTGTTTTAGAGGTCAATAAAAAAAAGAAAACTTAACCTGTTAGAAACACCATCAAAAATATTTTGGAAAAAGGAAATACTAGAAGAATAAAGGACAGGCATTCACTTTTGTATTCAACAACTATTTATTGTCTACTTAATACTTCAGTGGCAATGGTCACTGCATGAGCCTAAGCTATATTTACTGTCAGATTCACACATGTTCAGGCATAATTTAGAGGACTGGTGAAGAGCAGCCGAGGGTTTGTTTACATGGAGGATAAAAAAAAAAAGCTCCTAGAAAAATGAAAATTCATCCTAGGGGAAAAGAGGGTCAAGATGGATAAGACTGGTTGAAGGATTGTTGGCAAATAATGAACACAGAAGGGAAGGATGATTCTGAGCATCATTTGTGTCCCTAAGATTATTGCATACCACAGATCTCATTATCTCAAACACAAATCCTTGGGCTAGAGGGCTGAAATATGAACTCAAACTGGCAGTTTGAAGAGTTACTGCTTTATAATCGCTATGGGACATGAACAATATGAGGCGTTGGCAGCATTTGTGCTGATGGTGGCAGCAGCGCCATTGGGGCATGACATTGGCAGTGATTGTTATGTAAATGCCAGCAACAACGTTGGCAACGGCATTGGTGGCCATGGATTTGGGAAAAGATATAAACACTGGCAATGCCAATGTGTTGGCCAGGGTGTCTTTCAGGTCCTACACATTGGAGGATGATATTGGGCAAGAGAGAGAAAGAATGGCAAAGGATGGTTTCTTAAATAGTGGTGTAATTTTCTAAAACAGAGAAGATCTTGCCTAAGAAGCAAGGTGGGGGGAAATTTTTACTCTTGTACATATTGATCATGAGCTGTCCATTTTACATATAGTTGCAATTAAATATGTTTGTGATTTCAGAATGAAGAGTTATAATTGAAGATATAAGAAGTGGTTGAGATAATCCAGGGGAAAAGTGTCTAATGCTAAAAAAGAAGAGAAAAAGATGTAGGACTGAGAATTGAAGATCAAGAGTATTTAATGTCTATCTTCCTGGATTAAATCAACATGGTCCAGGTTTGAAGGATGAAAGTGCTTAATAGGTAGATTAGAATGTAAATTGTAAAGACCAATCCAGGCAAAGACATAGCACATTAAAACATACACACACACACACACACACACAAAGTGAAATGAATGCATTGTAATGATGTAGTTAAAGAATTGAAAGAGGGATGCGTGAGTGGTTCAGTGGTTGAGCATCTGCCTTTGGCTCAGGGAATGATCCCAGGTTCCTGGGATGGAGTCCCACATCAGGCTCCCCAAGGCAGCCTACTTCTCCCTCTGCCTGTGTCTCTGCCTATCACTCTGTGTCTCTCATGAATGGATGAATGAATGAATGAATGAATGAATAAATAAATAAGATTTTTTAAAGTATATATAAACAATAAAGAACCAAAGGAAGTTCAATATCTTGAAAGAGTAAAGTTCAGCATTGCTGGGAGGAGGAGATCGCTGAATTGTGTAGGAGATGAGACAGGATCTGATCATTAAATGCTTTACATAACATATTCAGGAACATATGGAAATGGAAACCATTATAATGGTTTTAATGGGGATGGGAGATAATTATATTTGTATATTACAAAGATGACTTTGTTGTCTAAGTTAAAGGAAAGTTCAAGAGCTTTGAGCTAGGTAATGAGAATGGTTAGGAGACTATTTCAACAGCCCAGGAGAATGCTAATAAAGGTCTTAAAAAGTAAGTGAAGGTGGCAGTAGATAGGACATAATGCAGGTGCTCAAAAGAAAAGGTGGCTCCACATGGTATACTGCTGAACTCCCCTTTAGGCATTTAATGTTATGTTCATTATGGATTGTTTTCATTATTTTTGATTAAAAAATTTTTTTTGAGTATTATTTATCTCAGGAAAGAAAGAAAAAGGAGCTGTTGAAGATGCCCCTGTTTCTGTTAAGAGGACAAATTGGCTTCCTCTAAGATAGAAACATAGAAGGAAGAAGATCTTTGAGGTAACAGACGGAATATGATGATATGAATACAATGTGAAGCTGTTCAAATAGCAGTTGGCTTGAAATGTGGTTCCTCAAGACAACTTAAAGTAACAGAGTAGAAGGGATTACTTAGGGGAAAGATGTGTATGGAGAAGGACCCTCAAGCCTCTTAAGAGTACTTCTGGAAGTCCCTGGGTGGCAGGTTTAGCGCCTGCCTTTGGCCCAGGGCATGATCCTGGAGACCCGGGATCGAATCCCACGTCAGGCTCCCGGTGCATGGAGCCTGCTTCTCCCTCTGCCTATGTCTCTGCCTCTCTCTCTCTCTCTCTCTCTCTCTCTCTCTGTGACTATCATAAATAAATAAAAATTAAAAAACAGTACTTCTGTTAGTACATGAAACTGATTCAAATTAGATTATTTGAAAAGGGAATTTTTGTGGGATTTTCCTAAGAGCTTCAAGAATGATAGTAAGCCTAAACCAGCAGGTTAGTTGGTGACAGTGACTGAAACCACCATTGAGCCTCTCTATCCCTACTACCTATTCTTCTATACATAACTCTACCTCTCTCCCTCTCCCTCCCTGCCCCCCTCTCTCTTTCTCCCCCTCTCCCAACCAAATTCCTCCATCTTATTGATCCATGTGAACATAATGATTCTGAAGCAGTTTCATTGTTCAATTCTGGTTCTAAAAATTCCAAGATGATTCTGATTGGCCTGATCTCAGTTGTCCTTCCCTTGAAACATTTTCAGGCTATAGGACAGAATCATGTGGTAGAAAATGTCTATTGTATGTATAATGATGTGAATCTTAGAACTGAAGTTCTTAGAAAAGTGTCTATGCTCACAGTATGGATGGGGAGAGAAATGTTTAGGCAAACGTGTTAGGTGACAAAACATTCTGATGAAAACCATCATTTAATCAAACGGAGAGAAATTGAGAAGGGGACATGTCAAAGAGGTTGAGAAGCAATGTTCAGAGTGAGAAGAGAGTGTTATAGAGCAAAAGAGAAAGTAAAAGAAGGAATAGATATGGAAAGATCAAGACATTCTGAGAACAAAGAGGTTTTCTTTGTAAAGACTGTGGCCTGGATTAGAAAGGAAGTAACTGCTGAATAGGGAAACTTGGTTTCTAAAATGAGGGACTATTTTCTGTATTTTCACATGCAGTTTCAAACTTGAAAATATTTCCATGTGTTTTCATCTTGTTTCTTTTGATTGCCAAATCCTAGTTACTCCAGAAGAGGCTTTGTAAATTATACAGGAGTACCTCAGAAGGTGATTTTTAAATATACACAGGCTCTGGGTGACTCCTAATTTTATATTTGTTGTCCCCTTCCAAGTCAATGATTACCAATCCTTAATACCTATTTGCATTTTAAAAATTTTAGGGAATTGCCTCAAACTCACTTGTTGAGTCAAAACAGTCCATTGAGATTCTGAAAAACGCCAACAATTGAGTTCTCTTAGGGTTTAACAGTAAGCAAAACATAATATTAAATTTTTTTAAATGTGCCTATTTACACAGAAGGAGCTAGTTCTCTAATTTAGTGTCCATTCCTAATCCTCACTTCCCACCCTGCATAGATTATCTTTTGCATGTGCTAACTCACACAACAAAGAGGTTCACTGAGCCATTTTTTTTTAGCAGTAAAGCTGGTATACGTGGCTTCAACCATGCTTTCTTATATAATTGCCCTTATAGCCAAATACAAGTTGAGGATATCTAATACATTTTAGGATTACAAAATATGTATAGTTTTTGGTCATAGAAAAATAATAATAGCAAAAAAAAAGCAACAACACTTGGGATCAAACAAATGATCTCAACCGAATGTACTGTACATTAATAATAATACCTTTTTATTTCTTAATATCATAACTGACTTCCAACTCTTTGAATGAATGTGGTATAGCTCATAGCCTTCTTTCTCCTCCTTACACCATATCTACACTCCTGTTTCTCCCCAGCACACACACATACACATATGCAAATTATTGATGGGTCCAGACAATGGTGCCTAGGATGGGAACTTTCAATAGCTGAGGCTAAAAATAAAACAAAATCAACAACAACAAAACTATTACATCCAATTGTCACATTCTTTTTCAGGCTCTCAAATTCAGCACCTTTGACATTTCTGGGTTGGATAATTGGTTTTGTGGCAGGGGTGGGGTGGGGGGTTGTCCTACGCATTGTAGGATGTTCAGCAGCATCTGAACCTAATAGATGAAGTAGTAATTCCAACACCAGTTATAATAAATGTCTCCAGATATTGTGATAGAGGAAATTGGAGGTGGGAAGAGGAAGGGGACAAAATTATCCTAGTTGAGAACCACTGTTCTATTTAGATTCACTTTCTTTAGAATATTCTCTTGCACTCTCCTTGGAGATACCTTTTCTCATGTTCTTTGTCATTTTGAAATGTCACTGTCTGTAAATGCTAGACCTGATTTGGAGTCAAACTCAGTCTGACTACAAATGTGTACTCTTATTCATCGTGCTATGTTTCCTATCCTAAAGAGCAAGACCAGTATGAGGAATTATTAATTCTTTACACATACACATGTGTATGTGTATATAGTTAACTCTTCTTTGTGTTATATGAAATATTGACATAAATTTCATGAAACATTCTTAAATCTTCATGTGGGTGTGAATTACATATAGATTAAAATGGAAGGTCACTTCATCTGAAATGAAAGAGAACATCATCGTGCACAGATGCATCATAAAAAATTATAGCAAAAATAGTTAAGCGACATATCCACATGTATGCAAGAAATTAGGTTTTCTATAAATATCCACACATATACTTGAATATTCTCAAATCTGTATTCCACTGATATTTCTAAATGGGTAATGGCCAAGTTGTATATATCTCTAGATGCTTATGTATGATAACGCAATTTATCAGTTTAAAAGTTACTTGACACAGGAGAAAAAGCTACCTGATGGAGGTAAAGTATGATAAAGAAAATGTACCTTTTGAGTGTTCACTGATACTAATCAGTTCACTGATACTTTTCTAACAAGCCTTTCTGAGGTAAGCAAATTGGGGAAAAACGGAATTTTCAAAAGTGTATACTTGGAAAAAAAAATTAAATTCAGTCCATAAGAAAAAACCTGTGAATAAGACAGCCTCCAAAGTCATCCTGATGGTGAATGAGAATGCAGCATGTGACATGTTTAACCACTGCTGTGATCTTGCATGGGCTGGCATTCCATCTTCAGGTATTGTATTACCAAACAAACATGCAGTGTTTGTGACCTTGCAAAATCTCTTTGAGCCTCGCTGAGTTTTAAAGCCTTAAATCAAGATCCTGCCAGGATGAGATGATTCTTGCAAGAATGATAACCTGTAGATAAGACAAAATGAAATTTAGTTGGATCTTGAAATGACTTGGGTTAACTCTAGCAATGGAAATGTCAATCAAAGGGCCTCAAGTCAAGGCTAAATCCAAATTTGTGTTTGACTCCTAGGACTAGATACTTTGGTTATTATTGCTTCTATTACATTTATACTTTTTTCAACCTCAAATGTAAAAATGAAAAACCGTAAGCTCTAAGTGAACAAATATCAGGTTACAAGTATACCAGTAATTTAATTTGAAGCAAGAAAAAAGAGGTTGGTTCTAAAATTGGAGCATTTGTACCTCGTAAATCAAGTCTGGGTTTAAGGGCTCTAGTGACTCCTTTATATTTTATTGTGTTTTGTTCCGTTCTGTTCTGTTCTTTTTCTTTTTGAGCTGAATCTGGTGATAAAGTGGTTTGGGTAGCTCTCTAGAGTTACTGAGGAGAAAGCAAGCGCATTCTTCATATAGTCATATTTTAATATTGAAACATTATTTCTGTCCATTAGATACATTTTATTACGATAAAGTACGTACGATACTTTATACGTACGATAAAGTATCCAGAACATATATTATACCTGTATTATACATATATTAAACCTGTTCTATTCAACAAACAGCTATAACTTTAGCCTTTCTATGTAAGGAATAGGGAATTTTCTACTATTATAATACTATATTGGTATGAAGTATTTTTGATATATGTCATGGCCTTGGCAAGAAATCTTATACTATAAATATGGCTTTCTAAATAAAATAAAGGTTGAGGGCTATGCCACTTTTGTTTATCTAATTATTACTTCCTGAACTGAAAATATCAGATTTTACTTTTTAGCAAAATATTTATCAATTACCTTCTGTAGGAGAAACACCTAATTATCTTCCATTATCTTTCCATCTCTTTCCTATTAGTAATAGAATCTCCTGAATTTTAAAGAGCTACTTGGGTGCCTGACCTACATTACTTCTCCTGATCTCTTTAGTTAACTGTGGTCATATGACCAAGTTCTAGGCACTGAGGTGTAAGCAGAAGTGATGTGCACATACAACTACCTTTGTTACGTTCTTTAAAGAGAAAAGCATTTGTCTTTAGTTCCTCCATTTTCACCTTCCTGGAGGCTAGGACAGAGAAATGATGCTGATCAACCAACTTCAACTATGTAGACTAGATGAAATCAAGAGCACCACAGAGAATGGCACATCTGAAATATTCCTAGAACACCTCCCAGAGCTGTCACTTACCTGCCCCAAACCACTTGCCTACTTAGGAGTGTTCAGTAACAGAAATACCTTGAGCCGTATTTCCATATTTTAGGTGAAAGTCACATAAAATGAATTATTTTAAAGTATATGATTCAGTGGCATTTAGTATATTCACATTGTTGTGCAGCACTGCCTCTAACTAGTTCCAAAACATTTTTTCACCTCCAAAGGTGACTCCATACCAGAAAAGCAGTCATTCCCTATTTCCACCTCTCACCATCTCCTGGCAACCACCAGTTGGCTTCCTGCTTATTTAGCTATTCTGCATTTTTTATACAAATGGAATCATATAGTATATGTTCCTTTGTGTCTGACTTCTTGTACCAAGCATAATGTTTTGAGGTTCATCCACATTTTAGTATGTATCATTCCTTTTTGGTCTCAATATTTGCATGTATGTAGGTGTGGGTATATATATGTACTATTTTTTGTTTATCCACTCATTTGTTGGTGGACATTTCAGTTGGTTTCAACTTCTGGCTATTAACAATGTTGTTATGAACGTTCCTGTACACTTATTTGTTTGAATACATTTTTCGAATATATATAGTTGAATTATTTTTGGTATATACCCAGGAATGGAATTGCTGGATTGTACAATAATTCTGTTTTTAATTTTTGAAGATCTGTCAACTTTTCCACAATGTTGAATCCTGCTTTTAGATCTCTAGCTTAACCTGTACCCCGATCATTAACCTTAGCGTTGGGCACTGCTGTTATAAACATGGAGCTTTCTGTCTCTCAGTGGATACAGAGAGTAAGAACTATTGCAGAAACATGACAAATATTTCAAGAGCAATAGCATAAAAATCTCAATTTCTCTGGAAATTAGATTTTAAAATACAGTAAGATAATTAAAAGAAATATTTAGTAATGATTTTCATGGTTTCCTTTTTTATCTGTGGAGCCCAGGGATAAGAGATATCAGTATGTATCTTCCCTAATGTAGGATCCTTTCACTCACTTTATCATTTAAAAAATAAGTCACTGAGTGAAATGGACTAGAATGAATGCACAGTGGATGCAGGGGCTAGTAAGGTTTGGGTTCTTACTCTCAGAAACTTCGATCATAAGAACAACCAAAATACATATATCACATCTTCCGGTGATAATTTATCCCAAAGAAGCTGCAATCAAAATCTATAGTGATTATTTCACCAGATATAGGTCTTCTCTTGGAGAAGGGATCAGAAAATGATAGATTGAGTATATTTTAGATATTTTAATTTTGTGATTTCTATTTTATTTGCAAGTGGTGATATGAACTAGGCATGTAAGTGATTCTAGCATGAGTTGGGAAACCAATGGAGAAGTCTGAGAATCAGACAGAGCTGGAATTATAAATGTAGCGTCATCACATAAAGATGCTATTTCAAGTCATAAAGTTGTATGAGATTACCTAGGATGCGGTTGCATGTACATAGAGAAGGAAATCTAGGAATGAGTCCTATAGTACTCAAATATATCTTCGTTGGGAAGAAGGAGTCAGAAGTGACAGGGGTAGAAGTGTCAATGAGCAAGATGGAACTCAGGAAATGTGATCTCCTAGAAGTAAAGAAAACAAAATGTTTGGGTGAGAAGGCAAAAGTGTTAAATGTTAGTGATATAAAAATTACAATGGCTTTTGGCTTTGGCAACATGATGGTCATTGGCGACTGACAAATGCAGTTCCAGTGGTAAGGTATTATGGAAAACAAAACAAGTTGGGTTGGGGAGAAAATGAAATAAAGACAATCATTATTGATCATTCTTTCAATCTTTCAAGATTCTTGTTTTAAGATTTTATTTATTTATTATTTTATGAGAATCAGAGAGAGAGAGAGAGAGAGGCAGAGACACAGGCAGAGGGAGAAGCAGGCTCCGTACTGGGAGCCTGATGTGGAACTTGATCCCAGGATTCCAGAATCATGCCCTGAGCCAAAGGCAGATGCTCAACCGCTGAGCCACCCAGGCATTCCAATCTTTCAAGATTCTTAAAGGGATTGACATGAAGGAATAACATGACAGCAACAGCAAATATATATACTACTTTATATATACTTATAAATATATATAAAGCACAACCTGTGTAGGTGTTGCTTTCACTTCATTTACATGCATTAACTCACTTCATCCTTACTGCAACCCTATTAGATAGATGTACTATTATTCTCATTTTACAAGCAAGGAAACTGAGACAGTGAGCAGTCAGATAATTTGTCCAAGATCATGTGCTAGATGGCAGAGCTAAAATTCAAATATAACCAGTGTATTGCTCCAGAGTCCATACTCTCAATCTTGTTGGTTTTAGCAGATTATTAAGAATCTTTGTTGTTCACCTTTTTATTCCATTGTCTTTTGGATGACAAGAACCCAGTTCCTAGACCTTAGAGTGCAGTTAAGAGGTGGAACTTCACAGCTGATGGTTTGATAATGAAATGACATTTAGATCTATAATGTTCGGTCCTGGCAACTCTGTTTATTTTTGTTTGTTTGTGTCAGCTTTATGGTTTTTATAAAAGCTTTATTTTGAGAGGCTTGTTTTATAGTTTTAGAGAACAATTGACATAATGGCCTTAGCCCCTTATTCATTTGTCATTTGAAGATTGTGATAAAATTATTCTTCCAGTAACCAGCAGAAAAGAAGGAGATAAGGATGCCAATTGTTTAGGTGTCTTCAGGCAGCAGGAAGATCCAAGTATTGGCTACTGCCAAAATAATGTTTACAGGCATAGAGGGAATTTATGAGGAACTTCAAATCATTATTAAAAATCATGAATGGCCAATCTAGAGTGCATTTAAATCTTATGTTAAAATATCATCTCCCTATTACATGGGTGTCCTAAATAAGCATTTTCCCTGAATACAAAAAAATATATTTTTGCAGGTCAAAAGCAAGGATGAATTAATCCTGTTAAAATATATCATGACAAATACCATGTTTGTGTGTGTTAGTGTGAAATGTATTTGAAGTGGCATTGGCACATTAGTATAGAAGACGCCTTATTTATCTTTATTGAATCAGTTCTACTACTTACTAGGTATGTGGCCTTGGGCAAGTTACTTAAATTCTCAGTGCCTCAGTTTCTTCATCTATAAAATGAGAATAATAATGGGTATTAACTCACTGAATATATAACATAGCTAGCACTCTAAATTTGTATTTTTTAAACATTTTTATTTATTATTTATGATAGTCACACAGAGAGAGAGAGAGAGAGAGGCAGACACGGGCAGAGGGAGAAGCAGGCTCCATGCACCGGGAGCCTGATGTGGGATTCGATCCTGGGTCTCCAGGATCGCGCCCTGGGCCAAAGGCAGGCGCCAAACCACTGAGCCACCCAGGGATCCCTCTAAATTTGTATTGAATGAACCAAAGATTGCACTAACCACCACATACCAGATACACACACACACACACACACACTGTGAGTCTGACCTTTTCTGACATCCCGACTTGGCAGATACAGCTTATTCTAACCAATTCCAAGTGTCTCTTTCTTTAAAGCATATACTAACTTAGCAGCAGTTTTTCTAAAACAAAACGAAACTCTTACCAACTTACTTCACTCAAGAATAGATAACAGCTTTCTTATTTATCATCTACATCAAATCCCATGTATTATACCTATATTTTAAGACCTCAGATTTGGTGAGTTACTCTCTCTGTTTCATAGTCTTTAACTTCCTTTAATCCATTCTGGTATTCTCATTTTCCTACATGTATTTCTTTCTCATACTACCAATGTATGTCTAGTCTTTTCTCAAATGTGTCCTGGAAACCCTATGGGTTTAAATCTTTGTTGCCTTCCATATTCTACAAGATGAAGTTCGCATTTCATATTTATCATTTCTGCTGGATTGAATTTACATTTATTTCATTCCCCTACTATAACTCCTGTACTGTAGCAATTGGAGAATTAAATACTGTCTTCAGTTTCCTTGGGGTGAGGCTTCTGGATGCAAATTAGGTTTCACCAGTTAGAAACAATTGTATGAGATTTGTAATGAGGGCATGGTAGTGCTTGGAAGATAGATTGGACTAAAGAGCAAGCAATAGGGATCCCTGGGTGGCTCAGTGGTTTGGCGCCTGCCTTCGGCCCAAGGGCATAATCCTGGAGACCCGGGATAGAGTCCCATGTCAGGCTCCCTGCATGGAGCCTGCTTCTCCCTCTGTCTGTGTCTCTGCCTCTGTGTGTGTGTGTGTGTGTGTGTGTTTGTGTGTGTGTGTGTCTATCGTGAATAAATAAAAAAAATCTTTTAAAAAAAGAAGACAGTGAAGACAGTCATTTCTGTTTACTCATATGTTTGTTGTCAGGGTGTGTTTTCTGTTCCATGCATGGAAGTAAAGACAATTAGGTTTTCTGTAGTGTTGTCACAAGTTTCATGAGTGCTGAGAGGCCCTTATGGTGGCCCAACAATGGCTTTCTGAACCCTTTATTGAAGCTGTGTTGATATAGTTTTGGGAGTCATTTCTGGAAATAACCTAGGCTGTTCCATTCAACTTTGTAAACTCTTAAATCTGCCTATAATTGCTAAAGACTTTTTGCTGTTATTGTTTTGTTTTCGTTCCCATAACAAATCCTTGACTGATTCACATGAATACAAACCTTCACAAACTGTTTCCAAACTCACCCTCCCGCCTAATTACCTACAATTGCTGCTTCTTCTGTTGTTTTTCTCAAACAGTATATACTCTAGACGACTGCCATTTTTCAAACAATCCAAAGACTTAAGTAGTTATGTATATATCTATTTATTCTATTCCTTCTGAATAACATTCACTCCTTGCTTATATAGCAAAATTCTACTCTCTTTTCCAGGTTTATAGATAATGCCTTCCTAGACCTTTCAGACCAAATCAGTTTGTCCTCCCACTAGATTTCTGTAACAACTCTCATAAGCTAGCACTGATCATATTGAGTTCCAATTATTTGTTTAGATACCAGGCCCATCAGACTCTGAGCTCCAGGAAATTGGAAAGGAGGTCACACTTATCTGTGCATTATATGCTATGTCTTAGATCTGGAAAGTTCTATCTAATTTTTGTTGTTTAAAAAGCCTATTTCACATCACAGATCCTCTTGGAAGCTTTGTCATTAAATCTAGCCACAAAAATGTTGCTGCTTCTATAATGACTCAAACTGCAAAGCTGATGCATTTTATCACTGGAAAGATATTGAGATGCCCTTTGGTCCAACCCATTTATGTGCTAAGACATTTCAAAATTATATAGTGAGATAACAATAGATCTTAAATTGTATTGTTTCCAAACTAATTCCCCAAACACTGCCTCATATCCATTTTCTTAAAGTCTGGCTCATTATTTCATGAAAATAGGATTAATATTAACTAGTAATGGCTAATATTGATGGAACATTGTTTTAAATGTTTTGCATCTATTAACTTCTTTAATCCTGGCGATAACCCTAAAATCTGTTGGTAAGTCTGTTTTCAAGCACAGTAAGCATTTTATTTAATTGCTTATGTTTTCAATAAAAATTGAGCTCCTACAATGAACCAGGCAGCCACTATATGCTAGAGGATATAACATTGGCTAGCCAGAGTCCCTGCCCTCATGAAGCTTAGTCCTAGGTAAGGAAAAAAAAGCCTAATGGATGTGTAGGTAAAAAGTTGCCACATTTGATAAGTGTTGTGACACTAATAATAATGAAGGAAGCTTAAGGCAAGACAGTTTAGGATGACTAATCTTGGGAAAGCTGGGGGAGATGAGATACTGAGCTTTGGTGGAAACTCGGGCCTTTCATAGAGGAAAGGACACTTGTTCTGTTGTAACTACAGTGAGAAAAGGAAGAAGTAAACAGGTAGATTTGTTGCTTTGTAGAAAAGTAAGTGATTCCATATTAATAGCTGTCATATTCAATGCAGAATAAAAGATCTGTGGATATATAGAGCAGTGTGTGAGATCAGACCAAAAAAAAAAAAAAAAAGTCCTTCTTTAGCCTTTGCCAAATGTCTATATGCTTTTTCCTATTAAAAATATTTCACATTCTGTATATCAGAATCTCATATCTAAATTATCATCCTATTTAATTCTGAGCACACTTTGGCAAACAATACAAAAAGTACAATCACAAGAGCTGTTAATAACATTCTTGTTACTCAGATTTAACAACCATTAAACTGGTTGGCATTGTGCTATGGAGAGAGATGGGTGGTCTTTGATGGATGTTTATACCTATACAAATAACTCATTTGTGACTGTCCAAAACTGAAAGCTTTTTCAAGGCTTTGTACATTTATACAAAAGCACAGTCTTTGTTTGCTGTGAGTTAATAGCTTTAGCAAACATGTAGCCAAGATGGTTTTTGAATGGAAGGTGACCCTTGTAGCTAAGTCACCTTGCTTGGCATATCAGAAGGGAAATAACTAATTATGTGTGGGCACTAAAGAACAACTGTTGTTATTTTGTGCACTGGAGATATAATGCACGAGGCACATAATGCTCCTTGATTGAAGTTTGGATAAGGATAACCACTTCTCTTTTCTGGTTATCTCTGATGATATAATACGCTTTTCTGCATATGCCCAGGTACTTGCCTAAATAGTTAAAATGTTAGCTCTTATAATAATTGCTGTAAGAATGGGAAAAAATACAGCATATTTTCAGAGCAATTAGAAAGCTATACAATGCTCTGTGAAAACACAGAGAAGGGAATGACTTGTTCTATCAATTACATTATGTCATCCCTGCGATGTTCTATGTGCTATTAAATGTTTTGTAATCTAGCATATTATACTAGTAGTGCTACATTATTTGCATTCCAGGTAAAGATGAGAACATCTCCACAAAATAGTATACCTTTTCACTGCCTTATTCAAAACAGGCTTTTTATGAACAGTAAATGTATGAGATAAGTTTTTAATATATTGCTCTGTTTTCCCACCCCACCCCTTTATGTAAAAAAGTATATTTTACACTTAATAGGATATATAATAATCTGTTTAAATTAAAAAAATCATGTACAGTAATCAGTTCATGTGACCAATCATAATTTCACTCATATATACTCTTCAGCTTATTAAATGCTTTCATAACCCCATTTTAAAAATGGAAAAAGTCAGGGTAGAGAAGAAAGCGACCTAAACCACGCAACTGAAAACATTTTTAGTACAGTTTGCCAGTTTGCCTAAATTCTAGTTTTATGTCTGGTCCATACTGTCCTTTTCCTTTTATAATTTGTGATTTTATAATTTTTATATCAGTTAATTCATCGGATGAGGTAAGCTGATTTTGAAAACTTCAGTATATGTTAGTTTACATATAAAATAAAAAATGAAAATGAAAAATCATTAGATAGAAGAATTTAGTGCCTGTTTATGCTGTTGCATTTTTGTTTACTAAAGGATAACAAGGCAGTAAATATAAGTGATGGTAGCATCGTACTGCATTCAATCAGATTATAAAACAAGCCACTCATTAGGACCATGTTAAATAGTCCTAATGAAATTTTACAGACATTATCAGAATCTGTTGCTCTTTCCTTGTATTTTTCCTTTTCTTGATTGCTCTACTGGTATTGCTCTTATATCTTACATCAAATAATTTATGTACAGAACTTAATAGATTTTAAGTTTCTCTGGGACTTAGACCACAAGGGAAAGCCAAGCTAAATTTTAAGCCAAATGGCTGAACGGTTAGATGTGCTGAAAGTGGCCTACAATTTTTGTTCTTAGGGAGAAACAGAAGGAGATAGGGAACTCAGACAATGCATAATTCATCCTTATCCATCCAGTCATTCAACAAATATTTACAGAGTTCCTATTACATGTGAGGGACTGTGCCAGGTGCTTGATATATGATAATTAACCAAAGAGACATGACCTCTGCCCCCATGATCCTCAGAGGGATACCCAGCCAATAAACAGGTACACCTACAAATTCTGACTTGCAGGAAGAAAGATTTCTGTGAGATGAATGAACATAACACAGTTTACGTTCAAGTATTTGATCTAAGAGAGCATTCTGGAATTTTACTAGGCACATGCCATCTACTATATGCTACAAATACAACCCTTAGCTCTCCTGGCTATATTTGACTTTCTCTTGTTTTGTGAGAAAAACTAATATTTGAAAATGTCCATGGCAATTCAAGCAAAAACCAAGCATATAATGTAGTAGGGATATTTTCCTAAATCTAGTCAAAATTTAGATATTTAAAAACAAGATGAACAAGATAATAAAATTAATATTTTAAGAGAAGCAGAACTACTTGGCGCCTGGGTGGCTCAGTGGTTGAGCATCTGCCTTTGGCTCAGGTGATGATCCCAGGGTCCTGGGATTGAGTTCTGCATGGGGCTCCCTGCAGGAAGCCTGCTTCTTCTCCCTCTGCCTGTGTCTCTGCCCCTCTCTCTTTGTCTCTCATGATTAAATAAATAAAATCTTAAAAAACAACAACAACAAAAAGAATTAACCTTTAAAAAAACAAACCAAACTACTGATGGAGATTTTTAAAAAATGAGACCAACACATCTTGGGTATAATTTCAAGTAGTTAAATTATTATTCAGATTTTTAAATTTAAAAATTTAACGTTTATCTTTTTGTTATTTTTTCTGTATCTCTTCTCATTTCCTGTCTGAAAATGAATGGAATAGTTAATTTTATGTATCAACTTGACTATGCCATGGGATTTGTCCAAACATTGTTTGAACAAAGATTATTCTGGTATGTCTGTGAGGATGTTTCTGGGTGAGATTAACATTCAATTCAGTAGATGCAGTGAAGTAGATTGCTCTCCCTAATGTGGGTAGACCTCATCCAATCAACTGAAGACCTGAATAGAACAAAAAAAAACCTAAGTAAGAGGAAACTTCTGCTTGACTGCGGGATATGGAAGATTAGTCTTTTCTGGCCTTTGGACTGGGACTGGAACTGAAACATTGACTCTTTTAGTTTGTGAGCTTGCTGTGATTTGGACTAGGACTTATACCACCTGGGACTTATACCATTGGCTTTCTAAATGGATAGCAAACTAGACACAAGGGATCAGGCTACTCAATAGTACCAATTAAAGAGAATGTCAAATCAAAAAAAAAAAAAAAAAGAAAGAGAGAGAAGTGTAAGAGAACAGGACTTTACAACTGGAAAGTGTGAGAAGTCTTGCCTTCAGGAAGGCAAATAAAGAATGAAGATGCTTTGGATTCCATATGGTTTGTCAATATCACAAAACTCATTTGTTCATCGGTATTTTTTAAAAAATTATAACATATTGGAGGAAAGCTTCCCAACATATGGAATAATATGCATGTTTGGATTATAGGAGGCAGCAAAAACAATTTAAAAAAAGGTCTTTGAAAGGACAATTACTCTGAGAATTAATAAAATATTTGAGTCCTGTGCTTTTATATACAATGTAATAAAAATAGTAAAAATATTTTTGAAATATTAAAATACATGATATAAACTGCTATCACCAAATAGGCAATGCAATATGTAACAACTACCGAGACATTGCTGCTTGTGTCATTAGTGCACAGATCTCACGCATAAAATGATCTCCTATGCAATTTCCTAATTTTCTCTACTCTGGAAGTCATATCCTAAGGTCAATTGTAGCAGGATAATAGTAGTTTCCTAACATACATGTTTTATGTATCAGAAGAAAAATATTATAAATGTTCATCTTTTTCATAGAACACATATTAATATCTCATAAGGCAAATTATCCCACCAAGGAATCTGGAAAATGCTACCATAGGCAATGGGAGACTTTAATCAGGGGAATAATATCATCAAATTATTATTTTAAAAAGTTCAATGCAATGACTGTGTTTAGAAAGGATAAAAGGCAGCTGAGACTTAACCCTTGGGAAATTAGCTAGAAAAAACTTCGGTATATCCAAGGAAAGCAAGATGAGCATCTGGATTTTTTTGGTTGTAGCAGTGAAAATAAAGCAAGGAAAGACATTAAAGAGATATTAATAGAACTGATTCAATAGCCAATTGGATCTACTAGTAAGAAAAAAGGAACAAGGAAAATTTACCTCCAGTTTTCTGTTTTGGAAGATGGATTGTATTGTGTTGCCATGTTTCTTTGTTGATGGTGATGTTCTATTTTGAGTTTTTTTTTGGGGGGGGTTGAATGTTGAAAACAGGAAAGAGAAATACAATTAATTAATGTCTGGATGCTTAGAGTCTGTGATGCTTATGGAGTGTCTAGCAAATTGTGAATGCTCAATAAAAGTTTTTTGTATGTGTGACTATTTTGTTTGGTGCCCAGACAGGAAATTGAGTTAGAGATACAAGTTTTGGAATTATGAACACGCAATTGATAACTGAAATCATGAGTCTAGGTGGGTAAGAATATTTTTTTTTGGTAAGAATATTTTTTAAAAATTAATTCTTTGTAGTTAATATGTAGGATGCCTATTGTATTTGGTGACATAAAGTAAGACCTTGAGCAGAAGAGTTTTGATGGAGTGATGAGGTAGAAGGGGCTTGCAGTTGAATGAAGAATGAGTAGTATAAATGAGGGGGCAGTGACAAGAATGTTGACCTGCATCTCTCAAAATATTCCCCCCAGTTCTCATACTGAATGATTGTGATTTAGTGGGTCTGGCAGAGCAGTGAAACCCAATCATAGTGTCATCCCCACTGGTGTGTTATCAGAAGCAGTCTGAGTAATCGGAGTTAAAGCTCTAAAGTTCATGAATGATTTACTTTTGTTTGTTAAAACAAACCTCCTCCTCCTCCTCCTCCTCCTCCTCCTCCTCCTCCTCCTCCTCCTCCTCCTCCTTCTTCTTCTTCTTCTTCTTCTTCTTCTTCTTCTTCTTCTTCTTCTTCTTCTTCTTCTTTTCTGCTGTTTAGATCAGAGAGCACTGACTTTTCTGGGCATGTCAAAGAGAAGAACATAACCGTGAGGAATAAAATACAATGTCCTATTATAATGCCTCCTGTTTCTCTAATTTAATGTGAATTTTAATGTTAAATTTCAATGTTTTATATTTATTTTATTAAATATTTATTTATTTAAATAAAGACACAGAGAAAGGCAGAGACACAAGCAGAGGGAGAAGCAGGCTCCATGCAGGGAGCCCAATGTGGGACTTGATCCTGGGACTCCAGGATCACGACCTGAGCCAAAGACAGACACTCAACTGCTGAGCCACCCAGGCATCTCAAAATTTCAATGTCTTAATATTAAAATTATCTCTGCAATGTATTTTTTACTCTCTTCCATTCCAAAATTCTCTTGTGAATAATAGAAAGACCCCATGTAATAGGGACTATGCATGGGACTGTGCTGTGCCTGCAAAAATCAGCTGCTATGTAAGGCCTAGTCTATGAAAATTCAAGCACTGTAAGTTGAGGACAGGTGGAGGAAGAAGCTATTGTGCAAGTCAAGATCTCTTTCCAGTAGCAAGGGAAAGAAGGAGTGAAAATGAACATTTTTGTTGATAAGTAAAAAATTCAAGAAATGAACACCTTCATGAATAAAATACATTTTACATACTTAAATGAATGAAATCATAAACCTATAGAGAGTGCTGAAAATAACATATTTACTAAGGAGTTTATGTAATAGATATAAATGACTTGTATTGTTTTACTTAAAGGGAAAATGTTATTTTCAGTTAAAAGTTTTAATAGGGGATCCCTGGGTGGCGCAGTGGTTTGGCGCCTGCCTTTGGCCCAGGGCGTGATCCTGGAGACCGGGGATCGAATCCCACATCGGGCTTCCGGTGCATGGAGCCTGCTTTTCCCTCTGCCTATGTCTCTGCCTCTCTCTCTTTCTCTCTCTGTGACTATCATAAATAAATAAAAATTTTAAAAAAAATTTTAAAAAAATAAATAAAAGTTTTAATAGTTTTATATTTTTACTGACTACTAAAAATGTTAAATGATTTCTTTGGTATATCATGTCCAGTTATGATTTACTTTCAAGACTCTGTGCTAGAGTTTCCTAAACATGAGAAGTTTTTGCATTGGGTGCATATTGAACAATTGAAATAAGGCTTTGTTCTTATTGGAGAACACAAGGCCTTGAGGACATTTCGCCTAAAAAGAGAAGCTGCAGGAAGAGTAACAGCAAAATACTGGTAGAATTTGAGGCCTCCTTAACAACATTTTCAATGATTCATTAGGTCGGTGCAAGAGGATCTGTGGAAAAGAATGAGGGGAAATAGAAATGTGCAGAATTCTCCCTCTATTATTGATGTAAAATAGTATAGAAAGATTTTTATTTTTTTAAAGATTTTATTTATTCACGAGAGACACAGAGAGGTGAGATATAGGCAGAGGGAGAAGCAGGCTCCCTGTGGGGATCCTGATGTGGGACTCATCCCAGGGACATGGCCTGGAGTTGAGCTGAAGGCAGATACTCAACCACGAGCCATCCAGGCATCCCGCATAGAAAGAATTTTAAAGGGACAATACAAGAAGAAAAAAAGAAGGAAGGAAAAGAGAAATTATGGGGTTCAGAACATGCTCCCTAAAATATGATGCCTTGGCATATTGAATACTTTAAACTGAAGGAATTTGAGCGATATCAGGTATAAGGGGGACTCTGACCTCCTTCTTTCTCCCCTGAAACAGGTGAAGGGATTCAGAACAATTCTTTCAAAAATATGCCACTTTGGCATGTGGACTATTTTGTGCTAAAGGCAATTGAAAACCCCTGTGGGCTTCAGATAAACTTCTGCCCCTTCCTTAACTACCTGGAAAAATCTAAATTGGGAATCTTTCCCAGAATAAGAGTCATTACCAGAGATACATTTTGTCTGAGTGACACATCTGTACGACAGAGCAAACATCTAATTACCAAGCATCCGCTCTTCTTCTTTTGCTCTGTGAATTGCCCTCTTCCTCTTTGAAGCCCCAGAGCCCTAGCCCTTTCCTTAGCTCAGGATGGCATGTGTATATCAATTTACCTTTTTGTCTGAACTTCTCATGCATGATGGGTTTCCTGTATGTACGAAATTAAACTTGGTTTTTACCTGTTAATCTGTCTCATGTCAATTTAAGACTAGCCAGGAGGGGATCCCTAGGTGGCTAAGCGGTTTAGTGCCTGCATTTGGGCCAGGGCATGATCCTGGAGACCCGTGATCGAGTCCCACTTCGGGCTCCCTGCATGGAGCCTGCTTCTCCCTCTGCCTGTCTCTGCCTCTCTCTCTCTCTGTGTGTCTCTCTTGAATAAATACATAAAATCTTAAAAAAAAAAAAAAAAAAAAAAGACTAGCCAGGAAAACCTTGGAAGGGTAGATACAAATTTTTCCTCTGCAACATAAGTCCAAAGATCCTCAAGTGAGAGATGTCCCTATTCCCAGAGAGAAGTGTCCCTATCTTCAAAGGTAGAGAGACATCAAGAGAAACCGAATAGGCCTTGTGAAGTTTCCCTAGTTCATTACACTTAGCTCATATCATTTTTGCCCTCTCACATTTTCCCATGACTTTACTCTCTTCATCAAACCACGCTTGGGTGGCTCAGTGGTGCCCTTCAGCTCAGGGTGTGATCCCACAGTCCCCGGACCAAGTTCCACACCGGGGTCCCTGCATGGAGCCTGCTTTTCTCTCTGCCGCTCTCTCTCTCTCTGTCTCTCATAAATAAATAAATAAATAAATAAATAAATAAATAAATAAATAAATAAATAAAATCTTTTAAAAAAAGTTTAAAAAAAAAAGTATTAAAAACTCCCAAGTTTGATCATTGTTTTTTTGGATCTTCATTTCCCTACGGAGGCTACCGTATCACATAAAACATATTAAATAAATGTATATATTTTTTCTTGTTAATCTGTCTTTTGTCAGTCTAATTTACAGGGCCCATGTCAGATAATTTGGGAGAGGAGAAAACAAAAGATATTTTTTCCTTTCCACATAATGGAAACAGAAAGAAGGAGAAGGAGGAGAAGAAGAATGTTTACAAATTTGGATTAGAATCAAAAAGGAACAGAATATACTAGTCTAAAATATGCCATGTTGGCATAAGGATTATTTTGAGCTGAAGGCAGTTGAGAAACAGTAGAGATAGGAAAAACTCTAAAAACAGAATGAGTTTCTCTTTGGTAAAAAAAAAAAATCTACTTACACGTAAGTAGATTTACAAATTTTTAGATTTGTAGAAATGTCTTCTCCCATAGCAGGAAGAGAAGGACTCTTAATAACTCATCCAAAGGAGGAGACATCACCATGAATCTGCCTACCAAACCTTACTTCACAGCCCTTTTTCTTCACACAGTTCCTAGTCACCTCCTCATAACTTCTTACTCTAAAAGTCCGAAATCCCTTTCATTCTTCCAGACTCTTCTCCACACTTTTTCCCTCTTTTGGGATATTATATAAAACCCGAAATTCTAGCTGCCTCCTTGAGTCTCATGTCTTTGTAAACTCCTTTGTATATGTACATAATTAAAACTGTTTTTTTTTTTCTTTTGCTAGTCTGTCTTTTGTCAGTTTAATTTACAGGGCCCCCAACCACTGAATCTGCCAATACAGTTGTTGTTATTTTACTGTTCTTATTCATTCTCATTGGCAAATTATCTATATTTATGTCTGTTGAAGACACATTTATTATGCTCTTGCAAGCCCTTTAAAGGTGAAATAATATTTTCTAGTATGATCAAGAAATTTATTAAAGCTCTGTGTCATATATTTTAAATACATTTTTCTTTTAAACATAGGAAATGGGACCTAGGAATAAAATCTTAATAAGCTCTGTCTTTGGCATTGCATATATTGCTTGATGGCATTTAAAGTTTTTTATCTAATTGGCTTGGGGTAATAGATTCTTAATGTGTTTTCAGATTTTTTTTCTTTCTAGCAAAAGCCTAGTTGAACCAATTCTACCCCCCTCTCATTTTATGCCCTCAAATATACCAATGAAAGCATCAGGCTGACAGAAGTCTGAGTCTTGTGTGCCAGATTTTGTTTCTTTTTTTTTTTTTTTTTAAGATTTTATTTATTCATGAGAGACACAGAGAGAGAGAGACAGAGACACAGATAGAGGGAGAAGCAGGTTTCCTGCAGGGAGACCAATGTGGGACTCGATCCCAGGACTCTAAGATCATGCCCTGAGCCAAAGGCAGACGCTCAACTGCTGAGCTACCCAGACATCCCTTGAGCGCCAGGTTTACTGTAGTTTAGGGAAAATAAGTTTTTCTCTACTCTTCTGAATCCTTGGCTGATACTCTCATCCCTATAATGGAAGACAGATTAACAAGAGAAAAATAAGTATGTTAACATGAGTACCTCATGTATGCATGGGAGATACCCATAAAAACTGAGTAACTCTCAGAGATGGCCAACCCATCATTTTCAGCTGAAGACAAAACAAATCTTTGGTGTTGAGGTCGGGGGAAATTATGGGAGATTACTAGGAGGAGCACAACATACAAGAGTTAAGGTTTGTTATATAGATTTATGTAGTAACTTCTCCATTGCTAGGAGGCTCCTTTTCTGTCAGTCTTCTTCTCTTTGTAAAGAAAAAGAGGCACCTTACAAATGGAGATCTCCCTTATAAATTAAGTTCCCCTAATAAAAGGATAATTTCCACTCTATTATCAGAGATTCTCCCCATGTCTGCAGTTTTTCAAAATAGTTAGCTCAAAATAATCCTTATACTAGTAGAGGCATATTTTGGGGTGGCACATTCTGCTACCCATCATTAATTTGGGAGTGGAACAACACCCCAATAGTAAAACATTCTTCTACTCTCTGATCTCCCACACTTTCCTCTTGGGATGGGGAGAGTGAAAGTTTGCTCATGCCATTTAGAATTACTTTAAAACCAAGCCCAAATATACCTCTTTAGAAGGAAATATATTAAGTTGACAAGTTACAGCTGTTGTATGTCCTAATCAAATAATACCAGAAATAATCACAGCACATAATGTTTAGATAAACTGACTAGGCACATGAAGTTTCATAATAGAGCCAAGTCAGCAAGAGTGGCCTAGAATTTGATGACTGCAAAGAAAGAACTAGAAAACAATTGTGTCTCTGTAGTGTTTGTTATGACTGACTCACTGAAGTATGTGTGTGTGTGAGTGTATGAGTATGTGCATAAGTTTGAATGTGTTATTTTAATTCTGGGTAACAATATACGGTAAAAAAAAGACAAATAAGAATTGTATATAATTCAGTTCTTCAGAGTTCATAGTTTAATATGTTTTAATAGTCCAAATATATTAATTTAGATATGTTTAGCATTGGGGTGGGGAAAAAATAGAAAAAATATTAGGCCATTTTTTTTTCCTTTTGGAGGCTGAAACAATTGCAAGACCTGTGGGATAACCAGTAAAAGATTAGAACAATTACTCTCTGTCATTGAAAAGCCTATGTATACCTGTGGTTAGAAGAGGTCAGGTTCCCTGGAGGGAAGCCATTTGTCCCCTTCCATGCAAACTGGTCTTCCAGAAAGTGATGGAAGTTCTTTGAAATTAAGTACAATTTCAATGAATTGGCACAACCTGAAATCAATCCCTGAACATGATCAATCAACACTTCAAAGGCCTAGAGCAACATTCTGGCTGTTCAGAAACCAAGCCACTCAAGTAAAGAAAATGAGAAAGAAAAATAAACTTTCTGTGAGTCGTAGATGCACAACTGAGAATTTCATATTTTTAAGGATTCCCCCTTGTTAAAAGAAACAGCCTCACATTATTAAGAGATTTGATATACTTTGGTCAGGAACCTTCATTCTTTCCAAAGCATAGTTGCGCCAACTCACATGCCCAAGTGGCCAGATGTGACTGGAAGTGGTTCCATGTGTCTAAATGGTAGCACTTGCAGTCACAAGTCAATGATTGGACTAATGGCTCTTGGCATGATGTCATCTAATCCAATTGAATGGGTGTTCTTGTCCTGCTGTGAAAAGACCTGCTTTATTATTTCACTTGTTGGAGTATGTACCCATGAATTCAAAACAAGAGTTGTCTGTTCTCTCCAACTGCCATTTCCTAAAAATATCTAGCTTTTAATATTGAAGCCAAGATAACTTGTCATACATATGTATATATACATATATATATATTATTTTATTTATTAGATTTAAGAACTACTTTGATGATGCATTAGATAATTTTTAATATTAGTGATTTAGGATTCATTAACATTTTAAATGTTTTCTGCCCCTAGATACCCAAGTGTTTTATAATATGAAATCATTTTAGAGAAAAAAAAATTATATCACCATGATTAAAAATATCTGAAAAATTATTGATTTTCATGTCAATTCCTGAAAAAAAAGGAAGGGTAGGACTTGAAAAACCACTGGTATTTTTAGATTAGTGATAATAAACTTCACATAATTATTTTTTGGAATACAATCAGAAATCCCCACAAATATGTTTGTTCCATTATTCTCTCATCTTCCCTCCCTTCCTTTCTCCCTTCCTTCGTCCTTTCCTTCCCTCCTTAGTGTATATGTTCAGCCTTTGAGATGCTATTATTGATTGGAAAAAATAATTCCTATTACAAATATTCTGCCTATATGCTGATAATTAAAGAAAATATAAAACAAATTAATTCCTTGCTTGAATTTCCAAAGACTGGCATCAATTAAATAATGCTTAATATTGGAATTTCTCTCTTTTTACTTATGGTCAGATTATCTGTGAAAGACTACATTCTAATGGCATATTGTTTTTTCAGCTTAGTTTTTAGTGACATTCTAAAGGGTTAAAGTATTTTTATAATCAGGGAACCTGATTATTAAGGAGATTGTTTTAACTAATTTTATCCACTTATTCTATTTTTTGTGGATCTTCATACTTGGACTTCATAGCAATTATAGACATTTCTAGTTGTTATAATGTTTCTTCTGGATTTTGCTAGCACCAGGAAATCACCTATATTCTATGAAAACAGCTGGACACTTTTGACATAGCTTTTGAACACTCCTTGTCTCTCCTCACTTTTAGTGGAATGTTTTTCCTTTCCTGAAAATGATTAGGACTTGATTGTGCACAGCATCCTCACTGGCAAACGCGTCCTTAGCATTTTATGTAATTACAAGTGCATGAATGTATACAAAAATATTGCTTATAAACATCACATGTGTAAAGCACATACCTACTGCTTTCATTTTGTGTCTGATTAAAATACATATTGCCATTCCAATCAGCTTTGGAAAGTTTCAAAGATACTTTATAAAATCAAAATTTGGTGGTTGCTTTCTCAAAAAAAAAGATAAAAAGTCTCCCTTTTGCTCACCCTGTGTATGAAGAAAATGTCATTATAAAAACTTCATTAATATGTAAATTGCAGCATTTTGATTAGCACTTGCAGACCCCTTTTGTTAAGAAAAAAGACGGAAGGAGCTAACCAGATTGCAATAATTTACATAATAAAAACTCAGTGGTGGCAATGCCACCAAGTAGAGAACCTAAAGAAGGCTAGAATGTCTTTTTTAAACAGCTTAATAAAGTATTAGAATCACAAAGTACAAAAGGAGAGAAAATATTTTTCTTTTAACTGACAAACTCTATTTTAGGGGAAAATTACAGGTACTACAGATTGTATTAAGATGATATCAATGAGCATGTAGGCAACAATGTCAACACGTGCATATTTTCAATTTAGAAGTGCATGTTTCCATCATGTTGTGTAGGCCTTTAAATATAAAATACAGGCATCTACTCATTAATTTGGTTTGATAAAGAGAAGGGAGCCTAGGATGAGGATTCAGTTTGTGGTGAAAATAACCAATTGATTGAAGTGATCAAAAGTTATATTTCAGTTTGATATGAGAAACCTAAAGACACTATATTAAAAAAAAAACTCTAAAAAATTAAGATATTTGACAATTCAATCTGTGGTATTTCTTTGGTATTTTGTAACCCAAAGGACAGTTTATGATTAGGTCATCCAAACTGAGAAAGCCAAAAAGAAAAACTGAAACAATATTCTGGGTACTTGGATAGAAAAGAATTTTTCTTGGAAATACATAGATAGCATTGTAGAGAACGTTAAAAATTCCTTTCCCTCTAGCCCATCTTAGGGTCATTGATTGGGATCCTATAAATTAAATCAATAAAGAACAGATTGACAATGAAGAGAGAGAGCAAAAAGTGAATCTCATGGACAAAGAAGAGTGAGTAAAGCGATAGAAGTTTATTAAGCAAGGTACAGAAAAAGCTCTCAGAAGTGAGAGGCACTCAGAGGGTATCCATATGATGTAAGAAAGACATTAGGGTTTGAAGTCGATGGCCAAGAAAGAATTCATGAGACGTCTTTATTGCAAAAATGTGATTTTATTAAAGCATGGGAGGGACCCCTGGGCAGAAAGAGCTGCCCTGGGGTCATGAGCAGTGGCCCATTATATACTTTCAAGTTGGGAGGGAGTTAGGGATAGGCTAAGTCTCTAAGGATTTTGGAAGCAAAGTTTCCAAGATCTTAAGGGGGCTAGCTATTGCTGGAAAAAGTCATTTATTACTGTCTAATAAAATCTTAGGGACTCTTTGGGTGTATATCAGTGGGACATATGCTTAGGAGCTGGCTAGAGAGAAAGAAAATTTCTAAAGGAATTTTTATATGTTAAGGTAGACTTACAGGATCCTGGGATGGGGGATTGCTAAGATAGCCTTTTGTCCTTAGCAAATTATTAACATCGAGGCAGTTGAGTCCCTAGAGGAATGTCACTCTGCCTGTTGTCAGTGGGTTGAAGTTAGTAAGGAAATTTAATGATTTTTCTTCTGCCTTTGTTTCCCACACCAACAAAAGGAAAACAAACAAATGTTTATTAACATGTGCATCCTGAATATACATGGAATTGCTCGGTGATGTGTAACTCAAAGTGGTGGTTAGAACTTGGGCTTCTATATCATCTTAACAAAAGATCAATGCGTTTTTATAGTGAAATAAACAAGACAAATGTAAAAGAATTGCATTTTTTGAGTGACAAATTGTGAAAAGGCAAATATATGGGGAAAGTAATGAAAGAAAAGGGCTAGTTAGTAAAGTTTGTTATGTAGATTCTTCTGGTCCCATTTTGGGCTAATAAAGGTCTAGAGTTATCTCTAGTGAAACTTGTGTTATTCCTGGGAGAAAGAGGAGGAGGAATATCTTTACAAATCTATGTCCTGCTTTTAGATAAATAAGAGAGGGGGAGGCAGAGAGCTTTTCTTATATCTCCTTCTCTATGGTTTTTAGAGCTCAAAATAACCCTATGCAAAAAAAAAAAACAAAAACATATTTTGAGGTGGTATATTCTGCTACCCTACAGCACAAGTAGTACTAATGCATGGACTTTCCAAATTATTGCCTTTTTTCCATTCTATTTGTTATCAAATATATCTACACATACATTTGATGTACATAAAACAAAAATTTGCGACTATGGCAATGTGGAAATATGTTGCTATATGGAAGTGAAATACAAAAATACTATTTAGAGGTTTTTTTTTAAGGGTTTTCTTTCTGGAGACATTTGATAAGAGAAACTGTGGAAAAATAGAAAACACTTAGCTGGGTGTGAAGATTTGTTAATGAGACTGTCTTCTAGTTAAATCCAGCAAGGCAAAAACCATCCTCTATGGCAGTAATTTGTTTATTGTTCAAAAGAGTTCAAGAATTGCCTTTAACAGCTGATTGCTACCTAGAAGGGAGGTAATTCTGGTCTCAATGCTTTATCTTCTGTAATGTTCTTGTCTTTAGTGTCATAGCAATTAGGTTAGCACCAGAGAAACCTATTAATCATTTCTGTTACTGCTAAATTGCATAAGTATGTCGATTTGGAATCTTGGGGTGAAAATAGAAGATTAATGAGCTGACTTCAGTTCATTGTGATAATCCAAGAACTAAATACCTAGTGCCTGTCTTGTTTTACAGAGTTGATAATATAAATTTTATTCTCTCCAAACTCTAATGTCAGTTAGGAAATGGGGTGGGAGATTGGCTCAGAGTAGGAAAATTAAGAGAGATAAAGGGACATTAAATCAAGCAGCACCCAATCAATAGAGAGATATATTTTTGGTATAGACTAAAATTAATAATAGCTTAATGTGTTGTGGGAACTGCAAAGGTTCTTCCCTTCCATATTTACTGTGGCAAATTTGATGAGTTTTCCAAGCAAGGCTGTCTATCCTCTGTATCTGTGACATGACTTCTCTCATGTGGTACTTGTGGGTCACTTGGATTCTGAGTCTTCATTAGCCTTAGTCAAGTGGAACCTATAGAGTTCAAAATCAGAAAGTTTAATTTTCAGAAAGGTTTCATGATTCTTTCACATCTTTGGTCTCGGAGTGCTAAAGACAACATCTAACCCTGATATATTCTATATAGTGCCAAAAAATTTCAATTCCTTTGTTAGAAAATCATTCAAAACAGGAGAGAAAAGAAAATATTTGACACAGAAATCAATTGCCAAATTTCTTATATTATTATTACTCTGAATGTATTTCTGCTCAAATACGTAGCTATCTTTTAAAGTATATAGCTTTGGAGGGATTTTTATTTTGTTACAGTTTTGGTTTTTTTTCTCAACTGACATCGATAAAAGAAATTATGTTATAATGCAAAGCATATATTGGTATAATATCTAAGATTAACAATAGCATCTTTTAATTTCCTTGAACCAAAGAGTTATTCTATTTCATTGGAAAAATAGTTCATATGAAGTAGTGCACCCATGTGAAACTTAATGTAGACTTAAAAAGAGAGAGAGAGAGAGAGAAAGTAAAATGGAAAGGTTTATGTTTTAACAAAACCCTCAGACCATTTACCAGCATTTTTGACATCTTAGCCATAGCAGAATATTGACAAACCTTTTATTCAGGGAAAATTACTTGTAGTGTGATTTAAAACAAGAAAGAAAAAAAGAAAAGTCCCTACCACCTTGAACATTTTAAGGTTTGGTACACAAATCAAATGTTACTCTGCAACCATGTAGTAGGAAGGTAAAATATGAATGTTACTGTTATTTAAAAAATGTTTAAGGGGCCACCTGGGTGGCTCACTCGGTTAAGTGGTTAAGCATCAGACTCTTAATTTCACTTCAGGTCATGATCTCAAGGTTGTGAAATTGAGCCATGCCTCAGGTTCCACACTGGGCATGGAGCCTGCTTAAGATTCTGTTTACCTCTTCCTGCCCTCTGCCCTGCTTTCTCTCAATCTCCCCTCCTGGCCCCCTCCACACACACACACACACACACACACACACACACACACACACACAATGTTTAAGGATAAAGTTGGATGTTTCCTTTGCACCATTCTATGTACTCAGAGGCTCAAAGGGATAGGTCAGAGTAAAGTACTTGTAATAACTAACACTAAGAGTCAAAAAAAATCCCTCCTCTTCCTGGATATTGAAATAATTCTCTGATATTTATATTTGTGACAAAATTAATTGGATGTATATTTCTGTTCTAAACTTCAGCTTGCATATTTAAGCACAAGCCATGACATTTATGATGATTAAATACAAAGTGAATATATAAGAAACAGTGCTAACATTCTGTTATACATCTTTGCTTCAAATTGTATATTTCTTTGGGAACCTAAGCTCTTGATATATTTGGAAACTTAAGGAAACAAGTTATCATTTTACATCAGTCTTTTGCAAACTACAGATTATGAATCATTACATGCATCAAATAAAACTAGGGTCCTCCATTATAACATAGTTGGAAGGCAATGGCTAAATTATTTATTTATTTATGAGAGACACAGAGAGAGAGAGAGAGGCAGAGGGAGAAGCAGGCTCCATGGAGGGAGCCCAACGTGGGACTCCATCCTGGGTCCCCAGGATCACGCCCTGGGCTGAAGTTGGCGCTAAACCGCTGAGCCACCCGGGCTGCCCAATAGCTAAGTTTTGAAACCAGGTTTCTCTAACTCCAAAGGGTTTCATCTTAACTTTTGTATCTATACTGCCCACCAGTGTGGCTCAGTGGTAGGCTATTAGGAAAAAGAGAGTACTCCTTTCCTCTTGTCAGCTTCTTGTTTAGTTATCAACTTCTTAAATTTTATGCAGCTGTTGGGAATGGAGAATTTCACACTATATTTGAAATGCATTTGTAATTTGCCCGTATGTTTCTTTTTTGGTTAAATCATTGGCTAACTGGGGTACCTGGGTAGCTCAGTGGTTCAGCATCTGTCTTTGGCTCAGGTCATGATCCTGGGATCCAGGATTGAGTCCCACATCCATCTCCCTGTGAGGAACCTGTGTCTCTGCCTGTCTTGTGTGTGTGTGTGTGTATGTGTGTGTGTGTGTGTGTGTCTCATGAATAAATAAATAAAATCTTTAAACAAAATCATTGGATAACTGTGTATTTTAGATTGCTACTACATGATTTATTCTGACACTTGTTCTATAAAGTACATTATCTCTGGAATGCTGTGATCAAAAGCTCTCACCAATTTCTTATTACTTTATGCCTGTTTTGATATAGAAAGGCACACACAGTTTGCAGTTTAAAAAGTAGAGTACAATAGGTAAGTCCATTAATAGAAGTATAAATAAATGAAATGAGCTGATTTAATTTGCAGTACTTTCCAAGGTGATGGGGGATAATTTCTGGGGAAGATTGTTCAGCTGGGCCCTGTAAGGTGGGTACGATGGTTAAGAGGTGGAGGTACAGAAACACCATTGCAAGAAGTAGTGTTAGCAATAGTGACTAAAGAAGAGGGTATGTAGATAGAAACCCTTCTTGGAATTGAGTAGATGATAGAGTTTGTGAAGACTAGTTTGAGAAAATGGAATTCTTGAAAATTATGCTATAGATGACTGAAGAACCGTTGAAATTTTCTAGCAGGACAATAATAAAATGGGAGCAATATATACAAGTATTCTAGTAACTCTGTATGGGGTATATTGCTATAGAAGGAGAGAAGTGTCAAGGAAACTAGCAACAAACTCAGAATTCAAAGTCTGCATCCAGAATATTTTCCTAAACCAATTATTTACCTGGAGAGTAAATAATTTGTATACACTTTTATTTATTTATTTTTAAAGATTTTATTTATTTATTCATGAGAGACATAGAGAGAGAGAGAGAAAGAGGCAGAGACACAGGCAGGGGGAGAAGCAGGCTCCATGCAGGGAGCCCGACGTGGGACTCCATCCCAGGTCTCCAGGATCACGCCCTGGGCCGAATCAGCGCTAAACCGCTGAGCCACCGGGGCTGCCCATTTGTATACACTTTTAAAAATAAATGCTATGATATCATTTTAATGATGGCTAATTATCATGAAGTCCATCATAAAGACCCAAATATATATAGTGCATGCCTACTTTTTGCTTGATTTTTTCAATTCTTTTTTTTTAAGATTTTATTTATTTATTCATGAGAGACACACAGAGGCAGAGACATAGGCAGAGGGAGAAGCAGGGTCCATGCAGGAGCTAGATATGGGACTCAATCCCAAAACCCCAGGATCCCGACCTGAGCCGAAGGCAGACGCTCAACCACTGAGCTACTCAGCTGCCCCTGATTTCTCTCAGTTCTTAAAAGTATATATTCAGGATTTCAGGGAAGTGCTAAAGAAGGAAGAAGATACTGTTCAGTTTGGATTTATTATAACATAATTATGTCATTTAACACAAGAAATACTTTGTAGTTATTTATTAAAATATATTAGTTTCCATATCTGGGATAATTATACTCAGCAAATAGAAAAATGACAACACTGCAATATTCACACAAAGGCAAAAAATGTAATTTTCCTGATTTCACAGAACATTTGTAGAAGCGAAGAACAAAAACACAAACCGCTGAGTATTAGCCTTAGGTATAGAAATGCACATTCCTTCACTCAGTTGTGGAGTTGAACTGTTCTGACCTGGGAAAGAAAAATAATAAGCTGGAGTAACAATGTGTTCAGAAAAATTGGAGTCAGCTAATCAATTTTCAGTAACTCTCTGATTTATGTGTCTAATAACATGACTGGCAATTTATAGTCCCTATCACTAAATCTCAAAACACAATTTGCTGCAGCCATAAGCAATTTGTTTAGTGTAAATGGCCTTTAATCCCATTGATGATTGATTAATCTATAAATCACCAAAAGAGCCACATGAGCCTGAAAAAAAAGGATGCCTTAGCTTTTTTACTTATTTTTAATTTTTAAGTTCTACATTATTACCAGTAAAAAAAAAAAAAAAAAAAAAAGGTCAAGTCTTCCAAACAGCCAAGAAAATATGTTAATTGGTAAACTATGAAAACTCTAGTTATTATTATTATTAAATCATTTTGAAATAAACTTAGCAAAACACATAGGGTTGCTTTAAGTTTTAATAATACTCTAAGATGATTTAGTCTACTTGAAAATCCAACAGAGGCAGTTTGATTAGCTTGGTTGTAAAAATTCATCTTATTTCTTCTCTAGAATATGAAAGTTTTGTCATTTTGCTGGGGGTAATAAATTTTAAGATACAAATTTAAAAGATATATTTTTGAGGAAAACAAAAACAAACTAGGATATTCATTTAGAAATAAGAAAGTTAGTCATTTATACATTTAGTGACAACATATAATGACTTAACTCAGTTTATTATATTTAGAGAGAAAAGGAAACTGAAAGCACAGTGTGACTAAAATAGGAAGAACATATTTGAATGACATTCTATTTCCGTCCAAAGAGACGTAGAGCACATAGAGTAGCATGTACATGGGATTCTCATGGTTTTCGAGAATGAGCTTGTAGGTAAAGATGTTATTAGAGGACTGACCATAACGAAATATGTTCATCACCTTTCTCTTCATATTGAAAATTCAATTATCTTGTCACTCTCTTACTTAGAGTAATCTGCCTGGACAACTTACCTTCCTGTCTTATACTCCAGGACTGGATCAAGGACATGTCCAACTGTACCAAACTAAAGAAAAAAATGTATTTGTCTGAAACATGACTTGTTCAATTTTTGTCTATTTCAGTGTTCAGCACCAAATGTTTGCCTTCATCTTTTTCTCTCTCCATCAAAGCAGCTTCAAGTTAATGTTGGACTTTCAGTGATACTTAAAATCTGGTGAGTTTAGTTATCATACTTTTCCTTTCTGCTGAAAGCAAGTTGGAAAGAAATTTGATTCTGTTCCTTCCTGTTAAAACATTTCAAAATACTCAGATGTCAAATAGGAGAAATTGATTTTGATAGAGTTCTGGGCTCAGCTTGCGTAGGCACACTTTTACAGGGTTGTATTTATTCCCATTCTAATCTTTCTGGTGAGCCGACTGCTAAGGCATTATTCATGCATGTCAAAGGAAGTTGGTAGTTCCATTTAGTGATTTACTGGCTTGGTTGCTTTTTGTTAAAGCCTGAATAAAGTGACAGGAATCTTTTTTTTACTTGGGATTGTTCTTGGCATAGCAAATGCAAGATATTCAGCTAAAATAAATACCCGTGAGAGTCATAAATGCCATTAAGGACTTGTATTCAAAAGGAATGCTGAAGTTTGGCTTGAATAAAGAGAAAAGGAGGATTTCATTGTTACAATTGCTGAAGTTGGCAGGTATAATTGTGTTCTCAGATGCATTCCCTTTACTATCTATAGGTTGTCAGTTCAAGAATGAGCGGGAAAAGAAGGGGAAGGTTTTGCCCCTTCCTCACCCCCATCACCCATCCCCTGTGGAGAGAAAAATATCTGAAATCTAAACATGGTGGGAGGCCATGGGCTCCACTGGGGGTCGTGGGGAAAAGGCAGAGCTCCAGAGGCTCATCTCTTCTCTCTCTCCCCCACACCCCACCTCCTTATTCTCCCCCTCGGAGTCAGTTGGCAGAGTACATTTTACTGTGTAATTATTCGTTGGTTTCTTGTCTCTTCATGTGCTTTTAAAAAAGAGAAACAAAATATTATTTTCTAGCAGGTGGTGACAGATTTTCGACAAGGCAATGAGGAAAGTGACAAGATAGAAAAAGTTCTTTTTCTTTTTCTTTTTCTTTTTTTGGCCTGCAGAACCAAGACTTTGGGCCCTTTGTGAATACATGAGGTTGGCTGGCAGAGCATTATATCCAGGACGCCAAACCCGTGTAAAGGCCTCGTCCATAACCTCTAATCTTACAGACATGAACTCTATTATTTCCCATTAAAATTAGAGGTTACCAAATTGTAACAGATGTCCTTAATAGACACGTCTTTATTACTGGGGAACATTAGGTAAATGAAAATTGAACCCCGTATTTTAAGTTGCAGCTCATGAAAATACAAAGCTCCATGGCTGGATCTGGCATTTTAAGCCTAAATTATAGAAGCCTTTATATAATTTGCATTAATTGATGCATCAGCAATTTTTCTAAATCACAGCAAGTATGAAATAGTAGGAATTAAAAAAAAAAAAACAATTGAATCCTAGCTACTCTAAGCAAACTACAATATTTGACATCCCCTAATTCATAGAGACCATATAGTACATTTCAATAGCAAGAATAATTAATTAACTACTAGGAGAATAGGGCTGAGGGTGGAAATCTTCCAATAGACCTATAATGAAAACAAGCTGAGGGATGAATAACTTGATATAAAAGAGCTTTATGACTGGATGTTGTTGCAGGTGTCTGAATATTTTAAAATAAGATTAAGATGATGTCTATGTGTAGGACAGTTAAGCTACAAACACACACAAAATGGACAAAAAATAAGAAAAAATTGCTTTGCTAAAGTCATTGAAATTAGATATTAGATACTGTCACTATGAAATTACTCTTATTGACATGCATAATAAAATTTAAATATGTTAATATTCTATATTACTAAACCCTATGCCTATCCAGAGATTTTAATTTCACAGTTTAGTTTTCCCCTGCTCAACAAATTGCTTTTGAAAATAGTTGAGAGTAGAATTAACTTTATCATGGTGCCTATGTGTAAGTAGGTACAGCATTTAAAGCTATGGCATTCCATACGTATGAATAAGAAGAAATGATTTTTTTAAAAGATTTTATTTATTTATTCATGAGAGACACAGATAGAGAGAGAGAGAGGCAGAGACACAGAGGAGAAGCAGGTTCCATGCAGGAAGCCTGATGTGGGACTTGATCCCGGGTCCCCAGGATCATGCCCTGGGCCAAAGGCAAGCGCCAAACCGCTGAGCCACCCAGGGATCCCCCAGAAGAAATGATTTTTAAGTACCTAGATTTATTTCTTTTTTTTTTCACATTGATAACTCTGTGGGAGGGAAAGAGCCATATTGGTAGCGTTGTTCTATTAGTAATAGTATTCTTATGGTATTTAATACAATGAAAAAGCATGTTTAGGAAAAAAAAAGTATATTGCCAATTCTAGAAATGGCAGTGGCAGTTCCAGGTCATTCTGGAGAAAATGCAGGGGCAACATGCAAATGGGGATGTTTGACAGTAACATCACAGTAAAAACCACATGGGGATTCCAGTTGAGCACATAAGGAACTTGGAAGTCATCACTCCGTCTTAACAACAAGTAAAAAGCTAAACAAATTAAAAAATGAACAACTCTTCTTGGATACATCAGATAAGTGATGTCATAGGGCAAACTGCCCTATGGAGAGTTGAAGAGACAGAAGGGCAGATAGAATCACAATTTATCGGAGCAGAAACCTGGAGGCAGAAGCCTCTGTGGGAACTAGTGTCAGAGTAAAAAAAAAAAAAAAAAAAAAAAAAACCTCAAAAAAAACCCATGAGCTGTAGTTGACAAATCGCAGGGACTCCGTGTACACAAGTCTAGAGATAAAAACTCCAAGAAGACTTTGTCATTAGGGGTCCACACACTTTTGTGAATTTTGCCTCAAGGAGCCCTACCAGGCTCTGAGAGTGAATGTTAGAGAAAATGCTCTTATGCTTCCAGCAGGAGCAGGGACAAAGCACCAATTTGAAATATGTCAGAGCATTCTGTTCTTAAAAAGGCCTGTACTGAAGAGAAACTGTTTTGCCAGAGCCTAAACTATTGGGGTTTTATCAGAGCTTAACTGACCTGAGGAAAGGGAAATACCCAACCCCAGCCCCCTTGAGCCTCTTCTACCTCAGGAGAGGAAAAATGGAGAAGTACAGAGGCATAGGCTGACTAATGGGCTGAGACCTAATTATTGGGCTACAGAATACTTCCCCTAATCCCCTTCACAATCACATTACTTAAAATCTACTTACAGTAGTTCCTTTTGCTTAGTATATATCTGGCTAATAAGAAAAATAGGGCATATAAAAGGCAAGAAACAAAAAACAAAAACAAAAAAAGAAACAAAAAAACAGTTTGGAGACATAAAGTATCAGATCAGAATCAGACTCAAATATGGCAGGAACGTTGGAATTATCAGACCAAAAATTTAAAACAATTGTAATTAATGTTAGGGCTCTGTAATGATGATAAAGGCTACAATTCTACAAAAGTAGACACCATGCAAGAACATATGGGCAAAGTAAGCAGAGATTTGAAAATTTTAAGAAAGAATAACAAAAGAAACACTAGAGATAAAGAACACTAACAAAAATGAAGAATGCCTATGATGGACTCATAAGTAGACTGGATACAGCTGAGGAGAGAATCTCTGAGCTTCATGATATGTCAATAGAAGCTTCCAAAAGAAAAACAAAAAGAGAGACTTAAAAAAAAATACCAAGAAAGAATAACCAAGAACCATGGGACAACTACAAAAGGTATAATATACACCAGGTTGGAGAATTTTATTTGTTAACTTGACTGGATTTATGTGTCAACTTCACTGTGTCAAGATACTTGGCTAAACATTGTTTCTGAGTATGTCTGTGAGTGATTCTGGATGAGATTAGCATCTGAACAAAGTGAAGCATATTATGGCCTTCTCCAGTGTGCGCAGACAACATCCAATCTTTGACAGTGTAACTAGAACAAAAAGGAAGAGGGAAGGAGAATTTACCCTCTGTACCTGACATTGGTCATCTCCTGTCTGTGGAATGAGACTTGGATCATCAGCTCTCCTAGTTCTCAGCCCTTCAGACTCAGACTGAATTAAAACAGTGACCCCACTGTGTCTCCAGTTTATAGAGGGTAGATTGTTGAACTTGTCAGCCTCCAAAATTGTAAGAGTCAGTTCTTCCTAATATATCTATAGGTTTGTTTCCAAGGGGAATCCTAACTAATACATATGCTTAATGGAAATACCAGAGGGAGAAAACAGGGGGAAAAAAGACAGAAGAAGTATTTGAAGCAAGAGTGACTGAAAATTTCTCCAAACCACATATCCAGATAATCCAGACAACATCACGCAGGATAAATGAAAAGCAACAACAACAAAACACAAACAAACAAAAAACTATACCTCAGCATATCATATTCAAACTTTAGAAAACCAAAGATGAAGAAAAAAACATTGAATGAAGTTGAAGAAGAAAATCACTTTACCTGTAAAAGAACAAAGACAAGAATTACATTAGACTTCTTAGGAACCTTGCAAACAGAAAGAAAATGAAATAAAATATTTAAAGTTTTGAAAGAAAAAGATCCACTCACCTAAAATTCTGTATATTATGAAATTATCTTTCAAAAGTAAAGGAAAAATAGACATTGGGAAACAAACAAATGCAGAGGGATTTGTTGCCATTGACCTCCCTTATAAGAAATGTTAAAGCTCTTCAGTGAGCAGGAAATAATACAGGTTAGAAATTCAGGTCTATATAAATTAAGGAAGAGCACTGGAAAAGGAATAGGTGAAAGTAAAATAAAAACCATTTTTCTTGGGGCTCCTGGCTGGCTCAGTCAGAAGAACATGTGACTTTTGATCATGGGGTCATGAGTTTGGGCTCCATGTTGGGTGAAGCAGTATAATGTTATTTAAAAGTGGATTTGCGGGGCCCCTGGGTGACTCAGTGGTTGAGTGCCTTGGGCTCAGGTCGTAATCCAGGGGTCCTGGGATTGAGGTACACACCAGGCTCCCCACAGGGAGCCTGCTTCTCCCTCTGCCTAGGTCTCTGCCTGTCTTTGAGTGTCTCTCATGAATAAATAAATAAATAACTTTAAAAGATTAAATAAAAGTGGATTTGCATTAGTTTTAAGTTCTCCCTCTGCCTATGCCTCTGCCTGTGCCTCTGCCTTTCTCTCCTGTCTCTCTCTCTGTCATGAATAAATAAACAAAATCTTAAAAAAATAAATAAAATAATAAAACCTTTTACAAAAGGTAACAAAAGAGAAAGAAAAATAGGAACAAAGAACAAGGCAGCAAATAGAAAATAGTAGCAAAAGCATTATAATGATAATACCTGATATCTACTGAGTACTTGATATGAACAACTACATATTTTACATACTTTATCTCATTTGCCCTTTCACAAGCCCATAAGATAGTGACAATTTTAGTCCCATTTTGTAGATAATAGCTATAATTTATTATGAGGAAGATGACGATGGTAGCAGCTAACATATGCTGAGACCTTACTCTATGCCTAGCATTGCTCTCAGTGCTTTATCTCTGTTATCTCACTTACTTCTCACAATGATCTCATCAGGTGGATGCAATTACTATTCCAGTTTAACAGATGAGAGACTGAAACAGAGAGAGAACAAGCAACCTATCTGACCATAGGGTCAAGCAGATAGATAGTTCTGGAATTCCCTGGAAGAATCCAATGACCATGTTCTCTCCAATAAAAGCTTCCTAATATCAACTCATCTGTGAACTTCTCAATATAATTTACAATTTCTATTATTGCATGCATTTTGCAGGATTAATGTGTTCATTACTTTTATTTTTTTTTTAATTTTTTTTATTTATTTATGATAGAGAGAGAGAGAGAGAGAGAGAGAGGCGCAGAGACACAGGCAGAGGGAGAAGCAGGCTCCATGCACCAGGAGCCCGACGTGGGATTCGATCCCGGGTCTCCAGGATCGCGCCCTGGGCCAAAGGCAGGCGCCAAACCGCTGCGCCACCCAGGGATCCCATTCATTACTTTTATTATATCCCTCATGAGATATGGGGTCCCAACACAAATGTGTGATGCTATATGTTATATCCCTTGGCACCGTTTTTCCTATCCTTTGCAAAAAAAAAAAAAAAAAATACATTGAAGGAAAAACTATGAAATTTTGTCTATTATAAAATTTCACAAAAAGATTATAAATATAATTCAAAAACATGTTTCTTTGACAACTGCATGCAAAAGAGAGTGCTTGTAAAAAAAAAAAGAAAGAGCGTGTTTGTGGCTTATGGAAAAGTCTGAAGTAGTGGTGATTTGGCAGTTATGAAGGGAGCATTTTTTGCACACCAAAGGACAAACTATAGTTAAAAGTATAGTTGTAGATAGATATAACCACCTTGCCATGATTTTTAAATAAAATTTCAATCTCTGGCAGTGCTGATTCCTTTCTAACTTGGATGTGTAATTAGCTTTCTGGTATTATGGTACTATAAGCTGACACAGAAAAAGGAAGAAGAAAGGACAGATGGACACATGGATGGGCAGATGTAAGGGAGGGAGAGTGGGAGGAAGGAAGGAAAGAAGGAAGGAAAACTGAAGTATAATTCACTGGGTAAGTATGCAATAATTTTCTAGGGAAATCCAATATTGCTTCCCCTGAATAAGCTGAATAAGCCCCTATCTGTTGTAATAAATATTGTCTCTGCTATATCTGCTTGCATTTTTAAGTTAAGATGCATTTGAATTTAAATCTTTTTTTTCTTCAGTTAAGTAATAAATTAATTTGGTCAAAACAACCAAATAAATAGTACATGCATTTATGTTAACCTCTAATCTCCTGACCAGGACAGATGCTATTCTTTCATTATTGCTCAAAGTCAGTCGATCCTTGTGTATATCACAGCGCTATCTTTTATAAAGGGCAAAACTCCTTTATGTTCTGTCATGTTAATTTTTATTTGTCTCTCAACAAACTTTATTCGATCCTCTAGGAAGTACTTTCTGTCACTGTTTTGTCTTTACTAAATCCCTTCCCTTTTTTCAGCTTTTGAACCTCTTTTCACATTACTGCACATCAATTATTTAATGTATGTTTCCCACAACTAAATAGTGAACCTTTGGATTTCAGTGCCGTATTTATGTGTTTAACCCTGGTACACAGTACAGTGCTAGTCACACAGTAGGTGCTAATAAGTTGTGTTTTTTGAACCTATTTGTTATTTCTGTTGAATGAGTAAAACCTGTAAAGTCCATTAATTTTAAAGCACTGTACATTTACAAACTATATGCTTTGATGCAAAAATATCATATACTGGCTTCATCACTGGGATTCTAATTTAGTAATTCTGGAATAGGAGTTAGCACTTATATTAAGCTCAGACAATTCTGAGACACATTGACTTTAGAGAAAAACTGGGCTATATGTTCTCAGAGTCTCTCACAATATTATGAATATGTTTTTCTTCAATGATTTTAAACATGTATATAGTATAATAAATCCCTTTTTTTGTCAACCACTTTAATTTGCTAAGATCATTCTAAGTTTTAGTATTTGGTTCTTCAACATTCTAATTTTCAGTCTGGGAACATTATTATATTAAGTATGTTCTTTTATCCACATCTAATTATTCAAAAATATGTTAGAATAGATCACTGTGTGACTGTACTATGGAGCAGTTAAGACTTATGATCATTCTCTACTAGGGGTGGAATTGTCCCCTACAGATATTTTGGGCTGTCATGAGTTTAGAGAGTTAGTGGAATTTAATAAGCAAGTGTCAGTAATGATAAATTCCTGCTATGCTTGGAACAATTCTATACAAAAAGACTTGCCCTACCCAAAGTACCAATAGCACTGCTTTGAGAAACAATATTAGAATGAGTTCTAATCAGAAAGAAGAAATGATGATTTGATATGTCAACAGTAGTAGATTAAAGGAATCTGAAATCTAATTGAAAAGCCATTGGCTATTTTTTATTAAACTCTACATGTACCCTCAAGAAAGAAAATCTTAAAACAATGCAAGTATAATGCACTGTGGTCTGTATTTACTCACATGAATCTAAGAGTCAATTTATTTCTGGAGTGGGCTTTTTTTTTTTTTTTTTTTTTTTTTTGGAGTAGGCTTTTTTATAACCATATCTCAAATTTGGCTCACAGACATTGTGCCAAGTTTTGATGCATTATTTCATTTGATCCTCACAACAGAATTCCCAAAATACAGATGACTAAACTGATACCAATGAGAAAATTACAAGTAGTAGTAGTATGTGAAATAATTTGCCTATTTACACAGCTTGTACATAGCAGACTAAAATAAAATGCCCTTGGGATGCCTGGGTGGCTCAGCAGTTGAGTGTCTGCCTTCAGCCCAGGGCGAGGTCCCAGGGTCCTGGAATTGAGTCCCATACTGGGCTCCCTGCATGGAGTCTGCTTTTCTCTCTGCCTGTGTCTCTGCCTCTCTCTCTATGTGCCTCTCATGAATAAATAAATAAAATCTTAAAAATAAAAAAAACAAATGAAATGCCCAAAACTATATAGCTGAGTAGAGAGAATTTATAGGGTTCTGGGTGGCAAATTACAAGAAACCAATCCTGGCTAAATAAGCAGGAAAGAAGTTAACTAGTTGAGTAAAAAGTAACTCACAACATCTATAGGAAAGCTATAGAATCAGACTCAGAATTTGGATGTGAACCAAAGGAGGCTAGGCTAATGTGGACAGAGCTTTTGACATTAAAGCTACTACTACTGGGGGCACCTGGGTGGCTTAGTTGGTGAAGTGTTTGCCCTCAACTCAGGCCATGATCCTGGATCCCAGGATCAAACCACACATTGCATCTACCACCCTGCTCAGCGGGGAGGCTGCTTCCCCCTCTCCCTCTAACCTTCTCATGAGAGAGCTCTTGCTCTCTCTCTCTCAAATGAATAAAAATCTTAAAAAAAAAAAACAAAAAAACAGCTGCTATTACTGGACACTACAGGGCAGACACTAGCACACAGCTGGATTCTCAACCCTGCCATCACTGATATGAGGTTTTGGTCTCTCTTCGTGATTTTGCTTTATTGTTTTAAGATTCAAAACCCTAGGTATGAGTGCCTGGTTGGCTGGCCCAATGTTCCCAAGCTCCCAAACCAAGAGGGGCAGGGCGATAAATACCTCCATTCTTCAACCTTTAGTTTCTTTCAGTGCCTAATAGGAATTTACTTGCCACCAATATGGCATTTTCCCCAGAAAGAAAGTGTTGGTATACTGGTAGTCTTAGCATGCTAAATAATGCAGTAGCACTGGGTTAGTGATGGACACATGAATTTCATTTATATTCTTCTGCCATTATTTAAGGTTATCCCATTAGTTTTTAAATCCACATAAATATGCCAGTAGACCCCTAAGTTAGAATAGGTGTATAAGAAACATTTGTACTGAAATAGGTTGTTTGGAACACAAAGTAGGAAAGAGCTAGTAAATTATATGGGTCAATTCACAAACGTCCTACTTAATTCTAATGCAATGATTATTTCAACAATTTTTTTATGTATATGATGCTTCACAGTTACAAAGCTCCTTTTCATATATTATTTTAGCTAGGTAGTTTTCTAATTTCTTTGACTCATGACCATTTTGACTCAAAAAATGTGGAAGACCCCAACAAGTTTATGCATGTAGGTTATATTTATCAATAGTAACTCTATTAGAAATTTATTTTATTTTTTTAATTTAAATTCAATTTGCCAACATATAGTATAACACCCAGTACTCATCCCATCAAGTGCCCTCCTTAGCACCCATTGCCCAGTCACCTCATCCCAGCTCCCTCCTCCCCTTCCACTCTATGAGAAACTGAAATGGAGAAATTAAAAAATAGTATTTCATTCAAAAGGAATACTAATAGTTATTACATGTTAATATAAGCATGAATAAATAATAAACTCATTACATGGTTTTTTACTTTGAATAATTTTGAATAATTTTCCAAAACAACAAAAAAGTAATTCCTGAGAAGAGTGGAATTTTTAATATTTTGGAAAAATTCTTGAATATCTGGCTTGAAGAAGACACTATCTGGATTATCATCTCTTCTGCACTTAATCTGTTGTGATATCATGTATTAGACAGCTTCTAGAAAAATCTACCATGTACTCACGAGCAAATGAGAATGAATAAGATAAATAACTCTTTGTAGTATTCTTATCAAAATAGTTTTGACCTCATGATCATTCTGCAGGGGCTGGAGAGCCACCAAGGGTTTCTGACCACACTTTGAAAACTGCTGTGTTTTCACAATTATGCTGTGAAGATTATAAGCATTGTTATTTTCATTTTTTAGAATGAAAGCATAGTGATTTTTAAATGCTTTATATTTATATACTATTCTTTAATTTTCAAACTAATTTGTTATATATATATATATATATTTAAGCCTTATATTAACACTGTTAAGTAAACAAACAAGAGATAGTATTATCCTCATTTTACGGAAGAGGGAAGTAAAAGAGAAGTTTAAAACTTGCCTATTATTAGTCAGCTATTAAGTACAAGGGCAAGAATCAGAACCCAGAGCTTTTGGCTCCTGATTTAAGATATTTTCTACACAGCATATTAAAATTCTTAAGGGTGCTGCCAAGTATATCCAAGAATAATAATTCTTAATGGATTCCATGGAAAAGTGTAGATTCCTATGAAATCCACATTCCATTTTGGGATAGTGGTAACAGAAAGGTATTGGTGGTGGCTTCTTCAAAGGGGATTTGGGGATGTAGATAGGGAAAGCTAGTGTCTTATTGGTGATATGGGCTGTCCTTATGATGAATTTGTTAATTCTTTAGCCTGAGTGAAGGTGGACCACCTCCTTCCAGGTGTTCAGAAATAGGAAACAAAGTTACCTAGGCTTCAAAAGCCCTTGGACTTAGAATCTTCTGACATATTTTACAATTAATTCCACTTAATTAATTATTTGTGATTTGGGAAATAATGGCATTTTCACACAAAAAGAGAATGTAAGCTCCATGAGGCAATGCCTGTCCTTATTTACCATGGGATTGCCAAACCCTGGAGCTCAAACTAGAGACTCAAAGGTATTTGCTTCATAAATGAATGAATAATAACTGTAATAGTCCATCCATTTTCTTCTGTGGAAGGAAAGCAAATGTGAACCTTTTCTAGCCAACCCAACTGCTGAGTATAAAATGTGTCAATTAGAGGGCTGTTTGAACCTGCTGTGAGCTAAGCCACACCTCCCTTTTACTCTGAAAGGCTTCACAAAAGGTGGTGACCCCAGGATAATTAACAATTCTGTTGACACCTAATTGGTTTCAAGTGGTTTGCATACACCTAGAGAGAGTGAATAGGCTACCCCATTCCTTTCTTTTTAAAATACAGGTTTCACTGGCCTTATGAATTAACTAAATACAAGTGAAAATGAATGAAGATTAAAGTGACACCCTCCTTCTCCACCACCTCCCGACTCCTAGGAGTATGGCTGAAACTTCCAATGGGGTGACAAATAGACTTTGGCATCTGAAATTTTGGATTGATTCATTTACCAGTAGTGTGTGTGTGTGTGTGTGTGTGTGTGTGTGTGTATACATATATGACATACCTATAACCCAATATATCTTGAGTTAATGTTGTCTTTCAGACATACTACTGGGAACTATATTTTTAACTCAATGTACAAATTCCCAGATGCTGACCAATAATTGACAAAAAAATATAATAAAATGTTTTAAATCTGTAACAAAAAATTATATTGACATCGAGGAAAGAAAGCTCTACAGGAAGATAAACCATTTCTTATAAAATTCTATCAGAAGAATAGAAATAGGAGAAGAATCTGGGAATTGCTCTATGAAAGTAAAAATATCCTATGAGAATTGTTCTTAAGAATTAAATTCTTAAGAACAGAATTTATATTGTGAAGAATCTTGATTGTAATGTAAAAAAATTTCACATCTTTAGGCAGTCAACTTTATGTTAAATCACTTTTCATAGCCAAAAATGTTAGTGCTGGAAGGGAGATCTTTGGGTCTATCATTTTATATAGCGTATTGCTTGAGAGAGGAACCTTGGTACTAGATCATCTAGGTTTTAATTCAGACTCTAGTACAAAGTAGCTTTGAACTCAGAACATTAAAATTTTTTTCCCCAGGGGCACCTGGGTGGCTCAGTGGTTGAGCATCTGCCTTTGGCTCAGGTCATGATTCCGGAATCCTGGGATCAAGTCCTGCATCAGACTCCCGGGAAGGAGTCTGCTTCTCCCTCTGCCTATGTCTCTGCCTCTCATGAATAAATAAATAAAATTGTTTAAAAAAAAATTCCCCCCAGTACCACTGATCCCTAACCTATAGTTAATAATAATACTCATTTCACTGTCTGGATTATTAAATGATTTAATAAATACAAAGAAGTTGACTTATGAAGTATTCAATATATGCTAGACACTGTTATTATTATTCACACAAAGAATCCCACAGAAACAAGATTTGTTTCACTGATTTAATGGAAAAAGCAGATTCAGACAATTTTTCTAACACTTTTGCAAGAGACATCCCATCACTCCAGGGCCGCAAACATCTGAATCAATTTAAAACAACTTTATTGATTTTATTATTAAGATAGAAACAAATTTTTCAGGGCCAAAATATTTCTTTCTTGTCTTCTCTTCCTCTTACATGTATTTTGCTTGAATTAGCATAATTTGAAAACATACCCATACACAAACACTGATATCTTTTTTAAAAAAAGATATACACATTCAATAAATATTGTTCATTGAATACAAATAAGGTAAATTCAATCTTTCTGGTCTTAACATATGAGACGAAAAAAGTAAGACATTTTTTGTCTTCATGAACAAAATGTCCTAGATGATTTTCTATTAATTTATTTTCATATAAGCTATAAAACCCAGACCGGATTCATAAGTACTTTGGTCAATAATAATTATTTCTTTAATAAGTTATGTCTATAATTTCTTGTAAATAATCTCTGGGTTTCACTGTTGTAGAAAATCAAAATCATTTGATCCAAAAATTATATATTACATCTTTTTCTAGTAGAATGGGAAAGATGAAAACTAACATTTTTGATGTGCCAATAATTTCATAATAATAACTCGTTTAATCTTCTGAATAACTCTATGAAGTACTCATAATGACACATACTGTTTTGTGTGCATGTAACATGTCCTGGTGCTATGCTAAGTATGTCATCCTCATGACAATCCACATAACAACGGTATGAAGGAGATCCAACTGTCATTTCCATTTAATTGAGGAACCAAGACTCTAAAAACTTACATGATCAGTCCATTGTCTATAGTGGTTGGGCAAGCAGCAGAACCTGAATTTAGATTCAAGTATGCCAGCCAGCAAAATGCACACTCTTTGGCATGCAGTCTGTCTCCTTCACTTCTAAGACCTAGCATAGTACCTAGCACCTAATACAATGCCTAATTCATGTGAGACAAACCATGAATGTTGTGAAAAAAGTAATTGCAGTAGCAATATGGTGTGAAAAGAACAGAGGGTTTGGTATCAGAGAACATTGGTTAAAATTCCTGCTTCAATGCCTTCTAATTAACTGACATTGTGTTTTACCATTGCTGCAACTTGGTTTCTGTTTCTCTAAAATGGGCTTATCAGTAGATATTTTATATTGTGAGGATTAATTTGTATTTACTGTATTTAGTCTTGTGCTTCTGCATTTTGTGGTGAATACTCAATTGTAGGTACCATTATGCATGCGTATAAGACGTTAATGTCAAATGAACTCAATGTATTTTATGTGTTATCACAATGATGCAAAGAGGCTAATAAGAATTCATCAGGGGGCATCTGAGTGGCTCAGTGGTTGAGCGTTGGCCTTTGGGTCAGGTCATGATCCCGGTGTCCTGGGATCAAGTCTCACATGCTTCTCCGCCTGCCTAGGTCTCTAGCTCTCTCTCTGTGTCTCTCATGAATAAATTAAAAAAAAGAAAAGAAAAGAAAAGAAATGATCAGCATTAGCTTTCTATTGTTCTCTTTTATTGTATCGTAACCACTGAGTTTTTATTCTAAATCTCCATCATTCCATAAATAAATCTTTATTTTCATCTAATCAAAAATGTCCTTTGATTTTGAACTTTCTTCTCTGTGAAGTTATTTCTATACAAAGCATTACCAAATATATCAAGTACATAACATGTATTTTAATGGACTTTTATGGGAAAAGGATGTGGAGCTTTGTAGAAATGTTTTGGGAAAAAATGTATACTACTTATAAATTTAAATATATATTGATACATAAATATACTTTAAATATATTTATAAATTAGAAGATTTAGATATGCAAAGTATTGAGGATGGACCTATTTCCTAGAAATAATCTGTACATTTTGTAATAAATATGTTCAATAATCACTTACCTGACCTCATTCATTCTTATTTATGACATCTAAATTACTAATAGCTTTCAAATCATAGAGCATATTATATAATCACTATATTTTCTTCTCTCATTTATTTTATTTTTTGAGATTATTTATTTATTCATGAGAGACACACAGAGAGGCAGAGACATAGGCAAGGGGGAAGCAGGCTTCATGCAAATTCAGGGAGCCAGATGTGGGACTCGTTCCCTGGACTTCAGGATCACACCCTGAGCCAAAGGCTGGCGCCAAACCGCTGAGCCACCCAGGCATCCCTTCTTCTCTCATTTAAACTAATAATGTTCTTTACTGATTTTGCTAGCTAAGAAAGATTATTTCAGAACTTACGTACTTACTGGCATAAACATTGATCTCATGTTGAAGTTGTTTAAAATTGAAACATTCTGTGAACTACCTAGGTACAAGACAGAAATTCCAGCATAGGTGAGTATCTTAAGTTAATTCTGATAGAAGTGTCTTTTATTTTTTTTTTAATATTTTTTTTAATTCATGAGAGACACACAGAGAGAGAGGCAGAGACACAGGCAGAGGGACAAGCAGGCTCCATGCAGGGAGCCCGACGTGGGACTGGATCCTGGGTCTCCAGGATCAGGCCCTGGGCCGAAGGCGGCGCAAAACCACTGAGCCACCTGGGCTGCCCCTAGAAGTGTCTTTTAGACAAGCATCTTCTAATTCATTTCTATAATGTATGGATCGGAGTTTCCCTTTATGTCCCTGGCAATCTCAGCAAGTGTTGTAACACCTACATTTATTTTTCACTATTTTCTCCTTCTCATTACTGAATAGTTCTCTGTATATCACAGTACATGGAATATTTTGTACTAACTGGCTCTTGTTACCAAGTCCTCTGAGGATTTTTGACATTCAAAATGATGTTCTACTACAACACTGAAATCTTTTTTTTTTAATGTCAAATTCCCAGTGTATAAGTAACATAGATAAAAACAGGATATACAATATGTTAAGGTCCCATTCTTTACAGGCATCTTGTACATTTAAAAACAAAACAAAACAAAAAACTTTTAGGGTACAATGTACAATGTCTGATACTTATGGTTTTTAAAAAAATAAGCTTAGGAGAAAATAATTTCATTCAGCTCTCATACAATGTTTGATATTTTAAAAAGCCTTTACTTAATGATTAAACTCTTTTCCCATGCTTAGTGTAACCTTCATTCAATTATTTGTACATTTATTAACTTGATTCATTTGCCTAAGGTGATATGATGGCATTAAAACAAAATTAAAAAAAAAAAAAACAAACTAAGAAAAGAAATCCAAAAAAACCCTCCACAATATTATTTTCCTTATATATGGAGATATCAAAAATTTTCATAGCTTTATTTAACATAACTTTGAAATCCCTGTGTAAATGCAACCACATTTGATCTTAAAGAATGATTCTGAAATTCTTAGAAAAGTTGATCAGATTTCATTAAGTAAATCCTTTTGTATTTCTGTACCCTTTTCATCTGGTCCACTTATGCCAGTGTTCTTAGGCCAAAGGAATTTCTTCCAGTTAAGATGGAAATTAATAGAAAGATAGGCACAAGAGAGAACCACGACCTGCCAAGAACAAGTAAAGAACAGAGAAGGTGAAATGTTTCTATGAAGGAAGTGAATCAAATTAGAATTAAGGTCAGGTATGTATTTCTGAGTATTTTGTTCATTTTTAATTTGTTGTTGTTGTGATAAATTTAAATTGCAAAACTGATGCAGCAGGTGAATTCCCAAGGAAAGCAATGGCTATTTAAGTTTTGAAGCATAGTTTATCTCTCTTAACTCAATTTGATTTGCAGTGTCTCAAGATCGGGTAGGGTGAGCAGTTATCCTTCTTAGGTACTTTCGTTATTTTTGCTTATTTTGCTTATCCATTCTTTTTGTTTTAGAAACCAGGTGGATGCTATGGGTATGCTTCTTTTATTATTAAGACATTTTTGAGCTACTATAAAAAGGTAAGACATGTAGAAAGATATAAACTAAAATTTTCCTGAATCTCATTGACAGAACTATAGAGCACTGCATGGATCTCAACATTTTCAATTAAAAACTTAAAAAAAAAACCCCACCTATTTTAGGGACATATAAAAGGCTAATATCTATTAGAGAATTTATTGTATATGTTCATTTGAAGAGAGTTATTTTTACAAATAAATGTTAACCATTAATTCTTTAATGTACCTTTTAAAACAATTATTTAAATCTAATTCAGAAGTTTTAGATTCTGTGTTATTGTGTGTCATAGAAGAGTTCATACAATGTTATTATCAGAAACAATTTATTCTGTAGAATGAAATATAAATAATAGTATGTAAAGAAAAGGCATTTCAGTACTCCAGATTTATTATAAATCCCATGAATATAAAAGGCTATAAATGACCTTAACATAGAAAGAGCAGTAGTTGTAAACTGTTGATAGCTATTTTGACAGGATCATCTCCCCTTCTAAATGTTTGGAAATTTAGTCTCTGGCTAATTTTTTATCAGACTTTATGTATGTAGTGTTTTCAAGAAGGCACTTGGGTGACATTGTGAAAATAGATTTTAAAAATATAATTTTACTTAGCTGAGAAACTCCACCAATCCTTTGTACCTCAATTGTATACAAAGGATTGGTGGAATCTGTATGTATAAATAGATTTATTTTCTACAAATACTTTTAAAAAACAAAAATCCCAGTTTTATTATACTTGCTCAAACATGTATGTAACTATTTGAACTCATAAAAACCTTTATACTAAAAGCAAAATTATCCACAATTAAAACCTTTATACTAAAAGCAAAATTATCCACAATTAAAACTCTGTAGTTGCTATAAGTCATCCCCTCCAGGCCTCCTTTCATTTCTGTGCTATATTCTTCCTTGCATAATGGTGCCACCAGAGAATTCGTTTCCATTTCCTCATCCGTAAGAACAGATCATCACATCTACAGCATAAAGTTGCTCTGAGGATTAAATTAGAAAATGCATATAAAATACTTAGTGCAATGCCTGGTGTACAGTAGAATACAATAAATGATAGATTTTATCCTCTATTCTCCTACTTCATTTTAAGGCATAATCCACCATTTTTTATTAAGAATATGTGAGAGACATTCTTTTTGTGATCTAAAATTTCTATTCTTTACCTATAAGAATAAAAATATTGTGATGCTGTAGAGATGTAGCTTTTAAATAGGACTGTTTCAATAGCGTTTGCGGAAGAGGACATTAACTTCTGGGGATATGATCAGTTATTTACATTAAAAAAGCAGCATCATAAATAGCAACTGCCATTCAGAATTAAACTAAAATTGTGCTTCTTGCATTGTCAATTCAGATGTATGCTAGAGTCGCACATCTCGTGTTATTTTTGCATTTTCTAAAAAAAGACCTTTTCAAGATCCATTTCAATAATATCTTAAAACTAGATACTTGTTTCTTATGAAATTGAATTAGCATTTCTACACAGATGGTAATATTAGAAAAAAACAAAATAAAATCCAAATTCTGGGAAATCTGTTGTATCAGTACCAGTAATAAGATATCTTGATTTAACTTCAGATATTGTTATAAGACAAATCAGGGATTGTATTTTTATCTATAATGATATCAAGGTGGCTAATCATCACTATTAAATTGAGGGCAGATGAGTCATGTGTGTGAAATGAACATGTGGACTCATTCCAATTCCTCTGAGAAAGACCCTATAATTGGCATCAATTAGTCCTCTTGTTGGCAGTTTTAGTAAACCATCTGAAATTTAATAAACAGAGACTGAAATGCATTCTCAATGAAAGACAGTCATCTTGGACATTGATGAGAGCTGATTAGCAAATTGGCAGTTGGTATTCACCCTCCCTCTTCAAATATTGACTTAGTTGACTTAATGTTTTTCCCCCTTTATCACTATAAGACTTCATTTTTACAGCCTCAAAAAAATTAAGTTCTCCTAAATAAATATTTATGTGACAGTTTTACTTGGTCCCTCTGCATATCCACTGGCATTAATACATGTGCTGCAGAGAAATGGAGAAACCCCAAAGCACCACTTGCTATGCTGATGTTCTACATACATTAAACAAAACTATGACCTTAAAGTGTTGATGCATTATCTCACATGCTTAATTTAGTCATGGAGAACAAGGTTATTCATTGAGAAGTTCAGAGCAGCATTTCATGTTAAACTCATAAGTTTGTAAACTAGAAGATGATGATAGCTCCCTAACCCAACTGTGACATAATATGAGATGTCAGCCCTAAGAGAAATTAGATCAAGAAAACACAGCAAGCTATTTTGCTTTAAAAATTAATTTTCTTTTTTTTTTTTAACTTCACAATCAGCAAGTCTATATTTTCAGACTTAACTAAGGTTCTTTAACTTAACATTAAGAATAGTTATTCTGTATGTTGGTAAATTGAACACCAATAAAAAATAAATTTATTTAAAAAAATTAAGGATAAATACATGTACATTGTATCAGCGTGAAAAGAATCATAATACTATGAGGGTGAGTAAATTGAATTAAAGAAAGTAGTAAAACAGCTTTCTGTCATGTTTTCTATTTACATAATGTTGATTATTGGGTAATTTAAAAATCTCTTTTGACCATTCTAAATCTCTTTTAATAAATATATTAGTTTATGATTTTCTATATTTTGTTTGAGTTCTCTTAAAGTTTTATTCCCTCTTCTAGGAAATACACCAAATCTGTTGAAATCCATATTTAATATTAACTTTTTAAAATATCTGCTGATTAATGAACATTGAAAAATATGGTGTACTGTGAACATGGGATAGTTTGGGATTCATTTACTTCATGTATTTTTACATGAAGTCCACCAATGAGTTACATTTACCAAAGTCTATATTAGATATAGTATCTAGATAGTTGTATCTATACAAATAATATTCCAGAAAATTCTTTGGTTTAGTCACCAGCCATTGCAATGAGACCCAGGATACAGAACAGAGGAGTTGAGCTCAATTGAGGACTTACCTTCATCAAGTGGTTTTGGCCACATAAATACTTGAAGTTTTGACATGTAAGATAGTGACAAAAAAAAAACAAAACAAAACATCTAAAATCAGAAAGTAGCACAAAATGTATAAAATAGGATGCCAAATAAGGCACCAATATCCCAACTTAGTTAAAAATTTCTAGAATGAAGTAACTCTTCAGGAAGCTTATAACATAGAATGGTAACATAGATATCATCTGAAGTCATTGTATCATATGAAACTTGAGTAAAATGAGCTGGACCCACTGTCCCAGTACCATGGGAAGGTGCTCCCCAAATATATGTGGTTTCTAGAAATTCATGGTCACAAGGACTCCTTTGACCCCAGGTTTTGACTTCTAGTCCACTCTATTCTATTTCTATCTTATCCTCCAGGTTATTCTCACTTCTTTGCCTGAATGCACCTTTGTTTTGATTGTACCGAAGTATTTGGCCTCGTCCTTATATCTCCCAACCTTCTTCTCTGAGACCTATCTTTTTTTTTTTTTTTTTGAGATTTATTTATTCATGAGAGACATACAGAGAGAGGCAGAGACATAGGCAGAGGGAGAATCAGGCTCCCTGCAGGAGCCCGATGCAGGACTCGATCCCTGACTCTGGGATCACAACCTGAGCCAAAGGCAGACACTCAACTGCTGAGCCACCCAGGTGTCTCTCTGACACCTATCTTTTTTTTTTTTTAATGTTTTCTTTTTTTTTTTAATTTTTTTATTTATTTATGATAGTCACACAGAGAGAGAGAGAGAGAGAGAGAGAGAGAGGCAGAGACACAGGCAGAGGGAGAAGCAGGCTCCATGCACCAGGAGCCCGATGGTGGGATTCGATCCCGGGTGTCCAGGATCGCGCCCTGGGCCAAAGGCAGGCGCCAAACCGCTGCGCCACCCAGGGATCCCCTGACACCTATCTTAATTTAATTGTGCAAAGTTCTTTAACCATCCCACTGTATATAGCCATAGACTCACTGTTTTGTTCTACTAAACTAAAAGATCTCCTTCAGGGTAACTGTTTCTCAGAGAGGAAATAAAAATGTTGATCTTTCATTTCTTGATTTCTCTGCCAATAACTAGAGATGGTACAGGAGAAAATTATAAGACAGAGTGATTCTCATCAACTTTAGTTTTAAATGGTATCCCCCACCCCAAGATATCACATTGATCTTCAACAGTTTCATTGATGTACCACAGAGGTCAGATTTCATAATAAATGGCAAGTTATCATTTCTGTTGGGGGTATATTACCCTTTCAAGTGACAGAATCAATGCTTCTTGTGTTGTAGCTTTAGTGATGAGAACACACACACACACACACACACAAATGGATGATACAGTAGCTTCTACATGATAGAAGAAATCCAAAGACAAATACATCCATGATATCACCAACAGTAAGATCCTAGAAGTGGTCAAGATAATATTACAATGTTTTAAGTTACTGAGTTCATGGTGATTTTATATATAGCACTAGAGAATCATTTTCTGTTTTATGTTCATCAATATAATACTTAAGTTATTTCTCATTGAGCAAATATTTACCAAGTTATACCCCCATTTCCTAGGTCAGCATATTTCTTTTCTTTTTTAAATATTTATTTATTTACTTATTTGATAGAGAGAGAGAGAGAGAGAGAGAGAGAGAGAGAGAGAGGCGTGTGCACACAAGCAGGGGGAGGAGCAGAGGGAGGAGAGTCTGATGTGGGACTCAATCTCAGGATCCTGGGATTGTGACCTGAGCTGAAGGTAGATGCTTAACTGACTGAGCCACCCAGGTGCCCTGGTATCTTTCTTATCTATAGCTTTAATTTTAGGTCTTTTCATATCATTCTCAAGTTTTCTTCTTTATCTCCATGTGCTCCTGTTCTCTCTGAAAAGGCCTCTCTTGTTCCTTGCAATCTTTTCTTCAGGAACATGACCTTTTTTCTGTTTCTGACTGTGTTCCACCTCCTGCTGCTTCATTCTCTCTTCTGCTTGCCTCTGCAGTTGTTCTTCCTTCTCTCTGGCTTCCTTGGCCTCCAGCCATCAGGATTCTCCCTCACCGTGAGTCTTCTCTTCAGGCACCTTTGAGCCAGGGGCAGTCACATCGGCTGACCTGGCGGGGGCCAGAGTTGGGGCTGTGGCTATGGCTAGAGCAGCAGGGATGCCCTCTGTTTTGATGGGTGATCTTTCTTCAACTCTGGCTTCTTTTGCCTTCTCTTAAGAGCTGCTCTGCTTTTTATAGTGGGCTCACTGGCAACTTTCTTCATTTCTTTCTCTCAGTTTTATCCCTCAGGCAACACTCTGACTTCTCTTTTGTTAGGGCAGATGCCTGGGGATGGGGCCAGGCCTGAGAGGAAGCAGCTTTAGCTGAGTTTAGGGCCAGGAGAAAGTTGGTCTGGGTGTGCCAGGCAAAGGGAAAAAGGACTTGGATGGGAGGCAGCTGGCCATTTAGCTTTGGGATTTAGTGGGATTAGATAGAGCACATCTGATGCCAGGTATAAAATGGAAGGGTATATTTCTTATTCTCTCTCTCTCTCTCTCACTCTTTTTCTCTCCCTTAGGCATTCTACTCACAGAGCTCTCAGGTCCTGCTACAGACAAATAGTTACATTTAGGGACATGATTCAATACTACTGTGAGGTGCTGCATCCCCAGGAAAGGTGGTTGTGTGTTTACCTCTGGCCGGGAACCAATCTGTAGACATGATGAGATTATTAACAAAGCCAGAGGAGGAAAGCATGGGATCATGGAGTCAGAAGTGATGCAAGGAAGGATACTGAACATTGGACAGGAGCTCATGATTTTTTCCTCATCCCTCCTCTCATGTTCTCCTAAAGTTTTTGTGAGGACTGAAGCTAACATGCGTCTCTTAGAATGGTGCCTAGTATGTAGTAAATGCTCAAATATGTTAGATATTAATACTTAATATTGCCTACTAATTACTATGGGAAAACAGAAAATCATGAGTAACACAAAAAAAAAAGAGTAAAAGTTTAATAATTTCTTAAGGAAGAGATTCTAGAGACTATAGTTCTTTATTTGCACTAAGGTTGTAGTTGGAAGCTTCTGGGTTTGTGGTCTAGGCTTAAGTAATAAATACTTAAGATGAGATTTCTGAATCCATACCCATCTTTTACTGGGGTCACAGCAATGGACGTGGCTTTGTTTCGAGAGGACAATTTGGATTTCTTTCATCTCAGCAGTACCCTATTCATTAAATCTGGGATAAGACCAGGAATGAGTCACACTCAGTACTTACTTTACCTGAGCAATGCCGTGTTTAATTAAGATAAACAAACAACTTAAAGATATTTAAAATATTTTTATTTATTTACTCTTTTATTACTTCTCATTCTGTTTGGGAGTGTGTTGTGTATGTTTGCACTACTACTAATAATGTTGTTTGTGTAAGTCAAGGGAGGAATGTACTAGAAAAAGTTTGCTCTAGATTTAGTGTTCCTTCAGTGACAAGAAATCAACTGTCATTCCAAAATAGTCTCTTTATACTTTATGTTTTCAGCCAATTCAGCTCAATTCAAAAATGTGTATTTGGATTCTATGAAATGTCTTGCACCAAACCAGATGCTATTCAGCCTTTCTATTAAGTATTACATTAAAGAACTGGTTTGGATGTAAAGAGTATGCTTATAACTTGGCAAATGTTTTTCTGCCTTGCATATAGCTTAAAATGGAGTCAAACTGTTACTGGTAAAATATAGGACAAATTAAGTCCATATGATTTATTCATACTGAAAATAGATGTATCATTTTCCCTTTACCTAAGGACATGGGCAGTGGGCACTTTGTTATAAAATAAATAAATAATCCCATGGTGAAGATTAGACCATTTTTACTTTTTAAATGTATCAGAGCTTCAATAGCCTGAACACTCCAAATAATAAAATATCAACATTAGAAATTCATGTTATTGAGATTATGTGCAGGGCAAGACTTTGAAAGGGACTGGCATGTTCTACTTATTTTTATTAAAAATGAATGTTATTTATTACTGCCATCCTTAAGACCTTCCTTTGGATTAGAGCTATAAATCGAGTAAATAAAACTGCAGGTAGCCCTGACTCTCAAAGATTTTGCAGTTCATTTTTCATCTTGTTCCAGGCTGCAGAGCAGATCAGAGCTGAAGCCTACAAAAGTATACACACAGACTCCAGCTTCAGAGAATTCAGCCAGAGCAACAAAAGATAAGCAACCTTCGGAAACGGGATTCACCTAAAAGCTTAGACACCTGAAAGCTTAGATTGTCGATAAGAAATCCAAGTACATTTTAAAACCACACCTCGTTAGAGGGGACAGCGGTAGTCGCCACATTCTTTATAAATACTTACAGCAATGTGTTTCTTATTTTAAACCTGTATAAGTCAGCACATATATCATAGACCTGCTAGTACTGAACTATGAATTCCAGGCAAAGGGAAAAACCCATCGCCAAGTCTCTTTGGATGCTGACAAGAGTCTTGTTGTGACAACTGATCATGTCAACTAAAGAAAACCTAACTTAAGGCAGGCTCTCAATCTCCATCCTGATAAGGAGTGGAATGCTGGCTGAGACCTGGAAGAGAATTGGCTCCGTTCTGAAATTCAAGTGCTTGGAATCTTACCATGGGAAGTAATAATTATAAATAATCAAGTAGATGCTTTGTTTTTCTGGCAGGGTAAGCATGACCCTAATTAGCAAGTTGGCTAATAACAGGTCTCATTTTATAAAATATTAGGTAAGTCTGTACAGGAAAACACACACACACACACACACACACACACACACCAACAAAAAAGTTTCTTGACTGGGTGGTGTTTGTTTTGTTTTGTTTTGTTTTGTTTTACTGGGTGGTTTAGGGGAATTTTAAACCAAAGACCTGAATAAACACCCATCTCTTTTTAGGTTCCAAATTCATTGATTCTTTGGCTAAGGCTATGGGTGAAAAGTGGTTAGACATGTTTTTCAATAAAGTCTATTTTATTCTCAAGACTTAATTAATAAGGGACACCTGGGTGGCTCTGTAGTTGAGCGTCTCTCTTTGGCTCAAGTCGTGATACCTGAGTCCTGGAATCGAGTCCTGCATCAGGTTCCCAGCGGGGAGCCTGCTTCTCCCTCTGCCTAAGTCTCTGCCTCTCTCATGATAAATAAATAAAATCTTTTTTTAAAAAGGGACTTAATTAATAAAATTTTTTAAATCAACTTATTAATGCAAACATATATCTTAAGGATGTCTAACACTGTGATTAAAGCCCAGACTCCAGGGCCACGTATTTAGGTTCAGATTGCAGCCCCTCCAACTCTAGTTGTATGATCTTAGACAAATACTTAACTACTCTGTGCTCAGGTTTCTCTTTTCTTAAATGGAGATGTGAGTAGTATTTATTTCATGGCAAAATTAATCAATGAATGATATGGTAAGAACTCTTTAAGTGTTATTATTATAAGTAACATGTGCCAGGCATTATTTAGATCTATGGCAAAATGATTGACCCTATAGAAATAACATTCTATTAGAGACAAAATAAGCAAATAAACAAGTACTAATAAACCGTGGGTCGTGATAATTGCTCTCAAGGAAAATATAAGGATGAGTATACGGTATGATGTGTAAGCAGTTGTGTGTGTGCGGTGGAGGGGTACAGCTCTATGTTATTTAGAGTGAGGAATGAAATCTCTGGAAAGATGGCATTTCAGAGACATAAATGAAGAAAGTGAGTCTTATAAATGCTCAGGTTAAGATATCCCTTACTTCTTCTTCCCTATCATCTTATCTTTGCCCATCTTGAACTATATTTTTTTTAAAGTTGATGATTGATTTCTAAGTTGATTTATCACAAATTGAATGAAGATTGATAGATTTCAATGGGATATGCACAAATTACACTTGAAAATTCAAAGGAGAAAGGATGTGAACTTTGTCATCTAATAATGAAGGGAGAGCCAACACATTCTTCATACCTCAGACATGTAATGGTTAAGAAAATATTGAGTAAAATCTATTTATAGAATCTCTCCAGAAGTTTAAAAGAACTGTGCTGATTTACTGATGGAAGGAGAGCCAATTAGAGCTGCCATGGTTGTTCAGTTCCCCTATGAGAGACATAAGGAAAAGTATGCTTGTCATGAGGACCTGGATTCTGTTAATGTTCCTGTGCCTTCAGTTTTAGGAACTAAAGTTGTAAAAATTAAGTAAACTTAAAATTGTGAAGGCGTTTTACAAATCAGAGTATGTTCTATATGAAAGAAGGTTCTGTAAAAAATGGAAAGTCAGTTATTCTTGCTTATAAAATGAAGAGTAAAAAGGAACTAGAAATCTTTTCATTTCATGCGTCATTCAAGCTTAGGGTAAATTATCATAATGCCCTGCAGGTGGAGAAAATGTATAGTTCTTCCTGAAACATAAAATAAATATCATCTCTTTTATGTTCCTTTTCTTGGCCAGAAAAAAAAAAATTACAAATCACCATAGAATATTCCCTATAATCATTCTTTCCTCTCTGAATCATTTTTGTTTCACTCCTATATCCTCGATAAAGCTGTAACCACGACAGGATATATTAGCCACTGAAATCTGAACAGAAGGGCAATTCCTAATCAAATTGGCACTAATTTCTTTCAGTACAAATTATCATCATTCACAGCAAATTTGCTTTCAGCGGGCTGTGCCAACCTGAGGTATGGTTCTCAGCACTTTTATGCCTGCCTATCAGTACAACAGATCGGATCATTCTTTAACAGCTATGTCTTTTTTTCTCCTCATTTTTTATGATGACCCATAGGGTAGAATGTCAGGGTTTTTTTTTTTTTTCCCATTTATTCCAACCTTGTTCCACGTAAAAGAAAACTATTGAGAGTGGAGCTCTTATTCTTTGTTATCATTTTTTAATGAATTTGGGTGAAATATGGAACTTTAGAAACACACACTGCAAATATTGCAATAATACTAAGAAATTAGTTTGATTCTTTACCTATTGGGCCCCTGTAATATTATCTAGCCTAACACTTTTATCCAAAAAGATGTGTGTGTGTCTGTGTGTGTCAGACTACAGATTCTTATGTTCCCAAATGTTATGCCTTCTTTATATAAACTGTACAGACTTCCAGGTGTCATCATAATATTTATATATAGTTTTCTGATTCTGCATCATCTACACTGTTATACTTTGCTGTGCCATCTGCTCAAAATATACATTTTTATAGGTTTATAATAATTCCATCATCAAAATAGCTTGCCAAATTGCGAATATTGTTAAAATATACACGAAAGATAGAAACACCAGGCAGTGCTCTATGATTCTGTAATCTTATACTCATCTGGATTTAATTACCTTTTGTTGTTGCTCAGGTGTGGAGCAGTCTCATGTGCAAACTTGTGGCTAGGAAATTTTCGTAATTATGGTTTTATTCTTTCAGTTTTTTAGTTTTAACCACAACAAGATGAAACACTTCATCTGAAAACAACCATCTTTACCAGTAGAAAGTGTTAATTACAACATAAATGATGTCAGTAAAAATATTGGAAAATTTCAGGTTTAATTAGGTCTACCACAGAAATAGAATTGTAACAGACTTGGCATTTTGGCAGATTTAATTCCTGTATGAGTTTTTTTTCTTTAAGAGGATCACATATAGAGAGTGAGAAAATGAACGTGTCATTTGTTTAAAACATATTGTTCAAGCATGTACCCAAGCTGAAGTATAATATCCATTCACAATATGTTATACTGACAAAATATTTTAAACCAAGGTTTCCACAGAAATACGTACTCATTCCTTATGTATTGCTGCTTTTCTCTTTCCTTTATCCTGATATGATAAGAATCTGAGCCCATCTAGATAAGAACAGTTCCTCAGACATATTTTGAAGATTTGTGTGCCTTACTTATCTATGTTCAATAATCTTGAGATGAGAATAACCACAACCAAAAGGGTAGAATATACTCTAAGCCCGGTGGAATCACAGAAGCAAAACCTCAAGACTGCAAAGCAGTAGTCTTCCTGCCAATAAGAAGATCTTAATTGCTATAATTAAAAATAAGAGTCACTTTTATTAAAAACTGAACCCCCCGTTGTGCAAATCATTCTAGTAATGCTTTGCATAACACTCAGGAATTTATAATGCCTAAGGATAATACAAAATGTAACTTTCCTTGACTGCTTGCAACTGTAAATACATGGTTTGCCAGTGACAGTTTCAAATCACCAAGTTGAGATATTAATTAATAAGTTAACTAATAAAAGCCCCCAATAAGGATTAAGAAAAAAGGAAAATTGGAATGTGATTATGTAAACATATTTTTAAAATACATCAGATTTTATTTTGCTTCCATTCCTAACAGGAAAGCAATTCTAGCAGAAAAACTTGTATGATGCCATCATTGCCACAACACTAGCATTCAGTGGGAGCCATGCCAACAGTTAAATGAGTAACCAGCAGGATTCCCCAAACAAAGCCAATGAAGTGATGAAGAACGTCCCCTTGGTGACATGGAATCCATGTCTTCATGATGCAAAAGGGAATAAAATGTTGCATATGGATTTGGGTGCTATTCCTTAACTCTAAAATGCTTTGTTGTACTGTATACAAAATGAGGCAGCCTTGGAAAAATTAGGTGTTGACAAGCCACACAAGTAGGTACAGATGATTAAGGCAGTATGCTCCCCACCTCCCCTTTAGTTATTTGTTTTCTACCCTAATTCTGATGTGAGCAACTGCTTTAGCTCAAAACATCCAACCTACTCCTTTCTGTTCCATTCCAATGTACAAATGATAGCTTCTTTATCTTTGCTCCACACCCTAGATTATCCTATTTACAGATGAAGAAGTAGCCCGGTTCCTCCCAAAATGTCTAGGAGGAATCCTCCGTATTTTCTTCAGAATAAGGCAGACTGTCCCTGCTCTTCTTACCATCCAACCCTCCTATGTCAGATAAGGAGGCATCTGATGAGGAGAGAAGAACCAGACCTAAGATCATCTGCTTTGATGGGAGCAAACTGCCCAAGGTGGAAGTATCTAACTTCTCTGACCCATACAATTTCAGTAGTCAAGGCAGGTTATGCTCAGAGGGCATCATTAAGTGTTTGTTGGCTCTTGGCCCCAGGCTGGATCTTGCAGTCTGCAAGCCCAGTCAAGTTACAGCACGGAGAAACAGGATGAAGAAGTAAGTTCTCGAGCAAGTGTGATAGCTTTCCTTGGATTTAAGGGTGTGTGTGTGTGTGTGTGTGTGTGTGTGTGTGTGAACTTAGAATATGATTCATACATCCCACCTAAAGATCTCACAGCTGGGAGGTTTATAGGGAAATTTTTTCCCTGTTGTTTGAAACTTAATGTAGAGTGCTTGGGGAGAAAAGAATGCCTTTCCCATATTGAGTTTCTTAAAAAGATCTTAGCAACTGACATGTTTCTACAGGAAGGAGCACAGTGGGTAAAGGAGGCAAAAGCTTTTGAACTGTCTTGGTGGCAGAGAACAAAGCAACATAATATCCATGGAAGGCTTGGGGGCAGACTATTGTAGGGTCACACACAGAGATGTGGTTGCCATTCCCTGAGTGAATAACCAATTTGCTTGCAATGGGATTGGAATGAAGATGAATCATCCCCCCAAAACCACACATGGTCTACATGAGACCACCATATTGGTAGAGCTCACCAAAGGTAGATAAAAGCAGAGCCAGTGTGAGACCAGGACTGCCATCCCAATATAGACAGATGCCCAGGAATGCAAGCTGACAGCTATCTTCCCTCTCCTCAACCACCATCCAATAGCAGAGGACATAGGCCTTTGAAGGAGAAGGCTTGTTTTCACCTTAAAACCAGACCAGGATGGACTCTGTATTGCAGTATAGTGAAATAGGAGGAAGAATGAAATCATCATCGTCCTCTTCCCACTCCAGATCCTCTTCACCATAAATGGTTCATTCTTATAATATGCACTTCTGAATAAACTGTTGAACTGGATACATTATAAGGTGTGTATCAATTAGGTGTCAGGTACTGTACTAAATCATTGACATTCACTTTATTGTTATCATAATGAATTAGTTTCTTTATTATGTCTGTTGTAGAGCTGAGAGATTGTGTAGAAGTGAAGTTGTATTTGAACCCTGGGTTTGTTTAATTTACTCCTTCCAAATGGCTTTTCCATGATTCCCCATTGTTTTTAGGAATGGGCTCCAAATCCCTATAAAGGCATAGAGGGTTCTTCTTAATCAGTACCATCTTGTCCTCTATGACTCAACAAGTGCCCCTGTCTTATTTTGCTTTTTTTTATTCTAAAAATCTGGTACAAATATATAAAGGAAACCCAGGTACATTTTTTTTAACCATGTGTAAAAAGAGGAATATATATAATTCATGACAGTGTAGGAAGAATGATTTCTTTTCAATCCTGTGATCATACAAGAGACTTTAGAGGTCAAAACATGAGCAGAAACATTTGTATGCTTAAAGTCACTTGCACGATTGAGAAAGGGACAAAGACAAAGTGTCATCGGAAACCATTAAGGATCATTAATTCTTTTTTGGATGAGATAATGAGATCCTCTTAGGAATCTAAATGAATATGCATGAAACATTTTAGGTTATGAAGGGAACATCATCTGTTTTGAAAAAGTTCTTACCCAAAATACAACCAAGATTAGTACAATTTTTTTTATAAGGAGAGGTTTTTAATTTTACATTTTAATTTTTAAGATTTAGGCTCATTCTTTGACATCAGGTAAATAGCATGTTTCAGTTTCATTCAAGCTTTTTTCAGGACATGATCATATTTCTCCCTTTTCTCCTTAAAAGAAAAAGTCTGTGTTCAGTATTAGTGCTTTTTGTTTTAATAATCAGAACCATATGTCCTCATCTCAAATAAGAATTTATAAGCAATTTTCCAAATAACAGACATGCGTCTTATACACACAGCCTTTGATTTTTTCATTTTTCCTTCTACTATTTACATTTGTATATTAAAAAATCAACCAGGTAGAAATTATTGAAGCATAGATAATTCATAAATTAGTGAATATGTTTTGAGGCCTAACCTATGCCAGGTACTTTGGCATAAAGAAGTGACAGTCCAGTGCAGCAGATGGACATTGATCACATAATTAGAATACAAACCGGTAAGTGTTTTAATGGGACATGTGCAGAGAGCTGTGGACATACAGACTTCAGCTGAATCAAACTGCCAACACATTTAACAAAAACTCTGCTCTTTCTATGAATATAACAACAAACCATTCAATAGACTTAGCCATTAGCCAAATCAGTTTTTTTCATTGAGAATTTTGTTTAAAAACCTCAATTTGTTGAAAAAAAAAATGTTCAAAGAACTTGAAAATAAGCAACTGATATAAGATATTCCCTTAAATGACTGACTCAACCAGTCTGAATAACTTCCAGTCTTTGATGGGTCTGAATAAATTCCAGCTTAATATTTGACTTAAAAAAGAAAAAAAAGGAACTGAAGCTTTTATTGCTCTAAATAATGGTGCTTTATCCAGTGATTTCAGATTACAGTGTGTGCGTGTGTGTGTGTGTAAAGACAATAACTATATTTAATCCATATATTCACTTTTAAAAGAATGCTCTGTAACTGCAGCTGTATCTGAGAAATGTTACTTTAAGTCACTGTTAGTTTTGACTTTCTGCACGTCTGTAAATGTATTTTGTAAAAGGATTTTTCTTGTGAAACATCCTCACAGGTTCTTTCTGAAGTCATTGCATATGCTCTGTCATCATGATCTTTATTGGGAATTATTTATTATTCAAGTGAGGAAATCAATGTTTCTTTTTTTTTTAATAGTAGCCATTTGCTTCTGTATGTTTTGAATTGTTATCTAATGAAAGAGGCCTTCCCTGGCGTTGAGAGCATTCGAGTGAGTCTAGGAGACAATCAGAACAGTCTGCCAGATGAACCAGAAAGACTCTTCCTAGACTGGACTCAACCAGTTTCTGCTCAGAAAATGACTGGAGAATTGCAGTCAGTCCCTAGGCTGCAAACAGAAATTCTACAGGAGGTTTCAGTGAAATAAAAAGGAAAGAGAAGAGATAGCATTTGGGCTGCTCTGCAGGAAAGAACTGTTAAAACTCTGTTGGCTTCTATCATTAGGACCCGGTGACCTCTAAGAAAAACTCTGATATTCTATAGAACAATAGACAAAGGAGACTGACATTTTCTAAGAGCAAAACTTTTAGTGATTATGCTAAAAAATAAACAGATCAAAGAAAATCAGTAATAGAAAAAAGTTTACTTCCAAGGAACCAGCACTATAGTTTTTTTTTAAATTAACTTAATTTTTAAAATTTAAATTCAATTTGCCAACATATAGTATAATACCCAGTGGTCATCCCATCAAGAGCCCTCCTCAGAGCCCATCACCCAGCCACCCCATCCCTCCCCCCACCTCCCATTCCGCAACCCTTTGTTTGTGTCCCAGAGTCAGGAGTCTCCCATGGTTTGTCTCCCTCTCTAATTTTTCCCCACTCAGCTTCCCTTCTTTCCCATATAATCCCTTTCACTATTTCTTATATAACACATATGAGTGAAACCATGTGATGATTGTCCTTCTCTGATTGACATACTTTACTCAGCATAATACTCTCCAGTTCCATCCATGTCAAAGCAAATGGTGGGTATTCATCCTTTCTGATGGCTGAGTAATATTCCATTATATATATAGACCACATCTTCTTTATTTATCTATTCATCTATCAAAGGACATCGTGGCTCCTTCCACAGTTGGTCTATTATGGACATTGCTGCTATGAACACTGGGGTGCAGGTGTCCCAACATTTCACTATATCAGTATCTTTGGGGTAATAGTCCTGTAGTTTTCTGGAGTGATAGATTTGGCTATCATAATAATAATAATACCGTCTATTGGTATTGGCACTTAGTATGTGCCAGTCCAGGACACCGTGCTGAGAATTTTACATACATTATGTCATCTAATTCTCACAACAACTTTTTGCTATAGACATTGCTATTGTTTTTAATTAATGGTCAGAAAACTAGTCTGTAAGGGATCATGTAGCTTGCCCACAGTAATACTACTAAGCAAGGTTAAAACCAGGTTAAAAATCTAGGCTGGGTTTAGAATCTGCAATCTTGATATTAGACAATAAAAGTAGTTTGATTTAAAATTTAGGGCACAGATATCAATGCCTTTATCACACAAGAAGCTCAAAAACAATAATTTAATTTCTAGCAATCTGGGGCACCTAGGTGGCTCAACTGGTTAAACATCTGCCTTTGGCTCGGGTTGTGACCCCAGGGTCCTGGGATTGAGCCCCACATTGGGCTCCCTGCTCAATGGTGAATCTGTTTCTCCCTTTCTCCCTCTCTCCTTCTTCCTCACAATCCCACCCCCCAATTATGCTCTATCTCTCACTCAAATAAATAAACAAATCTTTAAAAAATAATTTCTAGCAACTGAACCAGTGATTCTCAACTGAGACCGACCCCCACCTCCTTTTCAGAGAGCATTTGGAAGCATCTAGAGACATTTTTGGTTTCCCCATTGAGAAGAGGTGGTATTGGCATCTAGCGGGTATGGGGTTAGAATGTGTCTAAATACCATACAACTCAGAGGATCAAAACTCAAATAATAATTATCTGGCTCAAAATGTCAAAAGTGCTGAGATTGAGAAATCTTGAACTAAATTACCAGGGCCAACTACATAATTTGTAGGATGCAATACAGAATGAAAATGCGAGGAATGACCAAAATGCAGGTAAAATATCTTTCTTTCTTTTTGCAGTCTCTTTCTGTAGCTGTCATGGTATTTGTTTATTTGCTAATTAATGTCATGTTTCCTTGGGCATGTTTAGTGACTCAGCACATGCTTCCTTGGGCAGGATTAGCAGCTGGGCAACCCAGATCCTCAAAGGTGTCCAGGGCTTCACCCTGCAACTGGGCCCTGACTTTGGCTCTCTCTCTATCCACATCCAGCCTCTGCCAAGGGAGAAGGATGCTAGAAGTCGCTGGGCAGGGATGGGGAAGCAGATGGCAGAGAACCCATCTCAGAGAGGTAGAGAAGCAGCAGAAATCAAGATGACATTGAATCAAGGCTCTAAGCCACTAGTGCATGCTTCAATTTTTCCATCAGATTTTACTAACACATCATAAATTCAGAGATGGAGTTATTCATAATTTCAAGATGGTAACCACATAGCATTAAACCTCTAGCACAGGGTCCTCTTCTTAGTGCAAAGCCTTGTGTGACCACAGTGGTCAATCACCCATGAAGTTAGCCCTGTAGATAATGGCAACTGGGAGGAATTAAATAAATGGCTGTATGGCTCATAATCTCAAGAGAGAAAGTTTAGAGGACAAGATAAGAATTGCCTTTTTTTATCCAAGAGTTTAGATCCCAGAGCAGGAAGCCGAAATTCAAGTGTCAAGATTTGTCTTCATTAGGGGTATATAGTCAATCACCAGAGAGTAGCAGCTGCTTAGAGTGACCCCAAAAAATTGAAGAAGAATTCAATATTAGAAAGCTAAACTGGGATGTTGACAAGGTAGTTGGAAGGAGGCAATTTGGAATACATTTAACAACAAAGTATGAGTCCAAATAGGGACAGTAGAGATTCAGAACAGTTCTGGGAAGGAATGGGGGTTCTTGGAAGATCTAATCTAAAAGATAGTATAGTAATGGTTTCAGAAATGTATATCCCAGATATTAATAGTTTGAGGCTGAGTTGGGTCATTCTAGGATGCTGTCTGCCATAAGAAAATCAAGAAAAGGAGCAGAAGTATCTGATGACTTTATGTCAATCTGATGCTACCAGACATAAAATGCTTGTATTAGTGACAAGTGATAGGCAAAATAATGGTCTCCAAAGATGCCCACACCCTGTCAATCAACTACCTTATGTGGCAAAAGGGATATTATGAAAGAGATCAAATTCACAGACATTGACATCAGGAAATTATCCTGAATTATTCCGAAATGCCCAATCTGATGAGTTCTTGAACATAGAGAACCTTATCTAGCTACAGTTGCTCAGAGAGGCACAAAGAGTAAAGGACTTGATCTGCTCTTTCTCGCTTTGGATTGCAGGAAAGGGGCACAAACAAAGGCATACAGTTTCTCTCAAAAGGTAGAAAGTGCAAGGCTGCAGATTGTCCCCTAAAGTCTCCAGAAAGGACCACAGCCCTGCTGGCACCTTGATCTTAGCCCAGTGACATCCTGTTGTACTTCTGAATGGTACTGTAAGAAAATCAGTCTGTCTTGTTTTTGCCACTGCATTTGTGGTGATTTGTTACAGCAGTAACAGGAAAATACACAAGTCCTGAGCCTGCCTGGTAGATTGAGTACTGTGGGAAAGCATGAGATCAAGGAAAATGAGAGTGGGCATCGTCACTGAGATAATTGAGCCTAATACCACATTTTCAAGAGAAGATACCTGTTGTTTAAAGGAATCAATTAATGTGTCAAAGGTCACACAATCGGATCCCAGTCAGTCAAACCCCCGCCCTTTCTATTCTACTGCACATTTCCTGAAAAAGTGGTTCATAAGCAGGAGGTGAGCACAGATGAAAATAGATGCAGCATTCACATTATCAAGAGAAAAGCTGTAAGAGACAGGAAGATAAACAGAATAAACAGAAATGAGGGGAAAAACATAAAAAAAGAACCAAGAGAGAAGTAAATCTTTTTGGTTCAAAGACGAGTTCCAGTTAGAACTGGAAACACTTATGGCATAGCATGTGGAGGGGAAAAGACGAATTGGCCCCTGGAAGCAGAGGTAAAGCATGAAAAACGATTAAATGAGACAGGAGGGAGAAGCCCTCGCCTGCATTTCTACACCATCTAAATCAGAATAGTTCCTTTTTGTAGTTGCTCCCAGAGTCAACTTCTCCTTGATAAACTAGGTGGTGAGTCCACAAGGTGGCTGGTGTTGCAGACCTGTGTATCTCATTAGTCCTGTGAAGGGCAGCCGGGGAAGATGTACCTTCCCTCAGAGAGACCGTGCTGCCCTGGGAGAGTAATTCCACCTTAGTGGCTGACCTGAAAACAGACCTTTTCTTATAATACCACGTCTCAGAGGAGAGCTGCCTTTCTCACGACATTCTTTATGGGCCTTCTCTCAGTTAGAAATTAAAGAGAAATATGTCAGGTAGAGTCTAGGAACAAAGTATAAAACATGACTCTACCAGGTTACTAATAGCGATAGTGCCATTGGAAATAACCCAGACAAGAGCAAATTGTCAGGATTTAAAAGGTCACCAGGATCTTCAATCATGTAAGTCTTGCTCTTATTTGCTAATTAATTTCTTTCACAGGGAAGAGTACGCCTGAAATCCAGTAGTGGACATTTTTTCCAGTTAAGGTTCAGTTGGTGTAGAATGGTATTTGTATCCACACAATCGGTTTTCTACCTCTTAGGCTTAAACAGCCAGAGCACCAGTATAAATGGACATATAGCATGAGTGAAAGAAGAAAAGTAATTCTCATGATAGATGACTTTGTGTTGTTTTATTTTTAATTATTTTTTAAAATTTTAATACCAGTATAGTTAACATAAAGTGTTTTATTAGTTTCATGAATACAATTTGGTGATTAAACAGTTCCATATATTACTCTGTGCTCATCCAAATAAATGTACTTTTTAAAAAAAAATTTATTAATTTATTTTGAGAGAGAGAGAACAAGTGAGAGGGGCAGAGGGAGAGAGAGAGAAATACTCCTCTGCCCTAAGCATGGAGCCCGAGGTGGGGCTCAAGGCTTGATCTCACAACCATGAGATCATGACCTCAGCCAAAACCATGAGTTGGATGCTTAACTGACTGTGACATCTAGGTGTTGCAAGATACGTGTACTCCTTATCCCCTTTACCTATGTCACCCATGCCCCCCCTCATAACCACCTGGTTGTTCTGTATAGTTAAAAGTTTGTTTTGTGGGGGCACTTGAGTGGCTCAGTTGGTTAAACATCTGTCTTCAGCTCAGGTCATAATCCCAGGGTCCTGAGATACAACCCCCATACGCATCGGGTCCCTGCTCAGCGGGAGAGTCTGCTTTTCCCTTTCCCTCTGCACCTCCCTGTCGTCCTCCCCACTTGTGCTCTCTCTCTCTTTCAAATAAATAAAATATTTTTTAAAAGTCTGGTTTTTGGTTTCTCTCTCTCTCTCTCTCTCTCTTTTTCTTTGTTCATTTGTTTTTTAAATTCTACATATGAGTGAAATCATGTTTTTCTCTGACTGGCTTATTCTGTCTCCATCTGTGTTGTCGCAAATGGCTAGATTTCATTCTTTTTTATAGCTGAATAATATTCTATTGTGTGTATATATATTTCTTCTTTATGCATTTATCAATCAATGGACACTTGAGCTTCTTCCATAGTTTAGCTATTGTAAATAGTGCTGTAATAAACATAGGGGTGCATATATCCCTTTGAATTAGTATTTTCAAATTATTTGGGTAAATACCCAGTAGTGTGATTATTGGATCATAGGGTGGTTCTATTTTTAATCTTTTGAGGAATCTCCATACTGTCATCCATCATGGCTACACCAGTTTGCATTCTCATTAGCAGGGCACAAGGTTTCCTTTTTCTCCACATCCTCACCAACATTTGTTTATTCATCATGATAGATTATTTTGGTTATACTTACATAATACTTGGGCCTGAAAAAGTCAATTATGCAAACTTTTAAAACAGCTCTTGTCTTTGCATGTGTCTATCTTGTCTGGTTTTAATTTGGCTACCTCATTTGCCATATGCCACATGTCTTCCCATTACTCTTTTCCATAGCTTCTCTTGAGAATGCTACTCTGGATTTTCCCTATCCCACTTAATTGTAGTAGCAGAGACCTTGTGCTCTAAAACTCTCTGTAATTACAATACAACATCTAGAAAATTCAGGGCAGTCTTCTCAGAGAAGAAAAGCTTTCTTCTAAGGGGATTTCCTTGCACTCCCCACACTACCAAAAACCTCTGTTCCCAAGCCACAGCTGCCAAATTTGGGTATGGTATTGACAAATTATCAATCAGACAACATCTCCTCTTCATTACATTCTAGGAGTCAGATTTTATATAGGAGTAAAATTCCTATTCCTTCCCAGTTTCTCCCTGGATTTCCATTGTAGGAACTGAAAGCAGACTACCCCAAGTTGGGCCACTTTGGCATGAAGACTATCTGAGCTGAAGTCAATTGAGACTCTCTGGTCTCAAGAGAAATTTTTGCCTTACCCTTAAGTACATAGAAGAATCTAAATGGGAAGGGGGTAGTCTGTTCCAGAATAAGAGTTATTAGCAGAGATAAATTTTATCTAAGTGACCTATCTGTATGGCAGGACAAACATCTCAGTACCAAACATCTACTCTTCTTATTGTCCTGTGAAGTACATTCCTTTCCTCTGAAGTCCCAGACCCTTGCCCCCTTCTTAGTTCAGGATGCCTCAATTGGCCCGTCTTTGGAGTTTCCATGTCTATGTGGATTCCTTGTACATACACTATTAAATTTCTTTTATTTTTAAAAAAGATTTTATTTTTTCATGAGACACACACACACACACACACACACAGAGGTAGAGAGATACAGGCAGAGAGAGAAGCAACACTATTAAATTTCATTTTCTCCTGTTGGCCTGTCTCACAACAGTTTGATTGTTAGTTCGGCTAGAAGAACCCTTGAAGGGGACAGGAATTTTGGCTCCCTGACACCATTTAATTCCTCCATTGTAGGATTCTCTCTGATATAGATAACATGTAAGCCTTTATTCAGAGCCATTTCTTTTTGCTCATTTTAGTGGTTGATTTTAGGCCTCCTGTGTATTGTTAAACTTGATGAAGATGTCTTTTTTTACTATACCCTTAATCAAAATAGATTTTTGGGGGGAAAAATTGTAGTTTGTTTATGCTAATTTGCCTGTGAGATTGTTTTTAAGGCATTATATTTAGTAAAGCTTTAAAAAATGTTTACCCATGTTTTTAAGGATTAAGTTAAATTTTTTCTCTAAATTTATTTTCAATTTTACCCCCAAAATGAGTAAATCTGTGTCATTTATTTATGATGTTTATCTGACACCATATGTTTGTCTTGGTACAAGACAGAAATCAGAGTCTAAGGTATGACATTTCAAAGGCAGGAGAGGCATTTTAAAGTTACATAAGGTCCCCATCCCTTCTTCCTACCTTCTGAACCCTCTCTTAAGGAGTCACATCCTATTCCTTCTACCATCTGAGACTTATTGGACAATGGCTACCCACATCTTTTTTTTTTATATCAGTGAATAATTCTTGACATGATCCTAAGAGGCTAGGATTGTTTTTATTCCCATTTGAGGTTTAGAAACCTAGGTATAAAGAAGTTAAGAAATCTGCCTGTAAAAACATAAAATGATCTCTCAAATACGTGTCCATTTGACTAGAAAGACTTTGCACTTAACCACTCTACCATGCAACTCACATCCATCCTTTAAAACCTACAACCTTACTCTTAATGCTTTTAGAAATAACACATAAATTTTGTAACAGGTACCAAAACAATATTAAGAGCCAAGAGTCAGGAAACAAAAGCAAGGTGATAAAAGAAAAGAGGAAATATAAATCTTTATGTTTTAAAGACAAATTCAGCTTAGAGCCTCTTCTTTCCACTTGCCCATTCCTACTGATAAAGAAGCTACTAGGAGAAACTCGTGCTGCCCCTGACCTTATTAGGTGCGTACATTTGTCCCACATCATTGCAGGCATATTCTATACATGGCAAGGGCCAAGGTCAATTCAGGAACAAAGTCTTGGCTCTCTTCCTTTGCCCATATGAATCAACCTTTCTTTACAGATAGTATCAAGAAGGGTTCTCTCTACTTATTATGAATTTGGAAGCTGGTAAACTCATTTACTACACTTATCACAATAAAGAAAGCAATGAATTAATTCAAACAGGGGAAAGGAGAGGGAAACTATGGAATAAATTACTTAAGTTCCTCTGATAGATAGTTTTATATGTCAACTTTACTGACCATAGGGTACCCAGGTTAAACATTATTTCTGGGTGTGTTTGTGAGTATGTTACCAGATGAGACTAGCATATGAGTCAGTGGACTCAGTAAAGTAGATATTCTTCCCCAATGTGGCTAAGCCTCATCCAATTCATTGGTAGAATGAATAAAACAAAAGGCAGAGGAAAGTGGAATTCACCTCCTTTTTTCTGCTTTGCTCTTGACCTGGGATATCTCATTTTATCTTCTGCCCTCAGACTGGGACTTATGCCATCAGTTCCCCTGGTTCTCAGATTTGCAGACTCATATTGACCTACACCATTAGATTTCCTATTTCTCCAACTGCAAACACAGATGGTGGGAGTTCTCAGCCACAAAAATCATGTGCGCCATTTCCTTATAATAAAGCTTCTTTTAGATATAAAAATCTGAATATATCTGTTAGATAGATATTCTCTTATTGCCCTTTATTGTCCTATTTCCTAGTATAGAATGTGCATGGAAGGAGAGCTCCATAATTATGTATTGACCTGTAGTTAACAATCTGCAATCATATAGGAAGGGCAGATAATTAATAGACAATCAATAACTCCGAACGCTCTTAAGTACATTAGAGCAAGACTCTCAGTATGTTTACCTTGAGTTAATAGCAAACACTATTTTTGCACTTCCTAAAGACCCTTGAGTTTGATAGGAAAAAGGGAGAAAATCTGATGGAAGTGGAATACCAAAAAGAAGCTAAATGTTCAATAAAGTCTTTACATAGAAGTAATCTACAATGTTTTCTAAACTATAACGTGCTTTCCCCAATAAAATCTTATTATCAGTTAAAATCCAAATGAAATAAGCTTACGTTTGGAAACATGAAACTGTTTTACCTCAAATTACTTGATAAAGGAAAATCCTTCTATGTAACACATTTATTTAAATGGATCTATAACCTACCAGTTAGCATTCTTTAAAGAAAAAGAATCAACAAGATATATATTTTAAAAGAATAAAATATATGTTATATAAGTACAAATTATAATAATTATACTATTGAATTACTATTTCCTTATTATATAAAGAAATATATATGATAAGATATAAATATATGTTATAAGGAATTGGTTCATCTCATTGTGGAGGCTGAGAAGTCCCCAAATCTGCAATTGACCAGTGAGAGACCCAGGAGAGCCAATAATGTAGTTCCAATCTGAATCTAAATCTTGAGAACCAGGAGAGCTAATGATATTGCTACTCTGAAAGATAACACACTTGTGGGGCTCAGTCGGGTAAGTGTCTGCCTTTGGCTCAGGTCATGATCTCAGGGTCCTGGGGTCCTGGGATCCAGCCTCTACTAAGCAAGGAGCCTGCTTTTCCCTCCCCCTCTACCCTTTCCCCCTGCTTGTGCTCTCTCTCTCTTGCTTTCTCTCAAAAAAAATAAAAAGAATATCTAAAAAAAAAAAAAGAAAGATAACAGACTTGAGAGCTGAGATGATCTGATATTTCATTTCAAGTCCAAAAGCAGAAGACTCCGGTGTCAGCTTAGTAGTTAGGCAACAGGAGTTCCCTTTAACTTGCACGTGGGTCAGCCTTATTGTTCTATTCAGGCGTTCAAATGATTGGATGAGGACCACCCATATGGGACAGGAGGGAGAGGTGATATGCTTTCTCAGGCTCCTAATCTAAATGTTAATTTCATAAAAAATACCCTATGGACATATCTAGAATAATATTTGAACAAATATCTGTATACTCAGTGGTCCAGTCAAGCTGACACATAAAATTAACCATCACACTTACTAATAGGAGTGAAAGGTGAGGAAGGATCTTTATAGAGAGGAATTGATCACCAGGCAGGCTACTCTGGTAAAAACTCCTTTTCAGAACTACAAAGTAGGCATAATTTGGGGGAAAGGAAACAATATTTCTTGAGGAAAATACCCCTAAGTAATGATGGATTCTTTTTATAACTTCAATTACGTATTAGTTTGCTTCAGGCTTCACATCTTTCTGGAAATCAGGAACCTGAGCTATATTGATGTATTGATCCAGTACTCATCTTGGTAACTATATTTAACATATCCTTCCACAAAGAAGAAACTGTTTCTATTTCTGGGGTATTTTGTGAATATATATATATATATATATATATATATATATATATATAGTGGAAAATCTGGTTAACAACTGCTTCCTGCTTAGAGATAAAGCCCATTTTAATGTGGATTCGTCAAAGAGAAATGTGCTCAGTAGTGGTTCTTCAATTAAACTTGGACATTTCACAGACTTGAATTATAGTCTTTTATGCCTATAAGAGCAAGCATTCCTTTTATAAATTCCTTTGTTCAAAAAATTAATATTATAGAATCATAATTCTACCGGGAATCATTTCTTACCTTGTTCTTGTTTTTCTTATAAAAAGAATAAAAATATATTTTCAACCAAACTCAACCAAGCATATTTTCATGGCTTTTCAACCAAACTCAAATTATCAAACACTTGAAGATGATAAGGACTCAGGGTGAATCTTAATTTGGTCCTAGGGCAGCCCTGTTAGCTCAGAAACTCTTAGAAACAGAAGCTGTCACTTGTATCAGATATTGGACCATATGCTTTACATATGGCTGAGGCCAAGGGAGAAAATGTAAGTTCTTCAGGATCCCACAATTGCAGCTCAAGCATGAGATAGCTCTCATCTCAACCACATCTCACATTCTGATTACTCCAGATTAACTGGGAGTCGTGAATCTCTGAGCAGCCTTCAATCTGATAAAGGTTGTGATCAAGAATCTCATTTAGAGACGATTTGCTTTTTTTTCACCTTCTAGGATCCCAAAATATTTGCTGTACGAAAAGAGAAACTGAACATAGTATTTGGAATCAGGAATTCGCTGACAACTGAAGTCCAGAAAAGTAGAATACTGATTCTGATGAACAGAGGGGCTAATGGATTGGGAGTTGTAGGCTGGTCTAACCCTGCAAACAGTGACTGGCTAAATTATGCAAGACAGGCAGTGTCAGAGTGTATTCACAAGTATGCACCTGGAAGCCATAGGCAAATGCCGGTTCTGCCACATTCTGGCTCTTGTTTAATCTCCTTTTGAATTGAACACAGTTAGGTATTACCTAGAAGTATAATACTTATTCATGTAAAATATAAAATGTGTACAACCTTACTAACTGCAAAGGTGGATAGTTCAACTTATCCTCTTAAACACCCTCAAGTTCAACTCACTTATGCATAATGTCCAGGTCAACTGGACCCCAGCTGTGGCGATCACAAATTGTATATATCTGCGAGGCAGTGTACTGGGGGCCTGCTAAATCTAATCCATTAGTCATATGGATTAAAAAAATTGTCTTCCCTTGAAAAAAAAAATTGTTCTCCCTTGGGTGTGTACATTTATTTTATAATGAGGTATAGTCAATTTATTGAAAACTATTGAACTGGTTGTTGTCTGTTCAGACATGTCTTAATTCTAACAATGGCAAGGTCAAATAAAATCGGTAGGTGATATGATGAGGAATGTCATACGGTATGATTTGAAAATCAAATTTACTTGCACCCATTGCAAATAATCCCTTTGCTTGTCTCATTAAATAATCTTCATTCTATATCACTATGGTATATTTATGGGGGAAACATTGAAGAAAAAAGTTGGATGTATGTTGATATTTTCATCATAGTCATCCATCACCATAATGAGTAACCAAAGCCCCTTTGAAAATAATATATCTGTTGTTGCATAGATTTCAAAGCATTGACTTCTTGTGTAACACACTTTGAGAGGCATTAATATGAATGTTATGCTAATTTGTCTGCTTTTGACCTAGAGTTTATTTAAAATCCTAGAGGATTTTCAAGAGGCTATTGCTTCATTAAATTAACTCACAAAGCAAAGCTAACTTCAGCCTCTTATTTTATTAGGATGAATTAATCTAAAAAAATTATTTGAAGAGTGACTCAACACAAGCTCTTCAAGAAATGTAGTTTAATTTAAGCATGAATTGGGATCTGCAGTAGTGGTTTAAATTTAGAGTCAAACAGTCCTGAATTTAATTCCCAACTTTACTACTACTAGCTCTGTGTCCTTACGTATGTTATTTACACTATTTTAGTCCATAGTATACTCAACAGTAAATTTCAGTAAATAATAATACCTTTCTCATTGATTGTTATAAGGATTAAGTATGATAATTATATAAAGATCTGGCAACACAGTAAGCACTCAATATATAGTTATTTTTAACTGTCCCTTTATCATTATTTTCAGAACCTGAATACATAACAGGAATTGTATGGAGCAAAATAAAAACTATCATTAAATTCAGAAATTTTCCTCTGAGAGCAGTTATAATGCTTTAGCAGGCTGAAGATATGGTTTCTCTATGACATTCTTTAAATATGAAATTATTAAATATGAAATTCAAAATATGAGCATTTTAAGATAAATATTTATGGTAGCTCTTCGCCGAGTGAGTTCTATAAGTCCTTATAGATAAGATGGCATTCCTCCCATCAGACATTATGGTCCAGTTTTGCAGACAGGAAATGTATGAGCCTGAGAAACATCCAAATCAAAGAGCAGCAAGTGATAAGTGATAAAGAATCAGAAAGGAAATAAATCCATTATGGATTCATGGAGATGGTAAGCCATAAACTTAACTTTTAAGAAAGGATAGAATTTAAACTCAGAGTATTTCATAAGAATCAAAAATTTAGATCCATGATGGAACAAAGAATGGACTTTTCACTTAATGAAGTTCTTATTAGAGAGAAGTTGAATACCTTTGGGAGTTCTTGGATGGTAGGAGAGGAACATACTAGGCAATAACGTGTCAAGATGCTAAGATATTTAAATTACAATAAATTAATAAAATAATGGGAAAAATGAATGTAAATATATATATTTACAAACATCCTCTTTACAGACTTTTCTGGATAGGCTTATCATATATTTAATATCACATAAATAAATTATTCTATCTCTATTCATTATCCAGATATCGGTCCCCCATCCATACCCAAGACTCATTTTTCCTGCACTTCACCAGTCCCTCTACCAGCTTCTGTAACAAATTAGCCACTTAAAGCATCTCATCTCATTTTCAGTTTCACTTCACAAGACCTATGACTTACTGAGAAGTTCCATTAGACATGTCTCTTCTTTCTTCTCTGCCACGTCTCCACTTTGGAGGAGAGGTCTTCTCTGTATACTACCCCTCCCAACACACACGCACACACACCTTAGCTCTTCTAGCTCCTTCCTCTTTGCTTCTGGCCTTTTCCAATCTTCTTCTCTTAAGAGCATCCATATTCTTTTCTTTTTTCAGGGAGAGGAGATACCTACTTCCTTTGGACTTCCGATTGCAGCCTGACACTTAGGGTGCCACTCTCCATCTGACAGTGAGGTTAGCATTTTCTTAACAAAGGCTGTCTTCTCTCTCTTGTCCTAGGATTCTTGCACTTCTTATAAAAAAAAAAAAAAAAAAAAGAATCCCTATATTAGATTATAAACACAAACAAGTGCTCGGTTGCTATTATTAAAGATGGCTGAGTGACTAGGGAAAATTTTTAATTATAAATTAAGTGAAAAATAGTTATAGGACAATATATAATGAAACTACTTTTAAAAAGTTTTTATTTATTTATTCATGAGAGACAGAGAGAGAGAGAGAGAGAGAGAGAGGCAAAGACACAGGCAGAGGGAGAAGCAGGCTCCATGCTGGGAGCCCGATATAGGACTCGATCCTGGGACTCCAGGATCATGCCCTGGGCGAAAGGCAGCTCAAACCGCTGAGCCACCCAGGGATCCCCTGAAACTACCTTTTTAGTAGAAAAAAAATATACTCATAAAAATATATGACAGCATATACAGCAAATAGTTAATAATAGTTGTCATCTTCAGAATGATATGTGGGACTTTCTTTTATTATTCATACTTCTGAATTGTGTAAAATTTTTATAATATGCATATATTAATTTTGTGAGAAAATTAGTGTTTTCATTTGAAAAAAACAAATTGATTACACAGTGCAAATACAGTATGTATTTACATATTGAGCAAATTATAAAGACACTGCTATTTTATTCTGTGTATAATAAATACCAGGCTCTGTAGTAGGCACTTAAAATATACATTTACATTTGCTCCATGCCATTCTAAAATTAGGTATTCTTTTCTTATTTTATCAATAAAGAAATATAAAGTCAGAGCATTTAAGTAACTTGCCAGGTCACACAGCTAATAAAAAGTAAATCCAGGATTCAAATCAAGTTTTTGTTACTGTTGGTCAATATTGTAACTACCTCTTCTTTAAGGAAATTTGCTCATCTAGAAATGAAAGTTTTTTTGTGAATTTGGTAGATAAGCAGTATTCATTATTCAAATTATAGAAATATACTATGGTTGAGGAAGGTAGTAATCAATTTAAGAAGTTTTAAGATCTAGGGTAAATTCTATGATATTTAATTTATTCCATTCATTGTGGCTCTTAACTGTGTCACACAGAAAACTCATCTTGCTATATATGCCACTGATTCAGCCCCAAGGAAATTAATGCAGCTAAATGTTACAGTAATTTTCTGATTTGCCGATTCCACAAACCCAGTGGACTATGTTAAAAATCCATGAAGAGGTCATTGGCATTATCAGGGTCTGCTGTGCTGCACATTGTGCCCAGATGGCATCCTTGTTGTTGTGTGAAGTGGAAGTGTTGATGTATCAAGAAAGCAGACTTTTTCATCCTACTGTTTGAAAGAAATTGACTCTATCATATTTAGTTTATAATTTTCTGAGTGTTCAGAGGACATATCCTTGGGAACTAGAGCTAAAGAATTTTTTAAAACTGCAGCCAATAGATCCCTGCCATCCATGCTGGAATTTCATTCTGGAATTCGGATTTAGTGGGGAGGTAAAGGCAGAACACAATCATATTAGCTGGCTCAAAAATTCCCTTAGTTTCATTGAGTAATTAATATGTGCCAACCACTATGTCAGTTGCTAGCCATACATGATTTCCTTCTCAAGGAGATTATAGGAAAAACAGGTTAACAATTACAGTGTACCTAGCATAAGAAAAATTATATCAAAGTCAGGAGTTATTTCACTGAAATGTGACACTGATTTACAACCTAAAGATGATCTAGGCATTATTCTGTAAACAGATCAGACCAATAATTGAGGCAGAGAGTAACCCCCCAAGAAGGAGTCATTAGAAAGGATGTCAAGAGTAGTTTAGAGAGAGAGAGAGAGAGAGAGAAAAGAGTAGTTTGGAGAATTGATGAGGAATGAAGTCAGTTGGAAGCATATCCATGAAGACATTTGAAGACCAAATAAAAAATTAAAATTATGTCCAAAATGATTCCTCTCCCTTTTTCCTTAAAGCATAAAATGTCTGGCCCTTGTGATCTAAGTTTATGTGATGAAGAAAAGGAACCATCAAGGAAAGAAGTGACAGGATAAGAAAAAAGTAAAATAGCAAGATTGCAGGGCAAATAGGAAGAAATGGAAAGCAGAACAGAAGTGAACAAATTTGTCTGATTCAGAAGTGCCCTATTCTTTGAAATGACTGGAAAACTGTTGAGTTCAGAGGTATAGTCTTGTCACTATAATACGACATATATGTTCCTAAAAATCATCAGCTGTTTTAGTCCAGATTCTCCAGAGAAACAGAACCAACAGGATCTCTCTCTCTTTTATCCATCTAACGAAAAAAGTGAGAGAGAGAGATTTTAAGTAAATGGCTTACATAATTATGAAGGCTATCAAGTCCATAATTTGCAGGGCAGGTCGGTAAGCTGGAGACCCAGGGAAAACGCTGATACAGCAGTTTGAATCCAGACAGCCTGGAGGCTGAATTCCCTCTTCCTCAGCAAATCAGTCTGTTTTCTTCTAAGGCCTTCAACTGATTGCTTGACACCCACTTACATTATGGAGGGTGATTTTCTTGTATTCAGATTTAAATATTATTCTCATAAAATACATCTTTACAGCAACATTGGGACTGGTGTTTGACAAATATCTGGATACTGTGTGGGACGCCTCAGTGGCTCAGCAGTTGAGTGTCTACCTTCCGCTCAAGGCATGATCCTGGAGCTCAGGATCAAGTCCCACACCCGGCTCCCTGCCTCTCTCTCTCTCTGCCTGTGTCTCTGCCTCTCTCTCTCTCTCTGTGTATCTCTCATGAATAAATAAATAAAATCTTAAAAAATATCTGGATACTATGGCCTAATCAAGTGGACACATAAAATTAACTATCCCACCTGGCATGCAAAATCATGCATTCAAGAGGACACACGTTATGGAAAAAGTGGGATTAGGAAGACCACATTCAAAATTTTATCAGTGACGCACACACAATTTATGTGTGTGTGTGTGTGTGTGTGTATGTTTAAGTTAATGCCATATTTATTAAATGCTAGCACAGTTTTATACATTCCTGAAATGGGTAATATTTAAATACTACAATAAAGATGACACTTTACTTGAAAAAGCAGAGGTTTACTTGTGGTAGTGGATATTGGACAGATTGTAGTTTATGAGTTACTAGGAAGTAGTGGAAGAAGGGTTAGTTAAAAATGGCCAGAAAATAGCAATGCCAGGTGTTGATGGGTGTGGCTTATAACACACATGGAGAGCTGAGCTGGTAGTTGTTGGTGGGTGCATTTTGTTTATTTCTGAGCAGCTCAGTTCAATTTAGTGTAGCTTTCTGCATTTACCTAGTGTTTCCCACAGATGAAAGCATGGCTAATCCAATATCAAATTTGAGTTATGCTTAAATTATTTCTTATTGTATCAATTATGTTGAAACAAATTCCCATTTTATTTTTTTATTTTTTATTTTATTATTTTTTTTAGAGAGAGGGAGATGAAAGAGGGAGAAGGAGAGAGAAAAAAATCTTAGACTCCAAGGCCAGTATGGAGCCCAATGCAGGACTTGACCTCATAGCCCTGAGATCATGACCTGAGCCAAAATCAAGAGTCAGATACTTAACTGACTGAGCCACACAGGTGCCCTGAAACAAATTCCCATTTTAAAAACAGAAATAACTGTATTAAAATTTACGGCAAGAGGTAGATAGAATTAGAATTCCTGCTATCATCAATGCTCTTTTCAAAGATCTAGCTCATCTGCTGGAAAGGAAAGTGATGGACAAGAGAATCTGAGAATGCATAGAGGTCTGGATCAGACACATTAGGTCTAAGTAGGTAGTAAAGACTTCCTGAATGAGTGAATAAAAGAGGTTTTTATGGTGAATGGAAATGGTAACAATTTTTGCATTGGTAGAATTCTAATTAGCATTGATTGCTTAGCTGAGTTAGAAGGAAGATTGATTCAAAGTAGGGAATCATGAATATCCCAGCAAGAAAAAGAATTGGTGCACTGTATGGGTCCTGTTTGGATAAGAAAAGAAATAAACTCAGGAGGAAGAATAAAAGAGAGGGTGACAGAGAGGATAAGGTGTCAATGCGATAGACATCTGTTCTTTGCAGGTGCAAGAAACTTCAGTGAAGATAAAAAGGATGGTGAGCTCAAAGGGTTTGAATGAGTGACCTTGGGTATCTTGCACTCATTCCACTCTCACAGCCATAGCTCCAAGACTCATGTTAGACCTCTGGTGGGGACTGTGGCTGTTAGTATCATTCCTGAATCTTGGTCAGTATTTTCTGGGAAATTGGGTAGAGAGTTGGGGGGGAATGAGCCCATGGTGGAAATACTTCAGTTGAGGAGTGATAGGGAAATTACCATGTTTTTATTTCCCACCAAAGTACCATGAAAACCATAAACAATTAGATTTAGGCTAGTATAACAAAACATTTCCTAATCACTTGAACTGTAAAACAGTGGAATGGGCTGCATTCTGAAGTATCATAGGCATTCTTCATATAAGACCAGGTTACACATTAGTGTTACTTTTGCTATTGTGGTTACTAGCTTTTACTAAGAGTCACATGTTATCAAAGATATTCTTGAATTACTGGGGAAATTAGATTGGATGTTCCTTAAGGAACAAGTGAAATCATTTTTGATTTGTACATTTTGTGATGTTATTAAATAGTTGAATCACAAACAACAGGATGTTTTTCTTTTTCCTTATACATATATACATACATGTACACCACTGTTTGACTACTTGGGGATGACTTTTTACATATATAAAATCAAAATAAAGAACATTTTCAGACTTCTTCAGGTAAATGCATGCAGGGCTGCATTTACAAAGAGGTTATGCTTATGCTTATAACCAGGTATATGGTTATAATTTCAGTTCAGATGCTCTTTCAGTTAATGACTGAAAGATCATCTAGAATTATTCAACCTTTAGCAAGCTCCACTCCACTCTTCCATGGCTTAGTTAGCATCAAGGATTTCCACTTGTCTAGATGCTAGACTTCAGGTCTTATTATATTAGTTCCCCAAAATGTGAAGTTTGGGAAGCACCTCAATTGTACTTTCCTAACATTACCTACCATCAACTATAGTTTTCAAACTTTACCATGCATGAGAAACATCTGAGATACTTGTTTATAATGCCCTAGCCCAAGAAATTCTCATATAGCAGACTTGGGATTAGAAGCAGAATATGGAGTTTTAATCAGAATTGTGGAAATTCCAGTGCAGACAGTTTGTGGGCCACATTTTGAGAAAACACCAGCCTGGAATGATCAATCCTAACAACAGGTCAGTTTGATCACATGTCAGTTTGACTGATTAATTTTTCATTCAATCAACACATTTGAACTGAAAGATAAGTTAAATCAAATGACACTCTGGTTATAAGCATAAGCATAACCTCTTTGTAAGGTCTTAGATCAATATTTCAGCTTTCTGACAGCCCCACTGCTTGATCTATAAAATAGCAACTATATTTCCTCATTGTGTTGTTTAAAGAAAGAACTATTAAAACATTACAAAACAAGTTTTAAATGTGAACACTTAATGGCAGAAGACTGTCAGCATATTATGGAAATTAAATAATTAGTATGAGGGGAATTGACTTCAGTGTTATATAAAAGTACATGTTTCTGCTCAACAAGGAGTAGCTTGAATTCGGATATGATTTGATCTACTATTTTTATACTGAATATGCATTACTGGAAATAGGTCACAGCAGGAAGACAGATTAAGGCAGTTTAAAGGAAAATAGAAACTGTAGAAACTATAAAAAATAAATTTGCAATTACAATAAGAGAGCAAAGCTGTCTCCTTCTCTTTGTTTACTCAGAGGCCAATATAATCATGCCCGATTTCATATATATGGTTAACCCTTGCTTTACCTGACATCTTCCACATTCTCAAAAGGAAGTGGACATTTTCCTTCTGGCTTCACTATTAGGACGAAAGGTATTTAGCAGCCTGTGAGCAAACATGGGCCCAAATGTTCCATAAATATTCAGCTTCATAAAGCATGATACTCTACCAATGTAATTTACAAGAGAGATTTGACCAACACTAACAGCAACAACAAGAAGCAGAGAGGACAAAACATGTAAGTAAAAGTGAGGGAATATATGTGGGGAAGTATGGGGAAACATAATATTAAGACTTCTTGATGGATGAATATTGAAGTGTAATCATGAAGTATAAGATTATTTAAATTTAATAGTTCTTCCTTTAAACACTGTATTAGAAATAATAACTTCCTACCACCTTCACCCTACTCCAGTCCTGATGGTTTCTTTAGTGTTCCTCTAATATACCCATCAGGCTCTTGCCTCAGGACCTTTGAACTTGGTGTCACTTTACTGAGCTACGTTTCCCCCAAATACCTAAATGGCTCATTTTTGCACTTTAATCAGATCCTTCTAAAATATCAACTCCTTGGTCAAGCCTTCCATGACCTCTCTATCTGAAATCATGTTTCAGAGTTTTCTGCAGTGGGTCCTGCATGCTCTAAGGCCGCTTTGGCTTTCTTGAGAGAGGTTTTCCTGATACAGAGTGTTTCATCCATAAATGACATTCTACCTGGCATTTGGAGGCTACCGGGAGAGTTGGGTCTATAATATTGCTAAAAGTCACTCACTAGAAGATGAGAAATGACCCAAATATATCTAGATAAATTCTTGTGGTCAACATTGCCACCCTGGAAAATTACACCAGATTTTACATGAAAAGCAGGTGAGATCAAAGAGATGTTATTGTGATGATGTGGCGGCAAATACCCTCAAATAAGATGGACTCCCTAGAAAACGTATGAGTCAAGTTTGAGTCAGCTAAAAGGGGCAAATGTTGCAGCTCCATCCAACAGAAAGTAGTGTGGCTGCAGCTGTTGAGTCAGAGTCCTCAGGGCTGACACAAAGGGTGACAATAACAATGACCATGGGCTTTGGGTGGATAGAAAATATGGAGAGTTTTTGGATTGAGCCACAAGCTGTCCCAGCTCAGCTTGAAACCAAAACATGTTTCTTATTGTCCTAGTCCATTTGGGAAGAGATAATAAAATACCACAGACTCATAACAACAGAAATTTGTTTTTCACAGTTCTGGAAGCTGGAGTTATGAGGTCAGGTGCCAGTGTGGCTAGATGAGGGCCTCTTTTGGTTGCAGATTTTTTGAAGTATCTCCACACAGTGAGAGAGGTGAGGCAGCTCTGTGGGGTCTCCTAAAAGAGCACCATTCATGAGGTTCCTTCTCAATGATTTAAAACACCTCCCAATAACTTCTCATACTTCTTAATACCTTCATATTGGCCATTAGGATTTCAACATAGGAACTTGAGGAGGACACAAACATTCAGACAATAGCACTTGCTAGCAAGACCACTTTCTCCTTCCTTAGTTCTCTACTCCAATTTTAGCGGCTTTAAGGAGGAAGACAGTTGGAGTGAGGCCAAGATCTCCCTGTTCCAAAAGGGCAACACAGGCCATAATCACTTATCCAAACATGTTGGAGAACTTCAATGGGGGAGGGACTCAAACTTTTTTGATTCTTTTGGATATAAGTGCCAATCACCATCCAACCATGCCCTGTGGGGGAGTACCCTCTCAACTGATGCAGAAGGGAGGCTAAAGAGACCTGTGTGGCCACACCCATTTGGCTTATTTAGTGTATCCATATGGCTTCCACTGCTGAATGAATAATGATTCTCCCAATCTCAAGGAGCTCCATATAGGAAGTGGTAGTTGGACATACATCATTTCCCAACCCATCTTTCAGTCCTTTCCTAAGTGGTAGAGTAGAACTATGTAGAATCCCAGGAAGAGAGAGGAAAATTAGAGCTTTGACTAAGAATGTAAAAGTGGCAGAGGTTTTGCATCTACTACCAGATATGGAAGGAAGAAAAGAAGGAAAGGAAGGAAGGAAAGGAGAGGAAAAAGGAAGGAAGAAGAGAAAAGAAAAAGAAATAGGACAGAAAAGAAAGGAAAAAAGAAAAAGTAGTAGGAGTAGTAAGAGATTCAATGTGTTAACACAACCACCCTTCATGGCCAGTAAAAGGAAGCTGGAGGATTATGGTCAATGGAATTCAATTGTTTCTCCTATAGACTTGGCTTTTCTAAACATAGTGATTGTGACTGAAACTGTTGCATACTCTGATGATGTTTCACAGACTTACCATCTTGGCCGTTGCTGATGCTTTCTTTTCTATTTCACTGGCATCAAAGTATCCAGATCAGTTGATGGTCATTACCACGGCTCTCATGCTGAGCATGGCCATTAGAAAGCCACTGGAAGGTATTAAGCAGGAAAGAAATGTGAAAAGATCACTGAGGGAAAAGACTTTCAGTAATGTGGAAAATTCAGTGGAGGTGGGGAGATCATAAAAGTCCTATTACCCAGGCCACTCTAATGACGTGATTCAATTATACATGTGCACATGGATCATATAAAAGTCCCTAAGGTGATGCCACCTGCTTCAGAATTAATCCAGGCCACCTCACATGTGCCTTCTGTAGGGGCTACCCACTTCCTATTTCCTTCTCCCCTAAATCTATAATCTTCCTTTTATACTCCTCCAAGTTTAACTCCAAACTAAAAATATGGTATCTCCTTAATTTGTTTTGTTTTGTTTTTCTGACTTGACCCAGACATTTTCTTTCTAAATAAATGCTTTTATTTATTTATTTATTTATTTATTTATTTATTTATTTATTTATTTATTGTCATTTACCCTCTAGTCTAGCTTGCAAGCATCTGCGTTGCTCCTGTAAGCTTCTGTCTCTAGTGGTAGAATTAGACAAAGAAGAGAAATGATGACAGCAGAATTGAAGCAATAGAGGTAGAATGGAGGAAAAAATGGTTCGTGAAGATGCTGCTGCTTTCATGATAATGTGCTGAGATGGATAAACCACACTTAGAAAATAGGTGTGAGGTAGGAGAGAAATGGAAGGATTTAATAGCTTCCAGAATTCTAGCTCCAGTGCCTACTATACCACATTGCCATTTTCTGAGACTGGGAATACAGAAGGAAGAACAGACTTAGGAGGGGGAAGATGGTTAGTTTAGGTTTGACCTATGAGAATAGATAGGCTTGCATAGTCTTCCCCCTCAGCTACAACTGTCCCTGTCACCGAATGTACCAAGAACTGTATATTTTCTGCAGTAGCATTATTATTTTTTAATACAGAAAAACTGCGAAAGAAACCCACTTGGGAGAACTGTCCTTGACCCCCTCTATGCCCAGAGCTTTGTTCCTTGAGGTAATCTGCTTATGTGCATTTTATGAAGCTATCTGCTCCTTGAACTTAGAAAAATAGCAAGGTTAACCAAGATAAACTATTCATTATACCTTTTATTTTCCCAAAAGAACTTTACGTAGGGCAAGAATGGTCACTCCTAAAACAATAACTCATGATGAGATATTTACTTGACTTTGATATCTTTATAGCACATTTCCTTAGCACCTACAACACTGACCTAAACAAGCTCACTCGATATTGTGAATAGAACTTCTATAATGGAAGTTTCTTTCTCTATATTATTTTCTCTCCATGAAAACAATCTAGTGATTTTGAAAGAAAACCAGATAATTTGCTCTTAAATAAAGTTTCCAGGTTTCGTTTATTAATTCAACAACTATTACTTATACATCTCATGCGTTTCTTCATGTTTAAATCTTAACTTTAATCCATAGGTCTATAGTTCCTCTATTCTAAATAATCAATTCTTCTCCTGGACTCTCAATCCATTTTATGTCTGCTTTGTATATTCCACTACAGTACGTTGTGTATGCCCTTCTTCTCCATTGCCAGTAGTCTAAAATTGCCTTGAGAGCAGGGCTCTGGCTTTTGAAATCCATGCATATTAATCAGAGCTTGTTCAGTTGGAAGTGAAAAGCCAAAATGCGATTCAAATTATTTTAAGAAAGAATAGAAGAAATTAGCAAGTTTTCCTCACTTAAGGTAAAGACAAAGGTATCAACTGCTTCTGGTGTAGATAGAATTAAATGTTTGAGAGATTACAAGATTCTATATTTTCCTAACTTGACTTGTATCTACCTGGGTTCACTTTCACATTGGTACCTCCATGTGCTAAACATACACCTAACAATACCAGTCGGGCAAAAAGATGGCATTCTGAGAACTTGGAAGGAGGTTTCATGTCATTGACTATTTCCTAAGTCATGACTTGCCTATCATTTGCTCTAGGTTCACTTCCACTAGGGTTGCTTCCAGTTGAATCATGTATTCTAGGCAAATTGATTCTGAATGATGAAATAAGGGCTGTGTGGTTTCCCAAAAGAAAGGATGTTGGACATAGAAACATTAAACATAAAATCTACCTCAAACTGTCAGTAACTCTAATACTGATTTAAGCATAGTAGATATTCAATAAATGTTGCTAACTAAATAGAAGTTAACAGCTTTTTGACTTTTAAACAGACACATAGGGCAGCCCGGGTGGCTCTGCGGTTTAGCGCCACCTTCAGCCCATGGTGTGATCCTGGAGACTCAGGATTGAGTCCCACATCAGGCTCCCTGTATGGAAGCCTGCTTCTCTCTACCTGTGTCTGTTCCCCTCTCTCTTTCTCTCTCATGAATAAATAAATAAAATCTTTTTAAAAAATAAGATAAACAAATACATAAACTAGTACTTTGGGACAGGCCAAAAGAGTAAAACATGACTTTAAAAAGAATGTAACTCAACTGAAGTAAAGTATAAACATATGTATATACTATGGGTGATGTTTGGAAGAAAGGAGGCGAGAGAGAGAGAGAGAGAGAGAAAGAAAAAGAGAGAGAGAGAGAGAGAGCCTTAGTTATATATGAATGCCCAAAAGAGGAAAACAGATTGAGAGAAGCTGAGGTAGGTTATATATCATGGGCTAGTAAGTTTAGAGAAGAGCCTGGGATCAAGGCATGTTTGAATGATGCTGGAGATGTCACTCTCACTTTAAAGTATCAATGACAAACTCAATTAGCTTAAGAAATTTTATTGGCTTATATAACAAAGAGGTGCCAGGATGGGATACAATTTCAGAGACAGCTGGTTTTAAGGGTCATATAAGATCACCAGGACTCTCATCACTTCTCAGCTTCTGCCTTTTGGTTTCTTTTCTTTTCTTTTTTTAAGATTTTATTTATTTATTCATGAGAGACACACAGAAAGAGAGAGAGGCAGAGACACAGGCAGAGGGAGAAGCAGGCTCCACACAGGGAGCCCGATGTGGGACTCGATCCAGGGACTCCAGGATCACGCCCTGGGCCAAAGGCAGGCACTAAACTGCTGAGCAACCCAGGCGTCCCTGCTTTTTGGTTTCATATCTCCTTCTGCAAACAGATTTTCTCCATGTGACCAGTGGTGATACCAACTACCATCAGCCACAAATTGACATTCCTCCAACTTAGCAACTCATATGGAAAAGAATGCCTTACTCTTACTTTCATCTCTCAGGCCTAGAGAAAAAAATCAGATTGGCCTTACTTTGCCCAAGTATCCATCTTTGAACTCAATATTGTATCCAAAGCAATGGGCTCCATGACTAGCCAGGCTGGAATCACATTCAACCTTGGGAACAGAAGAGATAAAATTACAGATAAAACATACCAAGAAGTCCCAAATCTACCGAAACATGTAGGATATTCAAAGAAAGAGAAAAGTTAGACTGTTCAGATAAAATATTGTATTGTTTAGAAGTATAAAATAGTTCAATAAATATTTTATTTATTTATTTTTTATTATTATTTTTTAATTTTTATTTATTTATGATAGTCACACAGAGAGAGGCAGAGACAGGCAGAGGGAGAAGCAGGCTCCATGCACTGGGAGCCCGACGTGGGATTCGATCCCGGGTCTCCAGGATCGCGCCCTGGGCCAAAGGCAGGCGCTAAACCGCTGCGCCACCCAGGGATCCCAATAAATATTTTAAAAACTTCAACTTTTGCCAGATTTTATACTAAGTGCTGAGATTACAAAGATGAATAAGAAACAGTACCTACCTTTAAGTAATGAATTTTCTATTTAGATATTTAGATATAAACAGATATTTATAGCACAATGTGGTAAATGCAGAAATAAACATATACTTAGGATGCTGAGAGTACCAATTGGGCACCTAATCCCTGAGGCAGAGACAAAGCCATAGAGAAGTCAAGGAAGACTTCTTGAAGGAGATGATTTCTCAGGTGAGTTAGAAAGACTAAATCAGAATTTGCCAGAAGAACTGGACTGGAGAGGATGTGTAGTTATATATAGTCATACTCCCGACATAGATCTGTGTAATGTAGAAGGTAAAAGCAAGAGAGAAAAGGGTCTGCAAAGTTAGCCAGGAGGGAAATATGGTGTGGCACTTTACCCCATAGGGAATGTATTAGGAGGGGAGGTAAATGGGACAGACTATTCTTTTCATATGTCATTTTGACAATTCTGAACAAAGAGAAGCAGTCACAGTTTGCTAAGCCAGAGGAGAAGAAGGCCCAAGACAGTATGGATGCAGTAGAAATAGACAACACAAAGATTAGGGGAATATTTATGGGAATGACTCAACAGGATTTATTGATTTCTTGGATATAGGAGGTGAGGGAGAAGAAAGAATTATAAATGTCTACATGTTACCAGATAGGAATATTGAACAGATATAGGACTAGTAACTAGATAAAGTATGATTTGTTTCAGACACTACAGACTTTCTGGTTGGAACTAGATATCCGGTATGCTCTTGGATGCATGAATCTGAAACTCAGGGCAAATCTCAGTTGGAAATCCAGATCTTTGATTTACCATTATGTAAAAAATGAATGAGTTTGCTCAGGAAGAACCTATACAATTAGTAGAACAGTGAACTGAAAATAAATGCTACATTAGAGAGAGGTGTGGATAAAATTATAGAAGTCTGTCAAACAGAAAAAGTAGGAAGATTTGGAAGGCACAAAGAAAATCTGAAGAATAAAGTATCAAATGTCCATAGAATAGAAAATTTGAAAAGTCAAAGGAGGGAAGAAAACTCAGGAAGATAAGATTAGTACAATATATCTAGGATTAACCATTAAAAAAAAAAACATCATGGCCTCACTGAGGTTGGATTAGAGGCCAAGAATGTATATAGGTCCCTATCTCCAGAGCTGTATGATTTCTCAGCAGTGTTAGTCACCACAGTTAGTTATTCTGAGAGGATGAAAAAAAAAAAAAAAAAAAAAAAAAAGATGTAGGAAGGCATAAAAAAATCAAACTAAACCACCACTATCACCACCACCAAAACAGTAGACATCCTTATAAGGGATGGAACAAGGGCTAAAATAAATGAGAAATCATAAACTCATAGAGGGATCACAAAGGAGGTTAATATGGAGGAGTGAAAACACTAAAGGTCCCTATGAGGTGGAAGCTTGAGTAGAGGAACTCAGGTGGGGAACAGGAAGACAAATGGATAGCAGCCAGGGAGTCAGCTACTGGAGTTTCAGATTTTATATTAGAGCAGCTTCCTACATGAAGGCAGCTCAGGGGATTGATGTGATTGATGGAGAAAGCAGATGAGGTCATTGAATTTAATAAGGCCCAGAAATATCAAGGTGAGTTTATCAGATTTTGTATACATGGAAATAGAAATCTCTCTGAGAGATAGTAGAAAAGATTTAGCAGGCTGTGAGCTCCTTCCAAAGCCTACAATGAAGGAAAAGGAGAGAACAGAAGTTTGCTGGGTACTAGCAGTGAGAAAGGGTCTGCACAGATGGCCTAAACCCCAAAGAAATGTGTTTAGAATACTGTGAGTTGAAAAAGTAATCAGGAAAAAAAAAAAAAAAATTATGCACAAGAGTCATTGGGGAAAAAAGATGGAAAGATGAAAACTACTTAGTGTCACCTTAGATTCATATGAGAGACTTTGAACCTGAATCTATAAGTGATAGTACATGTGGATTTCTTTTCCCACTTCTTAGCTTTGTTGTGAAAGGAAAAACACACTCTCTGCTACTTTTTAACTGTCTAGTTCAACAATTTCACAGATGAAGAGGGTAAAATGAATTCCTGAAATGAGGTTTTTAGATAATTCATTAGCCATTCATTTGCCCTTAATTCAACGAATATTTATTGAGCAGCTATAATATATAAGGAAGCCATGTGCTTGATGCTGTACAATGGGAAAGTCAAAATTGATTTCATCATAGTTTTTCCCATTCAGCTATGACCTTGGGCCTTTCTCAGAGGTCAAATGCAAGAAACACTAAAAATTTCTGTCGAGGCATAGAGGTTAATAGATTAACATCAATAGGATTATGATATCATCATACTTTAAAATAAACCTTACATTAAACAAAATATTTTCATCATTTCTTATAAGCCTTACATTAAACAAAATATTTTCATCATTTCTTTGCATATATAATTTGTAGTTTCAGGGAAATTATATAATTTTTTTGTAATTTTTAATTACCTGTTCTACCCTTATCTTCTCCTTTCCTGTTTTGATGAGTTGAGTAGCTTTTGTTAAAGATATATATTAACAATTTAGCATTTAGTAGAATTTTTCTGCCTTTATCTTCCATTAAAAAAAAATATTAAAAAGGACTCCTGGGTGACTCAGCAGTTGAGCATCTGTCTTTGGCTCAGGGCGTGATCCTGGAGTCCCTGGAGCAAGTCCCACATCAGGCTTCCTGCATGGAGCCTACTTCTCCCTCTGCCTGTGTCTCTGCCTCTCTCTCTCTCTCTCTCTCTCTGTCTCTCTCATGCATAAATAAAGAAATAAAATCTTTTTTTAAAAAAAAGAATATTTAAATAGTATGGTAAGACATTCTATTTGTATGGATCAAATAAAATAAAATCTGCTACTACTGTATTTTCATCTCTTGGAATACTTACTGAATACTAACTGAAATTGAGAATTAATAAAATTGTTAGTCATTAAATATATATCTTGAGTAAAGAAACGAACATAGGCAGCAGTTTCTCTATTATTTTGAGCTATTCTGTTTCCCAGCAGGTGTATTTATAGCCAACAGTGCTGTAAATACTGTGTCAAGAGATTAATAAACTCAGAGGTTTAGGGAATAAGTAATTGTTTCCTCATTATTTGCACTGAGAGAATTTGTAAATTTAACACAGGATGCATTTGCCATGGAAAAATTTCCACCACAGATATTTGAGTTTCTCTTATATGCCAAACACTGCTCTAGGCACTGCAAATAAGAAAGTGAGTAAGACAAGGACCCTGTCTTTATAAACCTTCCATTCTAGTTGATGGAGGAAAAAACACTATACATGTAGACAAATACCTGCACTTATACTTTTCAGGTCTAATAATGTTTCTAGATATTTTTAAGGTCCATTTTATGACCTCTCTAATTCCACTTTCTGTAATTCTGATTGGCTCAACCAATAATGGAGATAATATTGCATCGACGGCTCCAGCTTTACTCCTTTTGCAATTATGCAAGATGTAAATAAATAAGCCAAAATAGGACCTTGTAAAAGTTTCTGTGATTTTTGTCACAATGTGATGACACATGGGAAAATGTAATAGTCAATTATTTTAGATTAATGGAAAGAGCATTGACTGTACTACAGGATGAGACAAGGCTTGGATGCACTTTTGGTTTTCCCTGTTGCTGGCTTTATGCTACCTCTCTGGTAAATTCACATTTAAGTGGAGCACAGGGTGCTTCATGGTAAGCTGGTTGAGCAACAGACCAGACCACAAGAGAAACTGAAATAGAGAAGTTTGCTCCTAAGTCCTGGAGAAAGGATGCAGCATGCCTTGAGGGGCCACATGGAGAGGTCAAGTCAAATACAGAGAAAGGCAGACCAAGTGTACATGTTTTTATTAGAGTCCAGTAGGTAGAGTGCTTTGGCGCTCCTGGGCTAAGGCCAGATGAGTCAATTCAAACCAAAAAGCAGGGTTCTGGTCAGCCTCATATGAATCTCTACTAAGGAGCACATAGAGAATACAGGCACTAGATCATAGTGGAGACGATCACAAGGACTATTGGGGAGTCCTATCAGGGTGTGGAGGCGAGAAAAATTAAGGCCATTCCACCTCAAGTTTAGCATCTTAGGTCCCTGGGAGTAAGAGCTGAACTTTACAGGAAAAACTGCAGAATCTCCTAGGCAGGGAATCCCATATTGGAAAGACAATAAAGCTCAGAATGCCCTCGGCTGAGAATCCTGTATCAGATCTTAAGAAAGTCCCCCACCCTTTCCCCCATATTGGAATGGAAAAAATTCCTCCCCCCCCTTCTGAAGATCCCCTAGACAAGCCCATAAAAACCCAGCTGGAACCCACCTTGGGGTCCAAGTCCCTGCTCCGCTGTGTCGGGTACACTTGGACCCAAGCTCGAGCTTGTAAATCAACCCTTGTGTGTTTGCATCTGTGTCGGCTCCTTGGCGGTTTCTCGGATTCGCAATCTTGGGCACAACAAGGGATACATGTATGTGTTTGTGGCTCTGTGGCTACTTTCTAGATTGTGTGCTTGCACGATGCTGGTTTCAGTGTAAGGTCGTACAGGTTGGTTGGCCAAACAAAATGGATGCCAAGGTAGCAATAAAATGGAGTAGCTTGGGTAAACTCTTGACACTGTGATTTCAAGGACATTTCTTACTTGTTTGAGTATTTGTCTTCTGCTATGTAAAATGTGGATAGTAATCTTTATATCCTATTTATGAAGTTTTGGAATATAGGTGAGGTCCAGAGCCAACGACCAAGAAAAATGGTGGTTTTTATTAAAGCCCAGGGACAAGACCCTTTGGCAGCAAGAGCTGCTGACCAGGGGTTGTAAGGGGTGGCTGATTATATACCTGGGAGTTGGGGGAGGTAAGGAAAAGGGAGATTTCAAAAGGATTTTCAAATGCTAAGGAGGACCTACCAGATAATGGAGGCCTTGCCATTGTCAAGTTAAAGATTGTTTTTCTCTCTAGCAAGGCATTAACATTAAGACAATTGGAAGCCTCCTGGGGAATGTCACACATATCCCACCCTGAAGGGGGTCATTTGTGGGATATCAGCTGTGTTTTGTTCTCAGCTAGCACAGTTCCCCATCACTATCATTGCTGTAAAGATTAGAAAAGATATATGTAAAGCACCTAATATATTCTTAAAATACAAGACTTGTTGTAGGTACTGAAACTGCTCTTCAACAAGGCTCTATAGTTGCTAAAACTTTGAACAACAGTTAAGCTTTGTAAAGATGGCCAGCAGTTTTTTTTCCCCATTTCCCTTTATTGATGGATGTATAACAAATTCATCTTTGGAAGAAAGGTTACACTTTTTTTTTTTTTTTGGAGGGAAAGAAACAAACATTTTAAGGTTTCCTTTGTCTGTGAAAATAAAGCAAAATTTGAAATTTGAAAAAGAGAGTTTTGAGACAAACCATAATCACTTTGCTATAGTAGTAAATGACTCCAAATCTCAGTGGTATTTAAGAACAAATTTTATTTCATACTAATGTTGCACGCAGGCCGAGGTGATACTCTAGACCATGCAACTATACTCCATGTCTTTTCTTCTAAAACCCGGGCTTGTACTTTAAAATGTTTTTCTTGTCATGCTTTCTGAAATGCGACCAATAGCAACCAAGAGATATTAGCAATATTGCAAACTTCTTGCCTAAAGCCACAGATTTTTTACAATATCATTTCCCATCTCAGTTGTTTTGTCATTGCACATTCCAAGTTACTATTTTTCCAGACTCCAATAAAGATTTTCTCAAGACAGACACCCAAAACCAAAGCCACATAGAGTTTTGATATGTCCCTTACTTTTAGGTATTAGTTTCTACAGTAGTCAGTTATCCTGAAATAACAAATAAACCCAAAATCTCGGTGGCTTATAATGCAAACATTTATTTTTCATTCACATAAATTATGTGCTGACTGCTATACTTTAGTTGCTGCTTATCTCTGGCTCTGCTTTGCTCAGGCTGAGGGAGTCCCTGGAAGGGGGACACCCCGGTTCTCATGTCTGAAGGAAAGATCAAGAGAGCTTGTGGTAACTTTGACCTCTCTTCAAGCTTTTGCTGGAAAGTAGTTTAATCCTTTTCTGCTCATATTCATTGGGCTCAGTATGTCAAGTGACCTAACCCAAATTCAACAAATTCTCCTAAAGAGGCAAGTGGATTTTTTTTCAAGCCATATAGAACTTGATACACAACTAAGTTGACCTGCTCTGTGTAATACCACTTAAAATTATTTCCATCACAGACAGAATTACTCTTCAGAGATCATGCAATGCCATAGACAGTCAAGGCAAATTAAAATAGTAAGTGTTGGGCTGGCTGAGAGGCAGGGGCGCCCACCATGGCGGACATCTCAAACGGGTCAAGATGGCTGCTCTTCCCGCCAAGGCAGCCATGACCGCCGCGTCATCTCCAGTAAGTCGAAGCCTAGACGGGACGCGGAAACTTCCCATCCAGGACTTTCCCATCGTCTGCACTGTCCCCACCCCCAGCCAGTCGCCGAGGGACCCGGTGTTCCCTTGCCTAATCTGGCAAAGGACCCCCCTGGGTCCGGGCCCAGAATAAGGCTTGAAACCCCCACACTCCCCAGGCCCTGCGCGCCCTCCCTGACTCGGGCCTCCTCTCCGAGCCTCCGAGCCTCCCGCGGGGTGGGGGGGGGGGCGCTCCCCATTGAAGCACCCTCCAGCCCCCCGCCTGGCTCTGCCGTTTTCTTATTTTTTATCTCTCCGCCGTTCGTTTGGAAAAACAACCTAACACTAAGAGCTAATAATTATGTTTTCTAACTTTCAGGACTATTCTGAGAAATTTATTAATGTTAATTTACTGAGTTAGGTAAGAATATACCTATTGTATAGATAAGGAAACAAGGGGATCCCTGGGTGGCGCAGCGGTTTGGCGCCTGCCTTCGGCCCAGGGCCTGATCCTGGAGACCCGGGATCGAATCCCACGTCGGGCTCCCGGTGCATGGAGCCTGCTTCTCCCTCTGCCTGTGTCTCTACCTCTCTCTCTCTCTCTTTCTCTCTATTTCTCATGAATAAATAAAGTCTTAAAAAAAAAAGAAAAGGAAACAAGATCAGAGTGTTTAATGATTTACCTTCTGAGGCATAGCTAGTGAGGGGGAGAGTGAGGATCTAAACCTAGGTGTGTTTTGACAACAGAAATTATGCGTTTTAACCACTACCTAACCATGTCTGTCAAAATCACTCTCATACAAAATGGGTTTCAGTTGAGAAACCACTGCAGAAATAGCTATGATATGGGTAATAAAATACACATGACAACTAATATTACAATCCTAGAATGTGTCTACAAATTATGAAATGAAGAAAAAAATGAGTGGAATTTTTGGTTCAAATTAGTAGGCTTATATATCTACAGAGCAGTTACTATTTGGAAAATTGCAAATTTAAGATACATAAGCATAGCTATATATTCAACCCACCTGCAGTTATCAGTATCATTTTTTGACCAAGAAAAAAAAAGAAAAGACATTGAATCATTTAACAGCAAAATTATTCAATAAAATTACCAATTTAGTATTTCCTTTTGGTCAATTATTGCCTGCAGCATTTGTTTTTACATTTAATGTTTGTATTTCTTGATAGAAAGTAATTGTTTAATTAATCAAGTAGCTGCTGTAAAGAGATGGCATAATCTGTTTTGATTCTTTCATTTCTGGGGAAAATGTTGGATAAATGGCATTTTCACTGCTCTCAATTTCTATTTGTGTATTTCAGTCTATTCTAAGTGAAAGCAAGCACTTAAATTCACTATCAAATTGAAGATAGACCCTCAGGAAAAGTGGGCTCATTTACATGCAGCTTATAGTGCTTTTTGTAAGAACATGTTTGACTTTGCACTTTTCCTTCGTAGCAAATGGGAACAGAATAAGTGTAGTGTGCAGAATTCAGTTGACAGCTTAAAAAGCTTACTTAATAGCATTTGGATTCTTTTTGTGCTATGTATTCCTAACAATGCAGATTTTACAGGAGAGTAAAATCTCTGGTATTTTAAAGAAAGGCATTTGCACAATTTCAGATTAAAAAAAAAAAAAAGTAGTTCATGCGACATACCCAGAATATAGCAAAGGTATTTTAAAATAAAGCTTCCACTTATACAGTTCTCATTAAATTACATGCAAATATTAATTGATTATTTGGAAATGTGTATTCTAAAGGTAGAAATACAATTTTGATAATAAAGAAACACTGACTTATTGGATGGAAAGTTATTAAGGCATCATATAAGTAAGAAAAAAGTGATGACATTTTCTTTGTTTAAAATGGATCCATAAGGGGCACCTTGGTGGCTCAGTCAGCTAAGAAACTGGCTCTTGATTTCACCTCAGGTCAGATTGCAAATCTGAGAAACCACCAAGGAGCCGACACTGATGCAAACACCCGAGGGTTTATTTACAAGCTCAAGCTTGGGCCCAAGTATACCCGATACAGTGGAGCAGGGACTTGGACCCCGAGGTGGGTTTCAGCTGGGTTTTTATGGGCTGGTCTAGGGGATTTCTAGAAGGGGTGGAGGAATTTCTTAAGCTCTGTTTTCATTCAGATATGGGACTTTCAAGGGCCTTAAGCTCTGCTCTCATTCTGATATGGGGCTTCCTGCCATGGGCGTTAAGCACAGGGGCCTGAGATGCCTTACTTGTGCTAACGCTGAATTTGAGGTGGAATGGCCTTAATTTTCTCGGCCTCCACAATCTAATAGGTTGTGGGCTTGAGCCTGGCATTGGGCTCCATGCTGTGGTGAGTCTGCTTGAAGCTTCTCTATCTCCACCCTTCCCCCTACTCTCTGAAATAAATCTTTAAAAAAAAATGGACCTATAAACTATTTCATTTATAAAGTTAGAACAAAGAACAATTCTTTTTTAAAATGTAGGAAACAGGGGATCCCTGGATGGCTCAGTGGTTTGTCGTCTGCCTTTGGCCCAAGGGCATGGCCCTGGATTCTCCAGATGGAGTCCCAGGTCAGCCTCCCTGCATGGAACCTGCTGCTTCTCCCTCTGCCTGTGTCTCTGCCTCTCTCTCTCTGTGTCTCTCATGAATAAATAAGAAGATCTTTTAAAAATGTAGGAAACAATTACAAATGAAATTCAGCTCCCTATCATAAAATAAATTATAAGAGTAAGTCCACACTATGAATTCAGTCCTCATCCACTGTATATGATCTAGAGACACTGACATGAAATCATATGTATGATTACATGTAAATGTGTTTTTGTTATCTTAATTGAAGCCAGACATCACCATACCACAGGATTTGGACATGCCTGTGAATGCTCTGAAATCAATGGGAGTACCCTTTGGCATTCCTAGGAAAGCCACCACTGGATATAAAAAGTAAAATTAGTGCCATTTTCAGTCTCATAATTGGCATCAGATCATTCGGACAATGATCTTTGGGTCTTTTTACATGAAAGTTGACTGCAATCACACAAATCTGCAATTCTTGGCTTCCTGTGGAAGATACTGCTCTTTTTGAGGTCAGATGACCCATAGCTCTGGAGGAATCACTGGTAATCACAGAAGCAACTTTGTCTTTGGAGACACTGTTGTGCCCAAGATTGCGAATCCGAGAAACCACCAAGGAGCCGACACTGATGCAAGCGCACGAGGGTTTATTAGCAAGCCCGAGCTTGGGTCCAAGTATACCCGATACAGAGGAGCAGTGACTTGGACCTCAAAGTGGGTTACAGCTGGGTTTTTTATAGGCTGGTCTAGGGGATTTTCAGAAGGGGTGGAGGAATTGCTCAAGTTCTGTTTACATTCTGATATGGGGCTTTCAAGGGCATTGAGCTCTGTTCTCATTCTAATATGGGACTTTCTACCATGGGTGTGGGCTCTGTTGTCTTTCTGATATGGGATTCCCTGCCGAGGACATTGAGGACATTCTGCAGTTTCCCATAAATTTCAGCTCACAGGGGCCTAAGATGGCTGTACTTGTGCTAATGCTAAACTTTAGGTGGGATGGCCTTAATTTTTCTTGGCCTCCACAACACTTTAATTCCTTTGTGAATTGGAAGTGAGGAAGAAGTCTCAATAGTTTAAAACTAATAAAAGAGTCTTTACTTTTGGACAGCCTCTAGCAACTTTCATCAATTCTAATTTCCCTTTCATCAACTCCCTTTACTATCAAAAGTTGCTGTAGCACCCCCAAATTGGAGACATTATTGCCTGGGTTTGCATAGATTGTCTTCTCAAAGGAACATAGTATTCTGAGGTGATTCCTTTCAATCTTATTTCAAGTTTTTATTTTTTTTTTAAGATTTTATTTATTTATTCATGAGAAACACAGACAGAAGAGAGAGGGAGAGGCAGAGAGAGAAGCAGGCTCCCTGCGGGGACCCCGACATGGGACTCGATCCCAGGTCTCCAGGATCACGCCCTGCGCTGAAGGTGGCACTAAACTGCTGAGCCACCTGGGCTGCCCTCTTAGTTCAAGTTTATTTCAATCTTGTCAATACAGTCCAATCCTGGCTCTCTTTCACTGAGTGCATTCACAGGGATTCTGCTGTTTTTGTGAGTTAGGGACAAACAGGACTAGGCAGGGCTAGGTAGGGGGCCATGGAAGCAGGCTCACAAAAATCCCCAAAATACTGTGATGTAAGGAAACCAGAGATAAAGGAAAAAGCCAGACTACCCTGCCCTACGGTGTGGGTGGGGAGGGTGTTTTGTAATAACTGCTACTTGTGACCAACAAAGAATAACCAGACCCCAAAGAAAAGTAAGCCATTAGAGATGTTGTCAATAGTCCTTACTCAAAGGTGATGTCAATAGATGATGTTAAGAGGATTTAGGTTCCCTGATTATGATCTCAATAAAAGACCAACCCTAGAGGCCCTCAGGGGCAACACTGTTGGGACCCCTCTCACTCCTGAGAGCTTTCTCTGTATCTTTACTTAATAAACTTCTATCCCTCTACTCAGTCTCCTGTGTCTGCAAGATTCATTCCTCGACTCCATGAGACAAGGAACAAGCTCTCCAATATCATTTGTATTTGACCTCATAGAAGTGAGTGACATAAGGCAGTGTTCTTGGGATCCCTGGGTGGCTCACTGGTTTAGCACCTGCCTTTGGCCCAGGGTGTGATCCTTAATCTTTCTGTTATGTTTTCCTTTTTTAAATTTTAATTGTTTATAAATTTGTCCCAACTTTTTTTTTTTTTTTTTAATGTTCTTTCTGGTACAATTTCAAACTTGCTTCTCTCCTCTCTTGTTATTTATTTATTTATTTGTTTGTTTAATTGGTTCCTTCACTGATTGATTTATTAAATAGTTATTTATCTCTTATCTACTAAGTACCAGACACTGTTCTAGTGATAAAGGATAAATCAGACTTAGCCACTACCCTTATGGAGCACACATTCTATTCAGGAAAGAGACAATGAACCTCTTCATGTATCTCACATTAATCATTCAGTGTCACTAGATCCCTCTCATTCACAAGAGCTTTTTCTGTATCCTTGCTTAATAAACTTCTATCACTTTACTCACTCTCCTTTGTCCTTAAGACTCATTCTTCAACTCTGTAAGACAAGAATCTTGCTCTCAGGACACCTGGGTGGCTTAGTTGGTTAAGCATCTGCCTTCAGTTCAGGTTGTGATCCTGGAGTCCTGGGATCAAGCTCCATGTTGAGTTCCCTGCTCAGTGTGGAGTCTGCTTGTCCCTCTCCTTCTGCCCCTCCACCCTTCATGCTCCCAGTCTCTCTCTCAAATAAATAAATAAAACCTTAAAAAAATTATATGTATATAATATATATAATATAGTGGACTTTCAAGTTATTTCTCACGTTTATAATATATGTACATATATATAAAGAACCTTGCTCTTCTGCTTCACTGTCTATGTGATTCTTTGTCTAGTTAGAAGAACCTTGAGAGGTAGAGGAAATTCTTCCTCCTTGATACAAACTATCGATTGTTAAAGAATGATAATGGCCTATGGCTAAATAATACTCATTATTTTCAGATGAACAAAACTAAGAAGTGATATTACTGAACAATCTATCACAGCTGCTAATTTGGGAAATTAACAGGTGAGTTCTGGTACACTCACCCTGCTAATTGCTTCATCCTAGGGAATCCAGAGGAGGCTGGACAAATTGGAAGGATAGCTCCTGATTGACTCTGTCAACACTTACTGACAAACTCACGTAAACTCATTGTAAGAGAAGCCAAGAACTCAAGAAAGACGGGTTTGGAAAAGAGAAAGGAAGAAATTTATTTCAGATACCAGCAGCCAGGGGAGGTGGCAGGCTGAAGCCCTAACAACCAAGCTTTCTGCCTGCAAGATGGATACCAAGAGTTTGTAGAGAGAAATTCAGGGGAGGGTGTGCAAGGGAACAGGCAAAGAGCATGTGATCATGGTTCAGGAGCCATGTGTGTTCATCTTATGATTATTGTGTGTGTGGGGGGGGTGATGTGTAGGGTGTGGTCTTCTAGGCATTTCACTGCTATCAGGGCTTTTCTGGTCTAGCAGTTGGAATATTCTAGCCATTGTCAATGACTCAAGAAAGTGTAATAATTATTTGGGTCTATAGTGGAGCAAGAGGGCTTACAGACAGTGATATCTGTATCTTACAGAAAATTCTTTTTACCTTGTTGTTTATATAATAAAACTCTACAAGGTAAAAAGTATCTCATACAATTATATATATGTTGTGCCCAAGATTGCGAATCCGAGAAACCACCAAGGAGCCAACACCAATGCAAACACACGAGGGTTTATTTACAAGCTCGAGCTTGGGTCCAAGTATACCCGACACAGCAGAGCAGGGACTTGGACCCCGAAGTGGGTTACAGCTGGTTTTTTTATAGGCTGGTCTAGGGGATTTTCAGAAGGGATGGAGGAATTGCTCAAGTTCTGTTTACATTTTGATATGGGGCTTTAAAGGGCATTGAGCTCTGTTCTCATTCTAATATGGGGCTTTCTACCATGGGTGTGGGCTCTGTTGTCTTTCTGATATGGGATTACCTGCCAAGGACATTGAGGACATTCTGCAGGTTTTCCCATAAAGTTCAGCTCTTATTCACCGGGGCCTAAGATGGCTGTTCTTGTGCTAATGCTAAACTTTAGGTGGGATGGCCTTAATTTTTCTTGGCCTCCACAATATATATATATATATATACATATATATATATATATACATATATATATATGTATATGTATATATATATATATACACATATATATATATGTATATGTATATATACACACACATATACACACACGAATTGTAAAATCAATCTCATATATATGATCATTGGAATATATGCAAATTTAATGTAATAAAAGGTCTCTCTGGGAGATGAATTGAGTTAAGAGCAGATCTCTAAAAATGGTTTTTAATCTGGCATATCCTTTAAACCTATGTCAGTGGAATATGATAGATAGGTAAGGTATTTAGATAATACCAATCAAATTTCAGAAAGAGAGATTTTAATTTAGAATTTAGGGAATACACTTAAAGAGTCCAATACTATTTTATCTAACTTTTAGTAGGAAGACAAAATGAGATAGAATTTATAAGCATCTTGTAGACAGGAAGGAGAGAATAAGTATAGATGCAATTACAATCAGTGTTTCAGATGATGAAAATAGATATCTGGATATAACTGTAATATCATATTCATATTTGCATATCATACAAGAATATGCCAGAATATTCCACTCCAAATATGCCTTGGTTGACATGTGATTATTTTGAGCTAAAGGCCACAGAAGATACAAGAAAATCTCTAAAAACGGGGGAAATAAGCTTTCCTTTTGTAAAGTAAATTGAATTTGCATTTATAAAGGAATGTCCCTTCCTAGAGATGTCTTCTTCTCCCATATCAGGAAGAGGAGAATTCTGAACAACTCTTATCAATGCAGAAGTCAATGACTTAAATCTATATAACAAGTCTTAATATACAACCCTTGTTTACCATACTTTTCCTGGCCATCTTTCTGTAATGTGCCTCTTATGCTCAGAAGCTCAAAGAAAAGTCTTTTCCTTTGTTTAATCTAACGTGATATGCAAGTGCAAATTCTATCCATTCCTTTGCTTTACTCATCACTGGGTGATCTCATGTGTATATATGATGCTACACTGGTAAAATAAATTTCTGTTTTTCTTCTGTTAATCTTTGCTGTTCTAATTTATAGGGCCCCAGGCGTCCCGATCATCTCCATTTTTAAAGGTAGAATAGCAGGATTAAACAAATTAGAATTAAGACTGACATAAAAAGGGACAGCTCGGTGGAGCAACTGTTGAGCATCTGCCTTTGGCTCAGAGGTGATCCTGGAGTCCGGGATGGAGTCCCACATCAGGCTTCTTGCATGGCGCCTGCTTCTCCCTCTGTCTCTGCCTCTCCCTCTCTGTGACTCTCATGAATATATAAATAAAATCTTAAAAAAAAATGGAGATGATCTATATAATAATGCTGTTGGTATTATTAACCAAAAAACCCACATAAATTGTTTATCCTCCAAAACTTAGTACAGAGCTAAGATTGTGTATCTTTGAAGAATTTCAACTTTTGAAATTGATTAAGGATACCTAACAAATTCATGCATCTAAGACATTAAAGAATATGCCACTATAAAATACATCACTTTGGCACAAGGATTATTTTGAGCTAAAGGCAATAGAGCATGAGCAGATACAGGAAAATATCTTTATCTTCCCCATAACTGCCTAAAAATAGAGTATGAATTTCCCCTTTTGTGAAGGAAATTTACATTTGCAAAGAAAAATTTACATTTGTAAAGCTGCCTTCTTGCCTGGAAGAGAGATACTCCTGAGACCACTCTGGTCACCTAAGAAACTCTTATTTACAAATTAAGACACCCTTACTGACCTTACATTTCCTCCTTCACTTTCCCATTACTTTCCTCCCTGACCCAGAAGCCCCCAAGCCCTTTTTCTTTATGTAGTTTAAGATGATATATATAAGCTTCATTCATTTTACCATATCTTTGAATCTCATTTCTCTTTGTAAAATTTCCATATGTGTGTATATAATTAACTTTTTTTGTTGTTAATATGTCTTTCATTAGTAGGATTCATGGGTTCAGCCAGTTAACTAGAAGGATAGAGAAAGATACCCTTCCCTACACAAGAAGGAAAGACATCCTTCCCTATTTGCTCTGTAATAAAAGGATAATGGCTTTAGAAGTCTTGGGTTCTCAACCTAGCTCTGGAAACACTTATGTGGCCACACAGACATCCCAGAATAGATCAATACCATTATAAAAATGAGTCAAAAGAAAGATGACAAAGAAATTATACTTGTAGCTATAAAAATGCCATCCAGACTGTACTTCCGAAGGACATATACTAATATAGGCACACATTTAGACAGGACACTTTTGGTTACAATCGACAGAAACACATTACAAATTTGTACAAATTAATAGAGAACTAATGGACTTTAACACTTGCAAGTTTCACAATGAATCTGACTTTAAGCATAGCAGGACTTAAGGGAAAAAAAAAAAAAACAGAAAACAAACAAACTGACAAAAAATGTTTTAGTCTTATCCTTACTGCAAGTAAGTTACCTTTTATAATTGGGGATTTAGGAATACTGACAGATCCAAGATTATAACCCAAGGGGAAAGACCTTTCTTTCAAAGTCCAAAGTGAGAGCCCAAGAAAGTTCTCATTGATTTTCATGGGTCATTTGGACCATTGCTACATCCAGGGAAAGGTGGCATTGCTGTAAATGGAGGTCAGGATTAGAAGTCTGGAGGAATGTTTGAAAACCAGCAAACAACAACTTCCACAACTTTTCTATGCAAGTAACTTCAGTTTTGAATAATTAAATTTCTCATTTGTCAGAAGAGCCTAAACTAGTAAGTTCCTTTGGAGTCTGAAATTTGCTGCTTTTGAGTATAAATTTTGTTTGTCTTAACAGCATTAGATACATTGAAAATTAAAAGAAATAAGTCAGATGTTTAGTATTCTCCAACTGTCTAATAATTTGTTTTTTGTTCATATACAACTTCTCAATCTCAAGATGGTTTTTAAAAACACATTTTGTTCTTGGCTTTTATTGTATCTATTGCTTCCTGAGCATTTTCTCATTCTTTTTATATTTCTTCTGTGTCTTATTCATTTTCTTTTTTGAAAGCTTGAGCTCTACAAGGTCGCCTAGCAATTTCAGAAGTCTGCTAGTATAGGATTTAATTTTTCAAATCTAAATGGAGCTCAAGACTCACTTTGTAATTGGTTTATTTTGCTTCTGTTCTTTCTAACTACATCCTGACTCCATATGTTCCACACAGTTTTAGGTGTTAGTGATGTCATGAACTACAAACTGAAATTTTGGCAGGAATACAAAGAAAGAGCTAATTCTCTAATATACCTTGAATATATTTGCAATTGCTAAACTAATATTTGGTAGGTAATTTGAGATCTAAAACTATAAAATATATTTATTTAGAAATGGACTCATTTAACCTGTAATTTACCTTTTGTAAAAAAAAAAAATTAAATTAAATAAAGGCAATGTGCATGTGAATTTAGATATTACATGGTGGCAGTTGAAGTCAGCAGAATATTTGCACTGCCTAGATGAGATCTAACATATTATGTGATGGGAAGTTCTCAGTTCTATTTTTAAGAGAAAAAATATACTTGGATGATCAAGCATATTATATATTTAAGGCAATATAAGATTATAATTGGAAATCTACTCTAAACAATATAAAATGTTGGCAAGCAGATGTACACAAGCGTTCTTACATCAGAAATGTGACCAGAAATACATATGGAGAAGATTGTAGCAGAAACAAGAAGTCCCTGTTTAGACAAAGAAAATTACAAAGTCACAGCCTGGGTGGCCCAGACCCTCATGTTAACAACACTATTCATCCCAGGATAAATCAATACCACCATAAAAACTGGTCAAATAGGAAGGACAATGACAAAGAGTAATACTTGAAGCAATTAAAATACTGTCCACACTGCAATTCTGAAGGACAGTATTAGGGTTCCATGACCTAAATTTTTAAATTACTGATAATAAATACAATGCCACTAGATGGTCCTACTGTGTGCCAGGCTTTCAGCTTTACATGCCTTAACTAATATTCCTCATATAATCACTCTATAGTGTAGATATCAGCTGATAGATGAAGAACCTGAAACTCTGAGTGGTTAAGTAGTTTGCCCATACACATATAACTTAGAAGTGTTAAATTATTATTATTATTATTTTTTAAAGATTTATTTATTTATTTATTCATGAGAAACAGAGAGAGAGAGAGAGAGGCAGAGACACAGGCAGAGGGAGAAGCAGTCTCCATGCAAGGAGCCCAATGTGGGACTCCATCCCGGGTCTCCAGGATCACACCCCCGGCTGCAGGCAGCACTAAACCGCTGCGCCACCAGGGCTACCCCAGAAGTGTTAAATTATAAATCTAGGACTGATTTCAAAGCTGAGACATTAACTATTGAACCACAGGCCCTATATTTTTAATGGTATCTATAAAGTCTTGATTAAGAAGTTTGATGATATGTGCAGATATTTCACATTCATAATACTTGAGTTATCCACTGAAATCCTATCTAAAATGACCTCTTTTTATAACATATGATTTGAAACACAGCAGCTACCTCTCCATTCAAGCAAGTTTCAACTAGTCAGGAATTTTTTTAGGCAAATAGTAGAAGCTCTAAGGAGAAAGATGGCTGAAATATCAGAAAGGGTCAAAAGATAGCTGAACAAAAGATCAGACAGCAACTCAGAACTGGCTGTGGTTTACTCTTCAGCACCATTAGGATGTGGATTATCTCTTTCAAACAGCTAATGGGATGGAAATTGCATATAAGATTTCTTTGCATCAGTAAAAAGCTGTTCAACAATGAGGTCTTGTACAAAAAATAGACAGTGAGAATGTGATAAAAGAAATACTTTGACAGATCGGCTAAACATCACGTACTACTGAGGGAGAAAGATTTAATGTATATAAAGAGATTTCAGTCCTGGTGCTAATGGACCACAGTTGTGAATTAAGAAGCATCTAATCCATATGGTGTCCTGATCTATGATGGAGACATTTATGGAAGGAATGAATATCAAACTTCTATCTTCCAATTTTGGTTGAAATTATTCAATATATGAATAGAAAAAACTAATTGAAGTCATTAAGGAAATAAAGCAAGACTTTTACTATCCAAATACACAGAAACAGCAATATAAAAGATGTAGACAAGTAGTAGCCTACTGACAATAGAGTTGTCCAATAATGAGAAACAACCTTCATGTTAGGGCATCCAAAGGGTCAGAAAGGGCCATTCCAGTTCTAAACATCTTGATTCATAAATGAGTGAATATAATAGTTCAATAAAAAACCCTGAAACTATTCTATTGCAATATGTAACTGGATGATTATTAGCCTTGTTTTTCTTTCTTTAAAGAATGGGCAAGATAATGATATGTTACAATTTGTGGGAATGTTGTAATTTACATTTATATCAAGGGTTGCTTTCCAACATGCCTCTCTCTTAAAGGCTCCCTTACCCTTTCACCAACAAAATAAACAAAGAAAAAAAGTACTTGCTTTAGAATTGGAGCAATCAAAGCTCTATGAGTTTTCTTTTCATCATATGAAAAGCACTGGGTAGAGAGAATGAGATTGCAGATTATACATAATATTCAAAGCACCAATCTGCATTCTACATATACATATATAATTTTTTTCTCTTTAGGCCATTTGCTTATCCTTTATTATACTGAAGAAACTTGCAGTGGAATTTAGTATCAATAATTGTGCTGTTGGGAGATTGGTTAAGTTAGGGCATGATCTTATATTTCCATTTGATTGAACTGAGTGTCCTATTTTTTATTTGTTTTTGATCACAATAATATCAGAAATATTTTATTTTTATGAGTGGCAATGGGAAGATGGACCTAGAGGAAAGATAGGAAATAAATAAATGAGAAGATAGGTCAAGAGAGAAGATGGAGCATCTGGGTGGCTTAGTTGGTTGAGCCTCTTATTCTTGGCTTTTGCCTGAGACATGGTCTTGGGTTCATGGGATTGAACCCCGTGTGGGGCTCCATGCTCAGTGGAAGTCTGCTTGGGATTCTCTCTCTCCCCTTTCTGTCTCTCTCCCAACTCATGTACATGTGCTCTCTCTCAAATAAGTAAACGAAGTCTTAAAAAAAAAAAAAAAAAAGGAAAAGAGGAAAGAAAGCAAAAATAATTCTGGACAGTTTCACAAATCCTTTGAAATATTTTAAAGATCTCTGCTTTAGTTTTATTTACAAAGGAAAAACCACCATAGAGAATTGATTCCCTTAGTAATAAATCATTGTCTAAAATACTTTGCCCTTTCATTTTCAATGAAATACATTAATTATTTCAGCAGTGGTTACCTGCTGGAAGAGAAAATATCCAAGTACTAAGCCCAAGACTCCTCCATTAGGAGATTGTGGAGAAGAGGGGAGTTGTATAAATGAGACTGAGAGTAGCTATTAAGAAAGGAGGACTACAAAAAGAATGGAAATAAAGTGAAGAAAATGTTTAGAAGATGAGAAGATCAATCAACTCCGTATGATACTACTAACAAGTAGGGTGACTATACAATTAACATCCAAATCAATATGCTTAGAGAATGAAATTAGACACTACGGATTACACTAAGGGGGAAAAATCCCCCCGAAAACATGTAAACCAGGACTCTCCAGTGCACATTAGATATTCTACTGATAGGTCAAGTAAGGAGAGGATTGAGAAGTTACTCCTGGCTTTAACAATATAAAGTACATTTAAGATGTTAATAAGAGCAGTGTTGGTGGAGCAGCAGGATTGAACACATGACTGAAGTGCATTTAAAAGAGGAGGAGACAATTTGGAGACAACAAAATTAGGCAACTCTTTAGAGGAAGTATTCTGAGATGGTGACTTAAGAAATCAAATTACAGCTATTGGGGAAGCAAGAGAAAATATACATATTTTTTAAGGGGGGAGAACTAACAGTAAGTCTGTGTGGTGGTACATGATCCAAAAAAGGAAGAAAAATTGATAATTAGAAGAGAGAGGAGAAAATTACTAAACCAAAGTCCTTGAGTAACTTGAGGGAGGTTGGGACATAGAACATAAGTCAAGGGACTTATTTTAGAGACATGGATACAAAATCCATAATAAGACCAGGAGAGATAGTATGTGGCTATAGATATTGCTTGGTGGGTAGACATGCTGATATCAATTTGTAGAAGTCCTCTTAATGCCTTTTATTTTCTGAGTGATATAGAAAGTTATTGGCTAACAGTAAGCATGAAGGAGAGATGTTTTGGATCCCTGGATGGCTCAGTGGTTTAGTGCCTGCCTTCAACCTAGGGTGTGATCCTGGAGACCCAGGATCAAGGCCAATATCAGGCTCCCTGCGTGGAGCTTTCTTCTCTCTCTGCCTATGTCTCTGCCTCTCTGTCTCTCTGTGTCTCTCATGGATAAATAAATAAAATCTTAAAAAAAAAAAAAAAGAAAAGGAGAGTATAAAACAATTCTTTAAATTATAGGAGACTGATTGCTTGTCAGCAGTAATGGTATACAAGATGTTCATCATCATGAATTTTTTTTTTTAAGATTTTATTTATTCATGAGACATACAGAGAGAGAGAGAGAGAGAGAGAGAGGCAGAGACATAGGCAGAGAGAGAAAGAGGCTCCATGCAGGGAGCCCAATTCAGAACTTGATCCTGGGACTCAATCCTGGGACTCCAGGATCACATCCTGGGCCAAAGGCAGGTGCTCAACCGAGCCTCTCAGGCGTCCCCAATCATCATGAATTTACAGAAACAATGGTCAGGGTGGTTGTGAATTTCCCTACAATGACCTTCATGAAAGCCTGAAAAAAATGAAAAATTTGGTCAAGCAAGAATGAAGAAAAGGGGGAAGACCAAATAAGTAGAGGAAATATTCAAGAGATAGATCCCAGAATGTAAGCTGGTTGAGGAGATAAGTGTTATTAAGGGTAAGTGACAGTGAAAACATTACAGATCAATAATCTGGAGGTCTCTGTGTAGTTGAAAGATACTTAGTGTCGGAGTAATTTAGAGGGAATGAACACAAAGAGAAGGCATGATATTGAAAGAGTAGGATTCAATTCATGAAATCGAGATTGTGGAAAGGTTGTAGTTATTTGTAAAAACAAGATTAAGGATATGACTATTAAAACCTTTACCTGATATAGAGTGGAAGACAAGGTCATTGAACAAATGAAGCTCACAAAACTAAGAAGTCAATGTGTTGGAAGACCACGTGTGTGTTAAAATAGTCAGGATTTAAGACTGCAGTAGTATTGGAGTATTTAAGAAAAATAAGTTGAAGATCAGTCGATGTCAGCAAAAAATGAAAAATAGTGATGTGATGATTTAAAGAATGAATTTTTTAAAAGATTTATTTACTATTCATGAGAGACACAGAGAGAGACAGAGACAGTGACATAGGCAGAGGGAGAAGCAGGCTCCATGCAGGGAGCCTGATGTGGGACTGGATCCCAGGACCCGGGATCACATCCTGAGCTGAAGGCAGATACTCAACCGCTGAGCCACCCAGGTGTCCCTAAAGGATGAATTTTGAGGAAGAAGGAAGAAGCATGATCTAAAGGTAGCAAAAAGGAACATTTCAATGCTTTGTGGTATGAAAATAGGAGACAGATTAGTGACCACTCAAAGAAGACTATGGGAAATCTGTGTGCTCTTAATAGATAGCCATGTTTCCATTAGAGCAAAAAGGTAAATGGAATGTTTAAAGCAAAGACCAAATATAGAGAACAAATTGCCAATAACAATCTGTGGATTCCAGAAGGCAATGTGAAAGTATTGTAGAAATTGTAGAGGATGGAAGAAAGGAGCGGAAATGAGGGGGCAGATATAGAATCTTATAGAACATAGGAGAGGAAGGGTGAGTTGCGAATCTGAGGGGTTTTGTGATGAATGATGTAAATGAGAATAAAGAACATAATGTGCTTATTGGTAGAATGAAAAATGTCCCCCAAAATATCAGGCCCTCATCCTGGGAACCTGTAAATGTTACCTTATATGACAAAATATATAATTAAGTTAAGGATATTCTGGATTATCTGAGTGGGCCCTTAATGTGATTGAGGAGATTCCACACAGACACATGTAGAGGGAAGGTGTTATGAAGATGGAAGCAGACATTGGAGTGATGTGACAATATGCCAAGGAATGCTGGTTGCCAACTGAAGTAGGAAGAGGCAAGGATGGAGGAGAGGTCTGGCCCTGCTGACACCCTGATTTTGTCTCAGTTATACTAATTTCTCATTTATGGCCTCCAGAATTGTGAGAGAATACATTTCTATAGTTTTAAGCCACCAAGTTTGTGATAATTTATTGTAGCAGCCACAGGAAATTCATACACTATGGACTCAAATTAGATATTTGTAGTAAGATTATGAATCTTTGATTCTGTCACTGAAGCTCCTTGTTTTTCCAGGTTGCCTTTCTTAGAGCTAGAGGTCCAAGATGGTTCTTCCATGCATGTCTTACTCTGGACTTGGTGGCTGAAAGCTGGGGCTGGCTGGACATCTTTCACTCTTCATGTGGACTTGCTCCTTGTTTGATTTCCTCATAGCATGCCAGTCTCATGGAGGTGGGACTTTTTACATGGTGGTTGGCTTCCCCCATAGTGAGCGTTCCAAGAGCAATTGACAGAAGGCTTCTTATGACCAAAGCTTGGAAGTTAAAACAAACAAACAAACAAACAATAAAAGTGTTTCTATCACATTCTGTTGGTCAAGCAATTAAGGCTGGCCAAAGGGGAGTAGAATAGACTCCATCTATCAATGAAAGGGCTAGAAAACAGAATAGTTTTCAATCTAGCACAAGTACCAAGAAGAAGACTAGGAGGTACAAAAAATGGGACCAGTATGAGAAAACAGAATAAAATAACAGCATTTCTGAAGTAAATGGAAGTTTTCAGGAGCAGTTAGATTTGTGTTGAGAAGTTTAACTGAGTATCTTCAGTTATGTCTGTCTACCTGAATTGAGGGAGAGTAGAGAGAATTTTAATACTGAATATAGGTGATGGACTTAGTTTTTTTTTTTTTTTTTTCCCGAGAATGTAACATTCTTCTAATTTACCAGATACTTGAGGAATTAATTTTATGTGATTGGGTAATTTTTGTAAGATTTGATATTTGTAGCCATTTCAATATTTATAGCTTTTTAACTTTAAGCTAATTAACTTAACCTTATCTTTATAGGTCAGTTTGAGTGTCCATTCACTTTAATCACATAAAAGACAAAGTGAGGGGTGCCTGGATAGCTCAGTTGGTTAAGCATCCGACTCTTGATTTCAGCTCAGGTCATGATCTCAGGGTCATGAGATGGAGCCCTATGTCAGGCTCTGGGGCTCTATACTGAGCGGGGAGTCTGCTTGCGATTTTCTTTCTCCCTCTGTCCCTCCCCTCACCACACATACTCTAAAAACAAATAAATCTTTTAAAAAAGACGACTGAGAGGCCTTACTCATAAAGATCTTTAGTGACTCAGTCAAGGTTTCACCCATGGAGCCTCCTGGTATGTGAGATGTGGTGTGTGTGTGTGTGTGTGTGTGTAAGAGATGGTGGAAAAGTGGATCAGATTTGCATAGGAACACAACAGTTTCTGGGCAAAGGGGAATCAAGATTCCAACTGTCTCTCTTTTGGGTTAAAAATCATTGAAACCTCTCAGATATACTAGGGCTTCAGAAAATGGCTGTGAGCTCTTTGAAATAAAATTACTTAGGAAAAAAAAAACTCTGGGAGTCTGAGCTGATCAGCAGGTGACAAGAGATGAAGACAGGAGGCTTAGAAGGCCAAATAAGGTGTACCTTTGGCCTACAGTGTGCCTAATGCTGGAAGCTCCCCAGACACAGCTGCCCAAGTACAGTGCTTAATTATCCTTTTCTGAGGGAAAATGTGGTTGACCATAGGCATGTAATTTGGCAAATAAGGGACACCTGGGTGGCTCAGTGGTTGAGTGTCTGCCTTCTGCTCAGGGTGTGATCCTGAGGTTCTCAGGGTATGATCCTGGTGTTCTGGGGATTTATCTATTTAAATAGATAAATCTTAAAAAAAATAATTTGGCAAATCAACCTAAGTATCCAATAAGTGTGACCCCGGGAGAGTAATAAGTTCTTCCTTTTTTTTTTTTTTTTAAGATTTTATTTATTTATTCATGAGAGACACAGAGAGAGGCAGAGAGAGGAAGAGGGAGAAGCAGGCTCCACGCAGGGAGCCCGATGTGGGACTCCACCCCAGGACTCCAGGATCATGTGCTGGGCCCAAGGCAGGCGCTAAACCGCTGAGCTACCCAGGCCTCTGGAAGTTCTTCCTTTTTAAGATCCCAGGCTGTGTAGGAAGTTGGACAAGCAAAGCAGCACTGCAAACAAAACTGGGGTTCTGGGTGGAGCATCACCATCTTAGGGCAGTGGATACCTTTAGCAAGCCCAGAGACCTGTCTGCTTGGTGTTGAAAATCAGAAGATCCTGAATCTTTGGGATTATTTAACCCTCAGGGTTTTAGAAAACTGGAGAATTTGGGAGGGCAGTCCTGGCATACAAATCATTTCTTAGCTTAGAAATATTTTAGTATGTGCCACTCAGGATCCTCAGTTTTTGTTGCCGTTATTTTTTTTTTAAATGAAAACTATTTTCACATTTATTCTATTTATTCATGAGATACTACACACAGAGAGGCAGGGACTTAGGCAGGGGAGAAGCAAGCTCCCTGGCAGGAGCCCAATGTGGGACTCCATTTTGGAATCCCAGGATCATGCCCTGAGACAAAGGTAGATTCTCAACCAGTGAACTACCCAGGTATCACTTATTGCTATTATTTTTAAGTTTACTCTTATTAGACACATGATCTCATGTGAACTCAGGTTGTGGATAGCTAATTATCACACACACACGCACGCACACACACACACACACACAGAAATACCAAAAATCTTCTTTCAGAATTGTAGAGAAAAACATGTTCACCATCTTTAAGCTTGATCTATAGCAATACCATGTCAACTATATGTTTGAAGGAAAAAGTTAAATTTTCTTAATATTCCTTTTTATTTCCAATATATTATTCCTAAATTCCTCTTGAGTTATAAAAAGGGGGACATGGTGAGGAAATCAAGAAAGCTGGTTGGTTGGTACTTTATCCTAAATTAACTTGCAGTGTTCTTGGGACTGTTTTAAAATATATGTAAGTCTTGCCTCTGTAGATCATGAGCGTATTGAGGGTAGTGGATTCTTTCCCTACTGTTCCTAGTACAGATCTCAATAAATACCTCTTAAGTGACAAACTGGAAAAAAATGACCTTGAATATTTGATTAGTAGTTTGAAGCTACAATGATTGTTTTGACATTGACTCAAATAGAATTAATGTGGTTTGTACGCACAAAACAACCAATGACAGCATGATATTATTCTTTGTGTTGTATTAAGGATAAATATGTTCTCAGCAGTCAGTTCAGTTTCTGTGCTAGACTTTTGAAGTTAGATCAATGTCTTCGATGCACAGTGAACTGACAAATACTATAAATATTTAAATATGTAATAAAGCCTCTCCTTGATAAAGTATGCATTCATCTTTGACTCTTCTGAATTTAGAATTAAAATGAAATTGATACCAATATCAACTAAGACCATAGTGTCAGAATTTGTTGAATGCAAATACAATAAATAGACATTAAGCTTTACCCAAAAGCATGGAGTTGACATTTCTACGTTATAAATAGGGCATCAGATGGAACAGAGCAATTCCCATAGGCTTGAACGGTTCAGACCTTTGATCTCTCTATGCCCCTTCTCAGGACTCATAGAACCTTCTCTCTTCTCCCAGAATCATCTGACCAGCAGCCAAATGAACATCAGATTTGTTTAAGGTCTAACTAGACCCCAGGGTTTATTGTTGATTTCATTTTGCATTTTAGCAGCATTGATCCTGCTTTTCTGTTGTAACTCTCCTTTGCTTATTTATATCAGCTGAATGTTGAATGATTGATTTCAGATTCTGCACTTTAGCTTTGTTATTATTTGTCTCTCTAGATAATCCTAACAACACATTGTCCTTTGCTCACTCCACAGACCCAATTGCCTAACCTCAAGTATATTGTGTTTTGGTATATGTGTGTTTTTTTTTTTTTTTTTTTTTAGAGCATGGAAAGAAAATTGGAAGGTAGAATTATATCCTGGGCAAATTTCTTCACTAGCACTAGCATTGTCACTTCTCTCCTCCTAATTTCTTCTTCAATTTCTCACTTATTGTGAATTTGTCCTATGTATAAAACACTATACTCTTGTGAAGAACACCAGGAAAATTGATAGCATTCCAGTCCTTAAGGAGTTTCTGTTGCTTTAAGAAAGATTAGAATATCTACATAAAACTCACAGTGTAAGGACACTTAGGGAAAGAAGATGGGAAAAAATAAAAACAAACTCATGACAGTAAACAAAGGAAGAAATCTTTTCATGGAGTTTATTAATAGCAACCTTTCGTGTTTTACGTGGAATGCAATGCTGATGAGTTCTTTCTCTTTACAGTTTATTTATTTAATATATAAAACCATCTATACCTAATTATGATAATTAAATAATATTTGAGGCGTTCCCTGTCTCATTCATCACACCCAGTTTTGCACTCTAGGTACAGTTTTTTAAATTTTTATTTTAACCTGGGGTGCCTGGGTAGCTCAGCGGTTAAGCTCTGCTTTTGGCTCAGGACATAATCCTGGAGTTCAAGGATTGATTCCCACACTGGGCTCCCTAAGGAGAGCCTGCTTCTCCGTCTGCCTATGTCTCTGTTCCTCTCTCTGTGTGTCTCTCATGAATAAATAAATAAAATCTTTAAAAAATTTTTTTATTTTAACCAAATTTAAAATTTACTTATTATAAATAAATTCACCTTCCACATAGTTATAGACTGAATTTTGTCCCTACTAAATTCATATTTTGAATCCCTAAACCCCAATATAACTGTATCTGAAAAATAGAGCCTTTAAATATGTAATTAATGTTAAATGATAGTGTAAGAGTGGGGCCCTGATCCAATACGACTGGTGTCCTTATAAGAAGAGACACCAGGAATGAGTTTGCACAGAGAAAAGGAAGTGATTTGAAAGCCAATGAGTGAACCCTCAGAAGAAACAAACCCTGCTGGTATCTTGATCTTGACTTCCAGCCTCCAGAACTGCAGAGAATGAATTTCTATTGTTTAACATACCCACTCAGTCTGTGGTATTTTGTTCTGGTAGCCCTAGCAAACTAATACACATATGATAAAATATTCAATCACTACAAAAGTATGTATAGAGAAGAAGGAAAGTCTTTACACCTCTGTCTCCTGATTTTCTTCCAAAGGAAACAATCTTATCAGATAATTATGTATCCTGTGGAGGCAGCCACTTCTACATATTTCTATATTTGGTCTTTTAGCCACCAAATCCATATTTCTAAATACTATGCTTGTCTTGCAGTTTCTTGATTTATCAATTTTAGACTTTTTATATTGATTTTCTACCATGACTTATGGGGCTTAGCTTATTTATACTGCCCTCTGCTCTCCTCCTTTCTCTCTTACCAAATAATTATATCACTGTTCTAAGTTCTCTTACTAATCCACTCTGCAACTGGATACAGCATGCTTCAATTTCTTATTATTCATCATGAGTTTTGAAGGTGTCAGTGATTCCAATCTTCACTGTACCTTCCTTCCTCTGTTTTATCTCCAAAATCTTGACGGCTATGTCTGTTGTGGTACCATAGTTCAATTCTCTATGATTTTTCTACAAGTTTATTCTAAAATTTGAAAAGCAATCAATATTTACTTTATTTATTTATTTATTTATTTTTTTTTCTAAATTTTTATTTATTTATGATAGTCACAGAGAGAGAAAGAGAGGCAGAGACACAGGCAGAGAGAAGCAGGCTCCATGCACCGGGAGCCCGATGTGGGAATCGATCCAGGGTCTCCCGGATCCGGCCCTGGGCCAAAGGCAGGCGCCAAACCGCTGCGCCACCCAGGGATCCCCAATATTTACTTTATTATGAGACTTTAAATAATGTTTGCTGTGCAGCCACGTAGTGTCCTAGGCTTACATTTCCTTTCCAAGGGGTCTGTATCGATCTAGTTTGGATTAGAGAAGTAGATCTGCTATGGCTATTATTAATAAGGGATTCATTACAGAAATTAAAATTTATACAACTGTTAGAGATGCTAAGGGAGTGGGGTTGGGAAAGGAGAATAGGATGATTATAGCAAAATTCCTGGCTAGCCTACCTATAGCACTGGCATGACTGGATAGATTGGACCTTGCAAAGAATTTAGGAAGCCAACCATGTGCTGCAACTGGAAGTTGCAGGAGGGTGTCAAGAGGTGAACCAGTAGAGAAGTCTATGGGAGGAAGGAACTGCTTCTGCATCTTATGGTGGGACTATGGTGGCTTTGGGTCAGAGGACTTACAGTCAGGAAGAAGGGATGGATTGGAATAGGAGAGAATAAGAACAGAGTGAAGGCCTTTCTTTTACTACTCTCCTGAAGATTTTTCTTTTCTGTATTTTTTTCTTTTCTTACTACCTTGGTTTTCTTAAGAACCCTTATTTAACTTTGTAAGAAAAGCTGTAAGTTTTCAGAGACCTAAGAGTCTGAAAACGTCATCATTCTGCCTTATTCTTTACTGCTAGGTTGGCTATATATATTATTTAAGACTGAAAAACATTTTCTCTTATAGCTTTGAAGATATTACTTTATGGTCTTTGAAAGTATTATATCCTGGAAGTCTGCAGTCTGACATCAGTTCGATGTTTATTTCTCTGTGAGTGAAGTATAGCTGTTTATTCCAAAATCATGTTGCATGCTTTACTCTAAAGTCTGGTTACCCTTGTTGTTTATGTTTAAGAATAAAGTCAGTAGAAAGGTTTATTTGGGTTTTATATGACAGGGAAGACCCTATCAAGTTACTTTAGGGGAAGTTGGTAAGGTGTCAGATATTATTCTGAAAGACATCTAAATGCTGAGATAAAGAAGCTTTTGCTTCTAGCTGCCCTACTTCTACCCAGAAAGTTTGTTCAATTTACTTAGGGAAGAACAGTACAATTTTAGGGTTGTATTTGAGTTTCTATTATCTGGGAGACACGCAGGGATGGAGATTAAAGAAAATTATTCCCTGTGGGGACCTCCAACTATTCCCATGTTTTCAACTCCACTTCTCCCTTTTGCATCTTTGAATATCATTGTCTTAGAATCTTCCCATTCCAAGGATATTGGATCCAGGCACACGGTCTCCTCCTCTGCTCTAGCTCTCTCTACCTGTATGCTAAGAAGTTTATTCTTTGCTTCATCTTTATCACGTGTCCACCTACCTATGTTTAACCTTTAAGAAACTTGTTAAAAGGGCAGCCCGGGGGGCTCAGCAGTTTAGCTCTGCCTTCAGCCCAGGGCCTGATCCTGGAGACCTAGGATAGAGTTCCAAGTCAGGCTACCTGCAGAGAGCCTGCTTCTCCCTCTGCCTGTGTCTCTGCCTCTCTCTCTCCCTCTGTCTCTCATGGATAAATAAATAAAATCTTTTTTAAAAAAAAGAGTTTCTTTTTTAAAAGTTCTCATCCATTAATGCTTCACCGCTGATCTTTGGGTTTAATGACATTTATAATAATGTTTTCATAGTTTCACAGAAGTTTATGTGAGAAAGAAAACGTGTGTGGGTGAATGTGTGTGCACTTAATTTGGCATATAAATCAGACTTGCCTATGTAATTAATTTTAAGATCTGTTAAAAAATTATATATATATATATCTTTGTGATCTAGCAAGCAGTGATTAGGAGTTTCAATAGTAAAATAGGTTGAATAACACAACTGAAATTTAGGAACGGTTATTGAGAACCTATTTTTTTTTAAGATTTTATTTATTTATTTGACAGAGAGAGAGAGAGAGAGAGCACAAGCAGGAGGAGCAGTAGGCAAAGGGAGAGGGAGAAGCAGGCTCCCCACAGAGCAGGGACCCTGATGCGGGGTTCGATTCCAGGACCCTGAGAACATGACCTGAGCCAGGCAGATACCCAACTGACTGAGCCACCTAGGTGCCCCTATTGAGAACCTATTATGTGACATTTACTATAAATATTAAGAGATGAAAACATTAATAAAGTATAGTCTAGGTACAAAAGAACTCACCATCCAGGGTAAGGAGAAGAAAATGGAAACAAAGTGAAAAAAATAGTATATATCCCATGACAAAAGATTTAGAATTTAGCCATGTCATGACTGGGATGAATAAGTTTTACCTGAAAGAATGAGGACTCCATAGAAGAGGTGATTGTAAGATGAAGATATTCATTGGCCAAGATGGGTGAGCAAGTAGGTTGCTGTGAAAGGAAAAATCCACCACTATGGTACACAAATTATTTAAAATTATGTTTAAATGCCTCTTTAATCCTATCTTCTACATCTCCCACTCATATATGGGCCCCATGCTAATCAACATAAACAAACCATTGTAAAGTAGTAAAATAACATTTATTGAGCATCTAGGAATGATAGGCATATTTTTATTTGCCGAAAATTGACAGGTATCAAGTGGCTGGTCAAGTTGCCCTGTGCTCCAAATAATAGCACTTTTATAAAGTAGTATAGACACCTATTGATACAAACAAAGGTCACAGAATTATAGGGTATGAAGTTATTACTAGTCGACACACTCTTGGAGGAGCATTATCACCATAAGTTATACTCACCCGTATTTCCTCATCACCGTGTGATTGTTAGAAATACGTTAATTTACTAGTTTGTTATTTTTATTTTTTAAAGTCCTTGCATGTGGAAGGTTCTTTGAATATTTTATTTAATTTTGTAAAAGATGTTATTGTCAATGTTTTATAGAGGAAGAAATTGAGGGATTATAGGTGTAAGAAAACATTAAAGTAGAAATTGAATTCAAAACTCTTATAAAAAAACTGCTGAATATTCTTGACTTGTCTCTTCTCAACTCTCAAAGCCTTTTACAAATGCCATTCTTGAATGAATCCCATGACCCCACCCTTCAGTCCAACCCATCATTCAAAGCTGTGTCCTCCCTAAAGCTTTTTGTGGTCATCCCTCTCCAAATCCCTCCATCCTGTATAGGATTTTGTGTTATCCTTAAGGAGTTTAAGACAAACACTTTTAATTTAATTTTTCATTACTATTCTCATCCACTGAGGAACTTTTTAGATTCTTTAGAAAAGGAAAATGTTGTTCTAGGGTTTTATTCTCCCGAAGCAATTAAGAGATTCTTTAGACAGGCTGCATTATAATTGCTGGAAGCATGTAGCACTTAGAGGTCCAAGAGGCAGTGAAAGTGCTAATGTCGTGCCTGGCATGTAGATGATGCTCAATAAATATAAACTGTCATTATTAGTATTCATATGGCTTGTTCTCCATATCAAGACACATATGAAGGATTTCCTAACAAAATATTTGACAAGGGTTTTCGAGGAAGCACAATAAAACCAATGGCTTACTTTTTAAATCTGAGGGTCACTGGTGAGTCTTCATATTCTCTTTCCTAAATCATTGTTTATATTCACATTCTCCACTTCTTTCCCTCATTGAATTGGACACTCCTTAAAAAGAAGGACCTTTAAATCTTTTAATTTTCTACAATGGCTAGCATGCTTCTTCATTTACTACAGAAGAGAAATGCATTTATTTGAAAGATGTTTTTAAATTTAATTAATGTATTTAACAAATGCTACCTTCCACTGTTCTTTATCTTAGTTTTTTCTTCCTTCCCTAACTAGATTATCAGCAAGTTGAGAGCAAAGATGTTTAATGTCCTGCATACAACAGGCTCTTGACTTCTTTATGAAGATAATAGGCTTTTAGAGGTTTATTAGTTCCTTTGCAATACAAATTGGCTGTGAATAAATGAAGTATTTTTCCTCTTGAATAAAATCTATGGGGCCTATATGGAGGACAGCAAAACCAAAGTCATTTGAAATAATAAAGAAATAAAAAGTTCAACTGGAAAATACATTTGTATGGCTCAAATGCTCATTCATCATTTGAGTTGAAAAGATGTGATTGTCTTGTCAGATGACATGTCATAAAAATAAAATGGTAGCTATACCGACACTTTATATTTTGAATAAGCACAATAGCATGAGCCCAGTTTCTGTTTGAATATCCCATATATACAACTATGGTTGACCCTTAAACAATACAGGGGTTAGGGTGACTGACCACCTTCTCTCCTCACACAGTTAAAAATTTGCATGTGTCTTTTGACGCCCACAAAACTTAACTACTAATGGTCTACTGTTTTTTTTTTTTCTAATGGTCTACTGTTGACCAGAGCCATACCAATCACATAAACAGTTGATTAACATATTTTGTATACATATTATATACTGCATTTGTATCATAAAGTAAGCTAGAGAAAAGAAAATGCTGTTAAGAAAATCATAAAGAAAACACACCTACAGTACTATACTGTATTTATTGAAAAAAATCTGTGTATAAGTGGACGTGTGCAGTTCCAATCCATGTTGTCCAAGGTTCGGCTGTACTTTATAGTTGACCACCCTGGCTTCACCCAGACATTCCTAAGGAGAGTAACACATTATGGACCAACCTGTTTGAATAGGTGTATCCTTGAATCCATCATGTAGAGATCATAATACCGTACAAGATTTGGGATTTTTTTTAAAGAGACAGACAGACCTGCAACCCTAGCATTATCTTTACCATCACCTTCAAAGATAATCTTTCTTTAGTATATTTGGGAAGGAAAGGCCTTTTGAAAGTCCATTTCTGACTTGCCACATGGCTACCGTTGTTCTGTGTGGGATTCTTCCAGAAATTTCAAGTCGACAATAGGCTATTCCTGACTTCTCTGCTATCAATAAACTATAGAATTTTTTTTTTTAATTTCTCCAGTGGGTAAGCAAGTGTAATCCACACTTGCCTTCACTGTCTTTTCCCTTAATTACATACACCACCACTATACAAGACTATACAAGCACATCAGACTCAACTGAAGAATTGGGAGTTGCTGGAAGAGAAAGACAATGTAAAAATTGGAGATAATCGCACTCCAATTGAGTCTGCTTTTGTAACCCAAGGGAGAATAGTTAAGCATTTTGGAAATGATCATTTCAAAGACACATATCCTAGATCCTTGCCTTGCCCAGGTCCACTCAGTCCCTTTCTTCAATTTCTGTGGTATAAATATACATCTCTCCTTTTAAAAAAAATTTTTTTTAAAGATTTATTTATTTATTCATTCAGAGAGAGTGAAGAGAGAGGCAGAGACACAGGCAGAGGGAGAAGCAGGCTCCATGCAGGGAGCCCGATGTGGGACTCCATCCCGGGTCTCCAGGATCACACCCCGGGCTGCAGGCGGCCCTGAACCGCTGCGCCACCAGGGCTGCCCTACATCTCTCCTTTATAAGATTTAAGAGAATATACAGGGGCTGGTTTTGCTCTAGGTTTAATCTTCCTTATTCCACCTGAAAAATCTCTGAACAAAATAACCATGAATGGTATATAAGACAAAGTCTAAGTTATTAATTCTAGGATACGTGAGATAGAGTACAGGTGGTGGTATTTTTTTCTTTTTTTTATAACATGGTCCAGGATGAAATTTAGTACTCCTGAGTTCTGTCCCCATTAATTTTTTCTAGCCAATGCAAATTTCGTGTAGTCCTCTTTACTTCTAATAGTTTGGGACGCAAACACACACACACACACACACACACACACACACACAGGCACACAATCTAACTCTCCCAACAACAAACATTTAAATCCCAGAGACAGTAAAATATAGACCCAGATTAAACATAATCCTTTTTTAAATACCATGTAATCCTTATATACCCTTGCTGCATGGAGGATAAAGCTTTATATATATACATATTTTAAAGGAAATGTTGGAAACACCTCCCACCGTTTTGATGTTGTTGTTGTTATTCTTCTATTTCTAAACTATGCATAGAAATCTACAGGTGCATGAAAAACAAGGCCCAATGTTACACTTTGTTTTCAAGCAGCAGGACCATCTGCTTTTTGATGGTCTTCCTTTGGCTAAACAAAGACTTATTCCAGGCTTTAAAGTGACCGTTTTTCTATGTTTAAGGCAAGGGCACATCTAAAAGCAGTGGCTTTTACACACTCTTATTTCATAAGTAAATGGAAGACAATATGAGGAACTATTATTCCCCCATCAAGGCAACCCCTGCTGTTGTGTATCTGTCTGTACATGTGGGTGCATGTATGTGTGTATGTGTGTGCATGTGCATATCTAGGGAGATCTTTGCATTTTCAGTTAAAATCACAGTAAGGAAGAAAATAAAATGTTCTATATAAGTTATTGCAAACTATCCCCCCCCAAATTAATGACATTGGTTCCTATGAAAATATAAAAAAATATTTCCCACTAATACTTTATTCACCACCTAAAAATAGACTTGAATAAAAAGATGCCAAAAATATAAAATGTTTTCCCTTCTTCCCTTACATATCATCTTTCTTTATGAGTTTATATAAAACTATGCACTGAATGGGGGAGAAAGTAATTTAAACAGCTGTTGAGAAGTCCATTCTGGAAGAAAGAGCCATACATATTGAAAAAACCTTGAGAATATAAGTAAACACTAACCTCAAAATCAGTGTCACTGCAGTAATAAAATAGTAAGAGAACAATTATTATTATCATTATTTTTTTTGAGAACAATTATTTTGGATAACTATCAGGACTTCTTGGGGTAAGCAAACCAAGTAGAATAAAGAACAAAGTTTGGGGGGCTTATATTTTATATATAGTGGAATATGCAAGTTTGAAGTGTGCAATTTGACAAAGAAGTACAGAAATTTTAAGAGTATAGTTTGATAAATTTTGACAAATATATATGCCACGTAACCACCACCCCAATCAAAATGCAGACAGTTTTCATTAAAAAGTAGTAGAATACACCACCCCAAATTATGACTGTAGGATTTAGGATGCTACCTCAAAATACGCCACTCTGGGATACTGATTATTATTAGCTATGGGCATTTGAAAAGCAACAAACGAGGAGAGGGACTTTCTGTCTAAAGACAGGCTCTCCAAAAAGAACTCAGTGGTGGGATCTCTGGGTGGCGCAGCGGTTTGGCGCCTGCCTTTGGCCCAGGGCGTGATCCTGGAGACCCGAGATCGAATCCTACGTCGGGCTCCCGGTGCATGGAGCCTGCTTCTCCCTCTGCCTGTGTCTCTGCCTCTCTCTCTCTCTCTCTGTGTGACTATCAAAAGTAAATAAAAAAAAAAAAAAAAAAGAACTCAGTGGTCATAAATTCTCTCCTAGGGAATTTCACTGAGTAGGAAAATTAACTCTTATCACAGGAGAGGAGACAAGAAGTTGATACCACACCCTTAGACAAACAGTCACAAGCTGTCATACTTCCTACCTATTCTTTTAAGGCCCATTCATCTTTCCTAAAAATCATTTGCTCCCCTCATTCCCTGTTAAGATAGCATTTAAACCTGAATTGTGGGACCCCTGGGTAGCTCAGGGGTGGGGTGTCTGCCTTTGGCTCAGGTTGTGATCCCGGAGTCCTAGGATCAAGTTCCGTATTAGACTCCCTGCAGGGAGCCTGCTTCTCCCTCTGCCTATGTCTCTGCCTCTCTCTGTGTTTCTCATGAATAAATAAATAAATAAATACAATCTTTAAAAATAAAATAAAATAAACCTGAATTGCAAACCACCTTGGGGAGTTACTCATTTTCCCTCAGTATCACTCATGTGCATATACGAGGTTTACATGCTAATAAACTTCTGTCTTTCTTCTGTTAATTTGTCTCAGAAGGGGCAGGGAAAATTATTTTTCTTCCCCTACATCATTAACCAGTAAGCTTCCTCTTACTGCTTTCCAGCCAATTTGGTCCTTCTCCCACCTCTTGCAGGCCACCGCTGTTCTGATTTCATCACCATAGCTTAGTTTAAGAGAATGGGTTTTGGAATTGTCTAATCTGGGGTCAAATTTCAGCTTCCCACACACCACACATAATCACTATGAGCAAGTTATTTAAACTCAGCCTCCTTTTCTTCTTTCTGGAACAGGGAAAATAGCATACCTGCATTAGAGATATTTGTGAAGATTAAGTTACTCCATATTTATAAACTAGGAGTACAGGGCATATACTAGTAGGCATATACTGTTTAGGTAAGGGGTAAATCTAAAAACCAACGAAACAAAAAGGGTAAAGGCAGGGGATACAGAGTGTTAGACTACTGTATGAGTGTATGCTTTTTGGAGAATGGGGCTAGGGGTCATGCCGGAAGAGTGCAGAAAGGTAGTGTTAGCATTTCATTACATAATACAAGAAATAATGCAATGAATGCCATATGCTGTTCTAGGTGCTTTGCATAACTGAACACATTTAATCCTCATAACACTATGCACAAGGTATTATTATACTTGTTATCCTCATTCTATAGGTAAGGAAACTGAGGCACAGAAGATTAATAAGCTTTTTGCCTAAGGCCACACATCTAGCAAGTGGTGAAGCGATGACGAACCTGGACAGTCTGACTCTAGAATCTGAGATACTATGCTTTAAACCTGTGCAGGGCAGCCCAGGTGGCTCAGCGGTTTAACGCCACCTTCAGCCCACAGCCTGATCCTGGAAGCCTGGGATTAAGTCCCACATCAGGCTCCCTGCATGGAGCCTGCTTCTCCTTCTGCCTGTGTCTCTACCTCTCTCTCTCTGTGTCTCTCATGAAAAAATAAATACAAATCTTAAAAAAAAAAAAAAGATAAACCACTGTGCAATGTCATCACTCAAAAATAACTACTTAAAGCGTTAAGAGAGCAGCTTTTCTTTTAAGAATATTATATAACTACAGTACTTGTAGCTTTTGTCACCAGGGTAAGACTATTAATTTACCTGTATTAGCTTTCCTTTACATTATCGGTTTCTTGGCTAGTAGATTAAGATGAATTTCACAATGAGTTAGAGCTACTCTCACCAAATAAGGTGCTCTTTTAGGATATAAACATCTTTCCATTGGGGTTGAGCACTTTGATTGGTTCCTAAAAAAATCTAAGGAATTAATTGTTCATGATTCATTCGATACACTATGTGATTTACTTGGAACTCTCAAATTACTTCTTAGTACCAACATCTTATAAATTAAAACTCTTTCCTCTGAATTCTGCCAGTTTGCAGTTCAAAGAATAGATATTTTAAGATCTTACAATTTTAAAACTAAGAATATGAAAGGTCGTTGTGCTTTCCTTATCCCTTCTGTCAGAGACTTAATGCATATAGACGGCCTAGGACATTTATTTTTAAAAAATGAAGAGATACCCATATTACTGGTGGTGAACTTCATCATAATAATGGCCCTTTTAAATTTTGATTTGCAACTTAGAATATGATTATGCAAATATTCTCTAATTCAGTCTTCATGATATGCTTGAAGGTTGAATAACTTTTTTTTTTTTTTTTTTTTTTTTTGCTATTTTTCAGGTACTTAATTCAAGTTGAAGACTATATGATTTATCCACAAGTCACAATATATAGTGACCAGTTAGGACCAAAACTGGAGTTTTCTGATTCCAAATCTTGCATGACCAAGCTTCATAAAGATAGGACTTAGATTTTCTTATATATAAATATTTTGTGCAAAATATAATTGTGCCCTTAGTTGGAACTTAGTGTTCTATACATATATACCACTGATAAATTTTGTAGCCATTCTTATCTAATTAAATTGTATATGAGTCTTCAATTTTTAATATTCAAATTCAAGGCTGTCCTGTGTAGAGAGACAGTTATGGGGTATAATGTGAGAGTTATTAGGAAGGTGTAATTAACCTCTAAAAATGTTATCCAATTTGAAATACTGTTATTATCAGTGTAATTAGGTAAAGGTTATTGTCCCCCATGAACATAATCATATTCTGAAGGAATAGCAGAAATTTGAAGAAATATTTGTCAGTGAAGGATCTAGGCAGAAAACAGATGGCATTCAATATATTTTTCCAATAATACTCTGAAACTGGGTCTATCATTATTATCACTGTACCCATTTTTCAGTTGATGAAACTGAGATCCAAATGGCTTATGTAGCTTTTCCGTGATTAGCGTTACCTAATTTCCCCATAAAAGCTGGGTTAGCCAGGACTAGTTCCCAATTGATCAAATACCTGGTAAATGGGCTTTCTAAGAAAAGTATTTGTTTGTAACATTTCCACATTTCCGTGGTGTAGATACACTTCCACTACAGCAAATTTCAAGCACTAAATCATGGTTTAACAACTGGCTCATAAAAATCCTCAATGTTTGCCAATTAGCTCTTGCAACCACTATGAGCTGTTCTTCGCACATCACTGCCAACTACCTCTGCTCTTTACCAAACATATTACTGCCTCTTAGAGATGAATCGTCTTCCTCATCTTCAAGGGATCTGCTATGTAATAAATTTTACCAGTCTCCTAAAATTGAAAAAGATACATCTATGTATTATTAAAAAAAATGGTTAAAGAAAAACAATTTAAGGGGCCCCTGGGTGGCTCAGTCAGTTAAGTGTCTGACTCTTGATTTTGGCTCAGATCATGATCTCAGGGTCATGGGATGGAGTCTGCATTGGGCTCTGTGCTAGATGTGAAGCCTGCTTAAGATTCTCCCTCTCTCTCTGTCCCTCCCCCTCGTGGGCTCACTTGTTCTCTTGCTCTCAAACAAAACAAAACAAAACAAAACAAAACAAAACAAAACAAAACAAAAACACTAAGGAAGAGAAAAGAAAACTACTTTGTTCAACACTTTATGAAGTGGACAGTTTACATATGGAGAACTGCAAATGGGACAAAAGGTAGGAAGCATTTATAAGATAAATAATGAAATGAAGAGAAAAATAGAAAATATTTGATTTGTTGGGGCCACATAGTCAAGTCAACCTTGCTTATCATGAGAAGGAACAAGGAAATAAGTACAGGACCCAGAGATGACTCAACATTTAGAGATTGGCTGACTGGTTATACTGCATTTCTGGTCAAGTGGAGCATTTATAGCAACTGGAAAATTTGGTTTGCTGACATGACACATGGCCAGGAGGGGTTCCATCTTAGGTCTAAAAATTTATTTCAACAGGATTGAATATAATTATTTTTCAGGCAGGAATTCCTGGGGACATAGTCATGTTAAGCAGTCAGGTTACAGTCATGTGGAAATACCCATACTTATTAGAAGCCAAAGTCAACTTGTTCTCCACATTTACTTGTTTCTTTGTTTGTTTTTTAGTAGGAATATGATTTATTTCCTTCTGTTTTACAGATTTGTTTACCATCAATCTTTTTGCTTTGTGTTTGTGTGTATGCATTTTGTGTGTGTTTATGTATGTTTTTAGTTTCAGATAAAGTAATCTATCAGTTGTGTATAATATCTAGTGCTCATTACATCATGTGCCTTCCTTAATGCCCATCATCCAATTACCCCATCCCCCTCCCCTGGTCCCCTCCAGCAACCCTCAGTTTGTTTCCTATAGTTGAGTCTCTCATGGTTTGTTTCCCTCTCTGATGACTTCCCATTCGGTTTTCCCTCCCTTTCCCTATGATCCTCTGCACTATTTTTGGTATTTCAAATATGAGGAAAACTATGATAATTGTCTTTCTCAGATTGATTTATTTTGCTCAACATAATACCCTCTGGTTCCATCAACATCGATGTAAATAGTAAGTATTCATCCTGATGGCTGAGTAATATTCCATCATATATATAAACCACGTCTTCTTTATCCATTCATTTGTTGATGATGTCCACAGTTTGGCTATTATGGACATTGCTGCTATGAACATTGGGGTGTAGGTGCTGCTTTGGATCACTACATTTGTATCTTTGGGTAGATATCTAGCAGTGTAATTGCTGAGTCACAGGGTAGCTCTATTTTTAACTTTTTGAGGAAACTGCATACTGCTTTCAAGAAATGGCTATACCAGCTTGCATTCCCACCAACAGTGTAAGAGGCTTCCCCTTTCTCTGCATCCTCACCAACATTTGTTGTTTCCTGTTTTGTTAATTTTAGCCATTCTGACCAATATGAAGTGGTATCTCATTGTGGTTTTGATTTGTATTTCCCTGATGCCAAGTGATGTGGAGCATTTTTTCATGTGTCTATTGGCCATGTGTAGGTCTTCTTTGGAGAAATGTGGTTCAAGATAATACTAGAAGTCTTAGCTTCAGCAATCAGACAACAAAAAGAAATAAAAGACATTCAAACCAGCAAAGAAGAAATCAAACTCTCCCTCTTTGCAGATGACATGATACTGTGTAAAGAAAACCCAAAAGACTCCACCCCAAGATTGCTAGAACTCATACAGAAATTCAGCAAAGTGGCAGGATACAAAATAAATGCCAAGAAACCAGTGCCATTTCTATACACTAACAATGAGATTGAAGAAAGAGCAATTAAGAAATCAGTCCCATTTACAATTGCACCCCAAACCATATGATATCTAGGAATAAACCTAACCCTAGAGGTGAAGTATCTATATTCCAAAAACTACAAAACACTCATGAAAGAAATTGAGGAAGACATAAAGAGATGGAAAAACATTCCATGATCATGGATTGGAAGAATAAATATTGTGCAAATGTCTATGCTACCCAGAGCAACTTACACATTCAATATAATCCCTATCAAAATACCATGGACTTTCTTCACAGAGTTGGGACAAATAATCTTAAGATTTGCATGGAACCAGAAAAGACCCAAATAGCCAGAAGAATGCTGAAAAAAAAAAAAAAAAAAAGAAACAAAAACCCAAAGCTGGTGGCATCACAATGCCTGACTTCAAGCTCTATTACAAAGCTGTGATCATCAATACAGTACAGTACTGGCACAAAAACAGACACATAGATCAATGGAACAGAATAAAAAACCCAGAAATGAATCCTCAACTCTATGGTCAACTTATCCACAAAGCAGGAAAGAATAGCCACTGGAAAAAGGACAGTCTTTTCAATAAATGGTGCTGAGGAAATTGGATTGCCACATTTAGAAGAATGAAACTGGACCATTTTTTTTACACCATACACAATGATAAACTTAAAATGAAACCTAAATATGAAGTAGAAATGCATCAAAATCCTAGAGAACACAGGCAACAACCTGTGCAACCTCAGCCGCAGCAACTTTTTGCGAGACACATCTCCAAAGGCGAAGGAAACAAAAGCAAAAATGAACTGTTGGGACTTCATCAAGATAAAAATCTCTGGCACAGCAAAAGAAGCAGTCAACAAAACTAAAAGGCAACCAATGGAATGTGAGAAGATATTTGTAAATGACATATCAGACAAAGGGCTAGTATCCAAGATCTATAAAGAACTTATGAAACTCAACACACAAAATCCAAATAATCCAGTCAAGAAAGGACAGAAGACATGAACAGACATCTCTCCACATTTACTTGTATTGCAAGTCCTGCTCTGAATTCATCTGCATGTCTGGTGCATTTGTTCCTTGTTGATTTTCTTAGTTATTGATGAGTTTCACTTAGCACTCCTTTTTTTATATTCCTGGCTGTGTTACTTTCTTTGTTTTATCTCCTTTATCCAAATTCAAATGTTGGTTTCCTATTTTGATACTAATTCCTTACCAGTAACCTGACCATTACAGTGATGTAGCAAGTTTTAGGGGTAATTTCTTCAATATATTTTAGTATCAAGCTCATTTGCTGACTTACAAAAGGAGGTAAAATGTATATTTATGGGCGTGTAGAATTTTTTTCAAAAGCAAGTGTAATGAAATTATTACAAAAAACCCCACACAAACCTCAGGATATCTGTCAAGCGATCTGTCTGAAGTCTAGGGGAGATGATTGGCACACAGCAGACATATGGAAAAAGTAGTTTCTGGGAAGGAGTGGGTAAACAGAAGGAGTTCAGCTGAGGGCCAAATTTCACTCCAAAAATAGAAGGAAAGTGACAAAAGAAAGCAGACTATGTGACCTCAAAACTTGTCACTTTGGCAAATGTATTAATTATGAGCCAAAAGCAATCAAGATCCAGCAGACTCAGAAGAAATAAACAAGCAAACAAGCAAACTTTTACGTCTCCCTTAATGGACTAAAAAAATTTAGGTAGGGGATCTGGCCCAGAGAGACAGCTATTACCAGAGATAACATTTTTATCCAAAAGACTTACCTGTGTGGCAAGGCAAACATTTAATTATCGAACATCTGTTTTTCTTATTGTCCTGTGAATTGCCCTCTACCCCTTTGAGGCACCAGGTCCTGATTTCACTCACTCCTTAGCTCAGGATGACCTGTAAGCCTCAATTGCCTGAGTAGCTTTGGGTCTCATATTTTTGTGGAGCTTTCATATATATAAAATTAAATTTGTTTTGTTTTCTTGTTAATCTGTCTTAGCCAACTTCATTAGACCAGCCAAGAACCTTAGAAGGGAAGAAGGGAACACTTTTCTGCCCCTACAATGTGAGAACTAAATTTGTGAGAGGATGGGAGGCTAAGGGTTAATGTCCTATGTTTATAGTTTTTCTTTTGAATAATTTCCCTCCCAGTTCCAGTGCACTCTGTTTTTAGGCTCTGAGTCTCTTCATACTCCTCTGAAAGGCTTTCAGGGAAAGAGGGGGAAAAAAAAAGATCCACACTGCTATTTGAAATTTGCACATTTCTGCCTGTCAGTTGTCAGCCATTATCTATTGAGTACACGTTAACTATGCATTTGAGGAGTTCAGTAAGGATAGGTGCAGTCTCTACTTTAGTGAATTCACACTGGAGTGACAAGGAAGGGGCACACATTGCTGCAGTGAAAATCATAATCATAAATATAGAAACACCAAATGAACGGATGGGTCAGAGGTAGGCTTGTTTGTATAAAGAAGGGGTGAGGTGAGTTTGTTGGGTTCTTGCAAAGGAGATGGGATCCAGGAGTTGTAATGTAAAGGGAAGGAAACTGTTGTGCAATACTGTCCAGCAGGAGGGAGTTATGGCAGAGGAGAATCTCCCTGACTGTGGCATTGTAGTAGGGAGGGGCTGTCTTTGCTGTTTTTGACCTCAGACCTTTAAGGTTTTTGAATGAGAGTGGGGCTAGTGGTGAGGGTGGAGAGTCCTAGTGGCTGCACTGGAAAATGGAAAATGGGAATTTTCTATTACCAAAATGAAAAAAACAAAAAATCTTAGAAATAGGTCACTGTGGTTCACATCAAGCAATTCAACATTTGATTTCAATGTTACGACCCCAGAATAGGATCTATAATCCCCAAGTATATGCTTGTTGGGGACAATTACCTACCTTTGGGCTTAAAGGCACCAGAATATGGCACTCCAGAGTACACCACTGGTGTAAGGATTATTTTGGTCAAATGCAGTTGAAAACTAGTAGACACGGGAGAAACTCTTTCTTTTTCCTTTTCTTTTCTTCTTTTTTTTTTTTTTTAAGATTTAATTCATTTATTTATTCATAAGAGACACACAGAGAGAGGGAGAGGCAGGCTCCTCACAAGGAGCCTGATGTGGGACTCGATCCTGAGACCGTGATCACACCCTGAGCCAAAGGCAGATGATCAACCGCTGAGCCACCCAGGCGTCCCAGGGGGAAAAAATCTTTACTACCGTCTAATTGCCTTAAACTAAAGTATACATTTTCCTTTAGTAAAGGACATTTATATTTAAAAAAGAAATATCCTATAAAAAGATGTTTCCTTTTCAGGAAGAGAGCTGCTCTCTCAAACAATGCTTATCACCTGAGAGACTCTTATCTGCAAATAAGGCATCAGTATTTACTACAAATTTCCTGCACTCACCTTTCCAAAGTTTGGCCATCCCAGCCAGAAGCCCAAAACCCTCTTTCCTTTGTTTTCCCTAATATGGCATATAGGCCTCACTCCTCTGACTGCCTCTTTGAGCCATATTTTCCTTTGTGAATTCCTATGCATACTTATGTAATTAAATCTGTTTCTTTGTCTTATTAATTTGTCTTTTATCAGTTTGATTCACAAGCCCCAGCAATTGAACCTAAAAGAAAAAATACTTTTTTTCCTTCTCTAAAGGTCAAAGTTCTTATGATAACGAAATAAGTGATAGTGCTACATTCTAAAATAAAAATATTGCAAAGATATAATTCTGCTTCATTTGTCAAATTGTGTCATTCAAACATAGGTGAATTTAAGCAGATAGTTAAAGAAATTAAGTTTACAGTTTCTACAAAATGTAAAACATTAAGTCCAGTATTCTCCTTTGCTTTTTTAAATAACTGCCATTTTACCATGTGTAAGGTAATATTGTAATTTTGATTTGCATTTCCCTGATTTACATTTCCCTGCATTAGTGATTTGGGGCATATTTTCCTATATCTGTTTGCCATTTGTATATCTTCTTTGGAGAAATGTCTGTTCAAGTCCTTTGTTTGGTAATAAGGTTATTTTTCATTAAAAAAAATTTTTGCTATTGACATGTATGAGTTCTTTATATATTTTGGATATTGACCCCTTATCAGTTATATAGTTTGCAAATGTTTTCTCCTATTCTGTGGATTGCCTTTTTATTCTTGTTACTCTTGCTATGCAGAAACTGTTTAACTTGATGTAGTCCTACTTGTCTATTTTTGCTTTTGTTACCTCTGATTTTCATATCATATCCAAGAAATCACTGCCAGAGCCAATGTCAAGAAAGTTTTCTCCTGCTTTCTTCTAAGAGCTTTACAATTTCAAATCTTACAATTAAGTCTTTAATCCATTTTGAGTTGATTTTTGTGTATGGTGTAAGATAAGGGTTCAATTAAATTCTTTTGCACGTGGAGGTCTAGTTTTCCCAACATCTCTTATTGAAGATCTTAGATAGAACCTAGATCTGAGCAGTGAAGGGAATGGCCCTAGGCAGAATCCCAAGTCCTTGAGGGTGAAATGATAGAGAGAAGAGCTGGAGGCAAGGATGGTGATAAATAGGTTATATATTAGAAGTGCAGGGGTACAACATCCTGACTTTGTGGCTTCCAAGATCTTGGGGCTGACAGACCAAGAGCCATAGGTGCAAAGCATGTACTTTCTTCTTCCTCTGCCCCAAGGCAACCCCTAGACTCATTATAATATATTTGCATTGCAGGTATAGCCCTTTCTCAGGTAGAAGGATGGACAGGATGGCTCTGGTACAAATCTTGTGGGTCAAAACTTTCCCCTTCCAACCTGTGGGAGGAATCCCCCAAATAACTGGAAGCAGCCTCCATTAGAGACAACACCCCTCTACATCACCACTTCTCACAGCCCAGAAAGACCCAACAAATATCCAATCCCAAACAACCTGGGGCCGGTTTGACCTCCTAGAACCTGTGGAACCTGCCTGCTCTCCCACCTTGAGAGCGTACTTTCCTTTAGTAAACTGCATTGTGCTCGCTAATTTTTTATTTTATTTTTTTGTGCTTGCTACTTTCCTTCTGACTGTCCTTATTCTGAGCACAGATCCTCATGTAAATCTTTTCATGGGAAATCCAAGAACTGAGACCTCAATTCACACAACACAGACTCTCCCACTGGTAATGAGGAACTCTCCTCTCCCCATTATGTTTTTTGCCACCTTTGTCATATATCAGTTGGCCGTATACATGTTTTTATTTCTGAGTTCTTTATTCTACTCTGTCAGTACTATACTAAAGCAAATATATATTTTTAAGATTATATTTATTTATTCATGAGAGACACAGAGAGAGAGAGAGAGAGAGAGAGGCAGAGACACAGGCAGAGGGAGAAGCAGGCTCCATGCAGGGAGCCCGACATGGGACTCGATCCTGGGTCTCCAGGATCTCACACTGGGCTGAAGGCAGCACTGAACCACTGAGCCACCCGGGCTGCCCGCAAATATTTTTTTTAAAAGCAACTTTAGCCTGTTATGTTTCAGTCCTACAATTACAGTGTACATGCATTAAGTCAAGCTTTTACTTTACTGTGTATAAATGCTGTGTAATTCTATTAGACAGCAGTCAATTTCCATAAGGACAAATGACAATTTTCAGCAAAGGAATTTAAAATTGTGGACACTGTTTGAAAAAGCAATGCACAAGAAAATAACTTTTTCTTTCTTTTTAAAAAAAATTTATTACTGAGTCTATCAAGATTTGATTAAATAAAACCATGAACCTCACATCAAATTACTAGTAAGTAGAAAATTCCCATCAGATCTTAAGCAAAAGGTGCCCAGTAGTAGCATCATAAATTATGGATATGCTATTTAGATTAAAAGATGGATAAATCCAAAGGAGAATATAGCAATTATTAAGAATGAAGGAAGAAAGGAAGGGAGGAAACATTTCAGTCTTCAGTCCTGCTGGATTGAGTGATGTGAGTGCAGCTGAATCATGAACAATTTACACCCTTCTTGGTTTCCTTATGCCAGTGTTGGTTTTTTGCACTGTTCTGTGGTTGTAAATTTTGTTTTCTTTTTCATAGTATTACCCAAATCAACTTTCCCACCCTTGTGAAAACCACACTGAGACTCCATTCAAATGATTAATTTTCTTTTTAGACCAAAAAACAACTTTCAGTTTAATCCATCTAGTTCACTAGCCTCCAAAAGCATTTAGCACCTCCAATAGGGTCCATGAGAAAGAGCTCTTGAGGGATTAGTGTTTCCACTTTTTCGTATTTCTTCCTTTTCCAAAATCTTCAGTAATTTTCAAAAACAAATTTGATTCTTTTCTTTGATCCCAAGAGGGCACTAGTTCCACATAATCTTGGCTACTTGCCCTTTCCATATTCATCACTCTAGGCAGGCTTAACTGGCCCCGAGTAGAGAAGCATGCCTATATTGCTAGCTGCCTCTGTGAATACTAACATTTCAGTAACTGGTTAGCAGTTATTGAGTGCTTTTTCTGTAGAGCTCGCTTAATTTCACCATAACCCTAGGAGGAGAGCTGTAATCTCATCCTCACTTTATGGATGAAGAAAAAGGCTGAGAGAGATAAAATAACGTGCCTAAGGCAGCATGGTTAGCAAAAGATGGAGCCAAGATTCCACCCTGAGTAGTCTGATTAAAGAGGCTCTGTTTGTAACTATCACCACGCTTTATTATGGTACTGGGAGAAATGATAAGAGCACAATAATAACAAAACCAGAACATACTTGTTATACATATGAGGCATAAAACTGTTTACACATATTACTTCATATAGAATTTCCATAATTATCTGAAGAATGTGTTTTTATCACCATTTTAAAGGTAAAAACAATTAAAACCCTCAGAGTGATGCTGTAAGAAGTGTACATCTTAAGGACAAATACAGGGGAAATGGCATTGTATCTTTGAAAATTATTGTAGACAGTGTAAAAGAGGCAAAAAACTACTTTTTTCCTATCCATCTTAGGTTCTCTGGCTCAAGCCTGTCGATCAGATTACCAAAAGATAGATTAATGAGAGAAAAACAGAGGTTTATTTCCCCATGCATATTTCCACCTACACAGGACTACCCAATGATGAGCATCTCAACGGGCTAGTGAGAACTTGGAGTCTATACATTAAACTTAGTAGGGGGAGTGGAGAGGGCAAAAAGGGCACTTATGAAAATGCAAATGACTTTTTGGAAAGATAAATCATCCTTTAGGAAAATATATGGGAGATATGATTCTTTGTGACAATATCTGTCTGGGTGTGGCTCAGTCTTCTCTGATAAGATTAGAATTGCTCCTGGGAAGGAGATTTATAACAACTGAGTTCTTTGGGGGAGGCTCTGCTTTTAGGCAGATAAGGAATTCCGGGAACTCAAATGATTTTAGCTCAAAATAATTCTATGTCAAAGTGGCATATTTTGGGGTAGATTGTCCTGATCCCCTTCAAGAGCCTTGAAACTACCCTTTTAGTGAGCAGAACTTCCTTTTACGTGTAAAACTTGGGGTGTGGGTGTGAGAACCATGCTGTTCACGTGTAAACATTTCCTACATCCACTCTCATTCAACTTGCTATGTTGCTGTTTGGTGGCTCCTTGTCCTACCCAGCAGGCTCTTTTGAGTTTAGCTGAGTTGGAAAGCCCTGGTTGTTTTCTGTTACAAGAAAAAATAGAAAGGTCATGAGGTTTGAAGTAGGCTGAGCTTGAGGTCAAATGGGAATAGTGCCCTTGTCACCTGAAAATGCACACTGAAGCTGTTTGACTTATTTGAGTTGCTAGCAACCTTTCTGAGAAATCTAGCCATAAGAGAGTTAGTACTGTGGCAAAATCTGATATTCTATAGTTATTAATAAAATTTAGAAATCATCCCCATAAATACCTTTGAGTAAACTAATTTTAACTTATAGATTGATTATTGATATAATTTTCACTAGGGTTTTGATTTATATATATATATTTATATATATACACACACATATATATGTATATACATTTATATACACATTCTTTAATAGTGGGTGTTTTGAAATACAAAGAATTATTATTACTCACATTAAGAAAATGTTGGTGAAAACTACTTCCCATTCCTGGCATTTCTATGTAATGGGTATTTATTTTATATTTTATATTTATTAGATATAATATATATTATACTACATACTCATTCATATATATATTTAATTTCAAAATTCACAGACCACATAAATTTCAAGAACATGGGGTAAAATTTTAACACTTCTGTCAATGTCTTTGTATTAAACTATATGAATTTTACTTTTGCATATTTTGAATTTGTTTGATATGAAATAGATGGTGGAAATTGACATGAAAACATTCTTAAATGAGATATTCCTTTTGAGTATAATTTAATTGTAAAGTAGAGAAAATGTACTCCACTGAAAAATACAGTTGACCCTTGAACAACACAGGTTTGGAACTGTGTGGGTCCACTTATACATACATGTTTTTTGATAAATACAGTGTAGTACTATAAATGTATTTTCTCATCCTTATGATTTTAATATTTTCTTTTCTTTAGCCTACTTTATCATAAGAATGCAGTATATATAATACAATATATAAAGTATGTATTAATACACTGTGCTATCAAGTAAGTCTACTAGTCTACAGTAGTATATTAGTAGCTAAGTTTTCAGAGAGTCAAAAATTATTTTGGATGGTGGAGGTGGTCAGCATCCCACCTTTCACATTGTGCAAGGGTCAATTGCACATTAATTTAGACTCAGAGGGTCTTTGTTTATATCCTGTTCTCACTCATTGGTAGATTTATTTACCTTCTCTGAGCCTATATGTAAATGACATGATGCTACTTAACCTACATACCTTAAAGAATTGTTATAAAGCTGTAATGAGATTCTTTACATTAAATTTCTGTAAACTATAAAGCATCTTAAAAATGTAAATCCTTTATATGTTAAGGATAATGTTAAGAAATAATCCAAATATCATAAAGAAAATTGTAGAAATGGGGAAATGGCTCTAAACAGTTCACAAACACTGGATCAGTTTTCTAAGTACAGATACTTTAAAGTTATATTTTAGATAGAATAAGATTATCATATGACTCAGTAGTTCTACTACTGAGTATTTAACCAAGGAAAACAAAAACAGTAAATCAAAAATATATGGGCACCCCTATATTTATTGTAGCATTGTTTACAGTAGCTAAGACATGGAAACAACTCAAGTGTCCCTCAATAGATGAATGGATAAAGATGTAATATGTAAATATGTATAATGAGATTTTAGTCATAAAAAAAGTGCGATCTTACCAGTTGCAACAACATGGATGTATCTAGAGTATCTAACGCTACATGAAATAGTTAAACAGAGAAATACAAATACCATATAGTTTCACTCATATGTGTAGTTTAAGAAAACAAAACAAAGAAAAAAAAGAAATAAACCAGAAAACACTCTTCACTACAGAGAACAAACTGGTGGTCACCAGAAGTGAGGTGGCGGGGGAGGCAGGAGATGGGTGACAAAATAAAATAAAAACCTATATGCCAAGGATGTGTATTTTGGAGTGGTGTATTCTCATACCCCTCAACTTGTTTTTTTGTAATTTGAGAAAAGCCTTGAACATTTTTCCGTACCTCTGTACCTAAATTTTTACATAATTTTCCTCAACGTTATTGTGACGGTGATATAATATCTTATTGAGTATCATTGGACAGATATGATTCATGTAATACTAAAAATATCACTTTATTTTTGCTCTCATCATTCCTTTGACCTTGATCCAGTGAGGATGACCTTTCCCTGGCCCTAGAAGAAAATTCTGGCAGGGCACTGGTTTCTCTTCTTAGTCTGAAGAAATAGCTGACCTAGATTCTTCTCTCACTTTAAATTGTAAATAGTTACAATTTCCATTTAAAATCAACCAAAATTCTTGACTTGATTTAAAATTAAATCTTTTCTTCAGCTCAGGAGTGAAAACACTTCACTGAATGAGCAGGTAGGGTGTAGAGAGTGGTGTCCTTTCTATTCCTCATATTTTCCCTTTAGGTAAGTAGATAAAAGGATCATGAAATCCTTTTTTGGAAGAGTACTATAGTCAGTTGGCTTCATGAACTTCGAGACTGGTCTATGTTTCATTTCACATCCTTTCTTGGAAAGGTACTTTGAGGATCTTTACAGATTTCTTTCTGGCCTTTCTCTTTTGCAGCTTCTCTAATATTAGTACATATTTATCTATTGATTATATGCAACTGCTTCCTCAGTTTCAGAGTTTCTTCCAGGTTCTTGTGGTTGTGGGTCCATCTGTCCCTCAGGTGTCCTATTAGAGAAATATTAAGATGTCCTTAATTGAGCTCTTTCATGCATGTAGAACATCTACTCTGTGGGTAACATTTATGCATCTGTTGTTCTAATAAACTCTGAGAGAACAGGATGATCCAACTTAACTATATGCTACTGGTTCCATTTCCAAAACAGTTGGTAAGTGAATCTCTGGTCTTTTAGATTTCCCATGATGGTTTCAAATTCCACACTGGAACAAAATGTATTAAGCTCCTCTCATTTTCCCTGGAGGCACTCTTCCCAGCCCCTCTTTCCCCTCACAGTATGTTCTGTGTATTCTCCTCCTAGTATCTTTTCTTCAGAAGATGCAAAGCTAGAGACAGTTTGCAGGGTAGTGGTAGCCTGCGATCTTATGTTAGGCAGAAATGGAAAATGATTGTTATGGGTACAGTGTTTCTTTTTCAGGTAATGCCAATGTTTTAAAATTAACTGTGGAAATAGCCACACAACTCTGTGAATATACTGAAAACTATTGAATTGTATACTTCAAGGTGGTGAAATATATGGTATTTGAATTATATTTCAATAAAGCTATTATATATTTTAAAATAATGAAGAAAGAGTAGATCCTATGATCACAGAATTATATATCTAGTTCTGATCTTTCACCTGAACACTGGATTGTCCACACATCTATTTTTTTTAATCCTTTCACTTTATTGGAGTTCAATTTGCCAACATATAGCATATCACCCAGTGCTCATCCCATCAAGTGCCCCCCTCAGTGCCCATCACCCAGTCACCCTCACCCCCTGCCCACCTCCCTTTCCACCACCCCTTGTTTGTTTCCCAGAATTAGGAGTCTCTCAGGTTTTGTAACCCTCTCTGATATTTTCCACTCATTTTCTCTCCTTTCCCCTTTATTCCCTTTTACTATTTTTTATATTCCCCAAATGAATGAGACCATATAATGTTTGTCTTTCTCCGATTGACTTACTTCACTCAGCGTAATACCCTCCAGTTCCATCCATGTGGAAGCAAATGGTGGGTATTTGTCATTTCTAATGGCTGAGGAATATTCCATTGTATACATAAACCACATCTTCTTTATCCATTCATCTTTCGTTGGACACCAAGGCTCCTTCCACAGTTTGGCTATTGACATTGCTGCTAGAAACATCGGGGTGCAGGTGTGTGTCCTGCTGTTTCACTGCATCTGTATCTTTGGGGTAAATCCCCAACAGTGCAATTGCTGGGTTGTAGGGTAGTCTTATTTTTAACTCTTTGAGGAACCTCCACACAGTTTTCCAGAGTGGCTGCACCAGTTCACATTCCCACCAACAGTGTAAGAGGGTTCCCCTTTCTCCACATCCTCTCCAACATTTGTGGTTTCCTGCCTTGTTAATTTTCCCCATTTTCACTGGTGTGAGATGGGATTCATTGTAGTTTTGATTTGTATTTCCCTGATGGCAAGTGATGCGGAGCATTTTCTCATGTGCTTGTTTGGCCACACATCTATAATCCATTTGATACTTTACATATTTTTATCCATTCTTTAAAATGGCTAACCTAAGAGAATTTGATGCATTAGACGTGAGATTTTAATCATTTTTCAGGAGAGTTTTAAAAATTATTGATACTGAAATATCTTGAAAATGTTTGATTCTGTAAGTTTTTATTAATTACTCTGATGTATGTAAATACTCAGAAATATTGAAGTTGAAAGACATATTAACTGTTTCATTAGTTTATAGGATTGATAAATTGCACGTTGAATAGCAACAGAATATATAAGGTGGTAAGATATGATCGTATCCAACTGAGACATAAATGAAGATATAGTCAAGATATAAATAGTTTATAATCTAGCTGTCATTCTTCAAAATTTTTATTTTAAAGCCTGATGGAATTTGTATTGATATATAGGTTAATTTGGGGGGAGGGAGTGACATCTTTTCAACACTCATTTTTCCAAACCATAAACATCATATAACTTACCATTTTATTAGCTTGTCTTTAATACTATTTACAGTAATCCCCTCTTATCCATAGGGGGTCATTCCAACTGGATGCCAGAAACTGCAGATAGTACCAAACCCTATTTATACTATGTATTTTTTATACATACATCCTTAAGACAAATTTTAATTTTTTTTTATTTTATTTTATTTATGATAGGCACACAGTGAGAGAGAGGCAGAGACACAGGCAGAGGGAGAAGCAGGCTCCATGCACCGGGAGCCCGACGTAGGATTCGATCCCGGGTCTCCAGGATCGCGCCCCGGGCCAAAGGCAAGCGCCAAACCGCTGCGCCACCCAGGGATCCCCAAATTTTAAATTATAAATTAAGCACAATGAGATTAGCAACAATAATAATAAAATAGAATAATTATAATGATATGCTATAATAACAGTTGTGTGAATGTGGTCTCTTTCTTTCAAAATACCTTCTTGTACTGTACTCATCCTTTTTTCTCTTGGATGATGTGAGATGATAAAATGCCTCTGTGATGAGATGAAGTGAGGTGAATGGCAAAGACATTGTGATGTAGTGTCAGGCTATTATTGACCTTCTAACCCATGAAGAGAAGGAGGATCATGTGCTTCCAGATTCAGATTGACAGTGGTAACTGAAACCACAGAAAGAAATACTGTCACAAGTAAGGGGGAGCCACTGTAATTGAATCTTCTTCAGTTTTCTCAGCAATATGTGGTGTTTTCTAGGTAGAAGTTTTGCATATTTTTGTTAGGTTTATTTTTCAAAGTTTGGTGAGTTTTAGTGCCATTAAAATGGTGTAAATTTCATAATTTACTTTGTTACTTCGCTACTTCGCTACTTCGTCGTTGCTGCTTTAAAAAAATAGTTTTACATGACTTTGAATCTAGCAGCATTGATAATTTTACTTATTAATTCTAATAATTTGACTCCTTTTGGATATTCTGTCTTCAGTCATATCATTTGCAAATGCTATCAAAATTTTTTCTTTCCAATATTTATGTGTTTTGTTATTTTCTTTGCATTATTAGACAATCCACTTTTCCATTCTATGTAAATACAAATGCAATAGGAAGCATTCTTGTTTTGTTCCCAATACTAAGGGTAAGTTTGTCATATTATATCCTTGAGGGTGTGTTTGTTAGAGAATCTTTGTAGTGCCATTTATCAGATTCAAAATGTTTTGTAAGAGTTGTTTTTCATCGTGAATAGATTTTGAGTTTTCACTTTTTCTGAATATTTTGAGATGACATTTTGTCTTTATTCTTCTAATGTAGTGAATTACATCATTAGAATTTTGAAACTTTGAATGTTAAACTAACCTTGCATTTTTTTAATAAACCCAATTTGGCTTTGATGTATTTACACATATACCATACATACTGACTCCACTCATAGGGTTTATCAAAATTTGTCTGGGATTTTTGCATCTGTATTTATGATAAAGATCATCTTGCAACTTTACTTTTTGTGATGTTATTTTTAGATTTTGGAGAGAAGGTTTTCCTGGTCTCATAAAAAAGAGTACAGTAGATTTACGTAAATTTGTGTTATTTTTTTTATTAAGTATTTGGTAAAATTCACAAGTAAATGAATCAGAATATGAAGATCTCTATGGGAAGATTCTAAACTAGAATTAATTTTAAAAATAGATATAGTAGTATTCAAAATTTCCATTTCTTTTCACATTCTGTGTATTGGGTTTTTTATTTTTTATTTTATTTTTATTTTATTTTATTTTTTTTTAAATTTTTATTTATTTATGATAGTCACACAGAGAGAGAGAGAGGCAGAGACATAGGCAGAGGGAGAAGCAGGCTCCATGCACCGGGAGCCTGACGTGGGATTCGATCCCGGGTCTCCAGGATCGCGCCCTGGGCCAAAGGCAGGCGCCAAACCGCTGCGCCACCCAGGGATCCCTGTATTGGGTTTTTTAAAAGAATTTTTGATCTTATCTAAATTTCCAAATTAATTAAAGATATCTCAAATATCTTATTTTATTTTTTAAATATCTTATTTTAAAATGTGTTACTTCTTTAGTTAGGTCTTTCTTTTTATTTATGATGTTATATTCTCTCTCTCTTTCTGTGTGGTATGTATTTATTCCTTCGATCTGTTTTGCTGATAAATGTAATTTATGTTTTTCAAAAAACCAGTCTTTAGATGTGTTTTATTCTCTGTCACACATTCTTATATTTAATTACCTTCTTCCTTTATGTTTGTTTATTATTTCCTTCCTTTTATTTTCCTTATGTTTAATTTGCTGTTCTTTTTCTAACTTCTTGAAATAGATACTTAAAACATTGACTTTTCATCCTCTTTTTTTTTCTAAGTATTAAGGGTCTACATTTCTTTAAATCATAGTTCCATAAGTTTTTGATATGTCTAATTTTTATTATCATTCAGTTTAAAATACTTTCTAACTTTTAGATTGGTTTCTTCTTTGAATCAAAATTATTTAGGAGTATATTATTTTATGTCCAAAATTTTGGAGTCTTATAATTATTTTTGCTTTTTTACCCAACATATGGTCAGTTTTAATCAATGTTATATGTGAATTTGAACAGGAATTGAAGTCTTTTATGAATTGGGTGTGCTATTCTATATATGTTGATAAAGATATGTTAGTCGATTTTGATTCTGACTCTATCCTTATTGATATTTTTGTCTGCATGTTCTAACAGTTATTGAGTGATACGTGTTAAAATTGTACACTATGATCATAAGAGCATTATAGATTTGTCTATTTCTCTTTTTGGTTCTGTCAACTTTTATTTTATCTATATCAAGATTATGTCATTATTTTTTGTATCTTTCTGTTTGTTTGACTCATTTATTATTACAATATAACTATTTTTATCTGATAATTCTTCTTCCTTTAAAGTCTGTTTCTCTGATACTCATATCAGCTACCTCATCTTCTGTTGGCGAGTGTTTCATAAATATTTTATTCTCTATTTTTTTACTTTTAATTTTTCTTCACCCTTATATTTATTTATTTATTTATTTTTTAATTTTTTTTTCACCCTTATATTTAAAGCATGTCTCTTGTAAGTGGCTTATATACTTTAAATCTAGTATTTTCTTCTTTGTATTTTAGTTGGAAAGCTTAATGTTTATATTCAATGTCCTTAGTGATATAATTGAGTTTAAATCTTTTTTCCCCCCTTATTTGTCCACAGGCTCTATTTTCTTTTTCCCCTATATTTTCTGCCTTTTTCTAGATTAATTGTTTTATTATTTAATTTATTATTTTCTTTAGTATTAGACATGGCTGATTCCCCACCCAAGTTATCCCTTTCTGGTGCATTAATCCCCTATCTGTAGTTAGTGTAGGTTTCTAATGGCTTAGAGCTGCACACTTCTCAAAAAAATTGCTCTTTCATCAGAGTGTATGTGTGTGGGAATGTCTTGGACATTATCTAATGCCTTCAAGGCAGTGACAACCAATGACTGACTGAAATGGCAGGGTACAAAAACCTGATCCCCTTGCCTAGAAAAAAATTATCACCATTAATGCTTAGGAACACCCTGTGGGATCAAGTTGAGGCTAGAGTATTTCTCAAACTAACCTTTGCTTTGCATTCTCCCCTATCCTATTGTGATTTCCTTATTTTTTCACATGGTTACTTGAATTGATTTCTCAATAAATTGTTTGCTCAGAATCCCCATTGTAGGCTCTCTTTCTAGGAATTTTAACCTAGGACCTCTCTTAGGGTATATGTTAGTTACACAGCCTTTTACTCTTCGTGGTTACCTAGAGATTTTTACATAAATAATTTTTTAAATAAATTAATAATTTTAAAATACACTGAACAATGTATATAATCTAGAACGCTTTAACTGACTTAATCACTCTTTTGGTCTTATTTTTGTCATGTACATTACTACTATTTATTATAGTAGTATATCCTTATCCATGTAGTATATATAGTATTATAGTAGCATATCCTTATCCTTATTATATATGTATATACTTATCAATGTCATTTTGTTGCTTGTTCTATTAGATAGTAGCAGAGGCATGTTGTCTTCTTCAATAAATTGCTTCCATAGGAATCTCCATCCTAGGCTCTACTATAAAATCTAATGTAAGATATGCTTTGTCGATATATCTGAAAGGTATTATATTTTTATGCAGTCAACATTCATACTGATTTAGTTCTGTATTTATCCCTTCCAATAAGGCTCTCAGACTTGCAATTAGGATTCACTAATTTAGCCATTTGACTGATTGGCACCGTGTAGCTACAAGTTTATTTTGTAGAGAACTTTTCCATGCTCTTTGAAAGGCACAGGTGGGTGTGCACCAAGGAGTAGAACAGTGAATAGGCTCTTTTGTTCCAGCTCTAGCATTGCCCGTTCATGCCTTCAGGTGATGGTGTCTTTTGGCTGCTGCAGCTTACAATTAATTGGACATTGATGGCCCATTTAAATTTTTGTTAGAAGAATCAGTGTTCTTTCTTAAAACAGGAACATTCTATTTCAAAGAATTTGTAAACATCTACCCAGGACCTTTAAGATAACCTATACCTTTCACAATTTCCCAGAGTTGAAAAGGGCAGCAATGATCTACTAACCCTAGAAATATGGTTAATATGTCTTGGGCTCATGGAAATTTGCTGAGTCTATTTTGCTGGGGGTCATTCTACTCCACACATCCAGTTCATCAGCTCACTCCTCCAGACATGTGAAACTGTGGAAAAGGAAAAAATGGTACCCTGGCCTGAGTGCATATCATACAGATTTCTGCTTCATGTCTGGTTACAGAGTTTATTCACTAAGAATAGGAGGCCAAACTCAAACTCAGGACCATCATAGACTTGTCAAGAAACCAAGAAAAATATGAAAATTTCTGAAAGTTACGTACTGATTGTTCATAAGGTGTCAGTTGTGGACAATGGATATTATTTTAAAAATTAGCATGAAATATTGAATTTTTTGAGTTTTTATAAAAACATAATAAATGAATTTGAAAAATATTTCTGGAAAAGAAAAACTGATGTTTGCTTATTTTTAAGTGTCTGGGGTAGAGAGAAATGAGGCTGGCAATCCCATGAAATATAAATTATTCCTATATTAATGAACAATTGTGCCTACTTTAGGTGTTTAGAGAGTTAATAAACATCAATGTGCACGTGATGTACTTTGAAATTCTTGTACTGTTTTCCCAATTGTTTTGCTTCCAAACTTGATGATATGTAATTTTGATTAAAAAGAAGAAATAATCAGGTTGCTTTCTATGCCAAATTTGTTCTTATCTGGTTGCTATGACGATCTCCTTCTACAGGTTTTCCCCCCTCTTTTGTGGATTTATCTCTTTTTGATGTTATAAAAAGAGTTTTCCTAGGTAAGGAATGTATTTCTTTATGCTTAAAGGATTTTTAAGAAATAAAAAAAGCTTCTAGTGAAAGCCTCTGCATTCCAGGGTGTCATGTCTTATTTAAGATTTAAAATGAAAAAGTTGATATCTCTTGTAAAAAAACAATGAAGAAGCAGGTCTTTTGTGAAGAATCTGAATTTTTATTTCTTCTGTATTGCATGGACTAGTTGCATCCTCTGCCGTTATTCTGTGCACATAAAGGTTTATTTCTCTACTTGATTCTTGTCTTATTATTTTGTCATGGATGGTATTAAACAGTAAAAAAATTCCCATAGATTTCTAATTCATCTGGAGGGGTGGATTTCAAAAAAAAGAGAATACTAGACTTTCAGTTAGAAACCTGAGTTCCCATCCTGATTTTGTCACTAAAAATTGGTCTGACTTTGGAAAATTCTCCTGAAGCCCTGTGAGCTGACTTCTTTCTTTCTAAAAAGAGTTTGTTAAACTATATGGTTCTTCCCAGTGTGAAAACAATGTAACACTTTGTGCAGTCCCATTTTCCTTGGTCTATTTATCTTCTTAAAGTATTTTAAAAAATTAAAAAAAATATATTTAAAAAATATTTAAATTTATTTTTTTAAAAGATTTTATTTATTTATTCATGAGAGACACACACAGAGAGAGAGAGAGAGAGAGAGAGAGAGAGAGAGAGGCAGAGACACAGGCAGAGGGAGAAGCAGGCTCCGTGAAGGGAGTCTGATGTGGGACTCAATCCTGGGTCTCAAAGACCATGCCCTGAGCCAAAGGCAGATGCTCAACCACTGAGCCACCCAGGTGACCCCAAAATATTTTTTTTGCCTTTGTATCTTCTATAAAGTTATAACAAATGAAGTAACAAGTATTTGTTGGATTTCTCTTATATACCAAGGTCATGTTCCCTTGATGAAGTTAAGTCACATGAATTCTTCCAGAGAACCTTAATTTGTACAGAGACATCATTCATGTGGCAAACAGAGATAACTTTTGTTGATATATTTAAAACAGAAAAGAGTAATAATTAGATAGCAGGATAATGAATTGACTACCTCAATGATTTACTACGTAATGTTGGCTACTCTAGTGGTTTTAAACCTTAAGGGGTATCCATATCTCCTGGAAGGCTTGTTGAAATATCAGGATCCTCTCAGTTTCTGATTTAGTGTGTCTGAGGTGTGGCTGGAGAATTATCATAGGAAAAAAGTTTAATTTTTATTTATGATAGTCACAGAGAGAGAGAGAGAGGCGCAGAGACACAGGCAGAGGGAGAAGCAGGCTCCATGCACCGGGAGCCCGACGTGGGACTCGATCCCGGGTCTCCAGGATCGCACCCTGGGCCAAAGGCAGGCGCCAAACCGCTGCGCCACCCAGGGATCCCAGGAAAAAAGTTTATAGGCCATATTCATGTTGCTGATCTTGGTCCTAGGATCACACTTTGATTATCACTGGGCTGGTCAGTCTATAGAATTCTTTACAATTTTGTGTGGCTAGGTATGTAGTTATAGGAAGCCATATCTTGTTTTTTTTTTTTGTTTTGTTTTTTTGTTTTTTTTGTTTTTTTCCATGGGAGACACACAGAGAGAGAGAGAATGAGAGAGAGAGAGAGAGAGAGAGAGAGAGTGAGAGGCAGAGACACAGGCAGAGGGAGAAGCAGACTCCACGCAGGGAGCCCAACATGAGACTCGACCCCGGGTCTCCAGGATCATGCCCTAGGCTGAAGGTGGCCCTAAACTGCTGAGCCACCTGGGCTGCCCAAGAAGCCATATCTTAATGCCACTATCATTATTGTGTTGCTGTCACCTTTGTGGATTTTATAACACTTTTTCTTGATTTAAGAAATTACTTTTCATTCTACTGTTTATTTTAAAGAAGTAACATGAATCAATGTTTGATACCCAGGGCTCACATGGCATAAGGGGGAGAAAAAAACTTTTTAAAAAAATATTTTATTTATTTATTAGAGAGAAAGAGCATGAGCAGGGGTGGAGGAAGGAGGGACTGAGGGAGAGAGAGGGGAAGAAGCAGGCTCATGTTAAGTAAGGAGCCCAATGTGGGGCTCAATCCCAGGACCCTGGGATAATGACTTAAACTGAAGGCAGACGCTTAACTGACTGAGCCACCCAGGTGCACTGGGAAAAAAGTTCTTATCTAAATTAATAGATGAAAATGAATATGAAAACATATCACATATAAAGCTGAGTTATTAGATTTAATTATGAAACAAATTCACTTAAGATTTTATATCATATTCTTCTACATTTATGTTTACATTTTAATTATAATTGTTATGGGATTATTTACCATGCATAAATCAATAATTGATCTCTTTTGAAGAATAAATTATCTGTGGAGCTGGCTTGCAATCAGATACAGTTTTCAACTTTGCTCCTATATACATAATTTAGATAGGTATCTGAATGTTTCCAAGTATATTGATATTTGGCACTTACAATGTGTATTTCCCTTATGGTTCATATATTCACAATTTTCTTATCATTTGAAAGAACAAGATTCTTTTTTTGTCATTCTTAGTGACCCAAACACCAGTCAAAACAAGAAGGAGTATCAGATTTAATTTAGTCCAGCCTTTTAAAATTACGCAAAGAAAGGTGAGCAAATTGTGAATCCTAGCTTGAACTAGAACTCAGTTATTCTGATACCCAGGCTAATTCTCTCAGTCTGCTTTTAATGTTTACCTGACTTATTTTGTCCTCAGATGCTATCATGTTTTCTTTTCTGCCTCAGATCACTGGAAAGTTGACAGCCACCAAAACAGAGATCAGCTACCCCTAACACATGGCTCGGGTGTACACTGTAGAAGGCCTAAATCTAATTTAAATGTCACTCAAGTATGTGCATGTGTTCCTAACTGTGTGTGGCTTAGGGACCTAACATTTGTATCTATCTCTCTTCGCTTGACAATTTAATCTGTCTCGAATTAACATCACATATATTACAATAAGAGTGATGTTTCATATTTATACTACAGTAAATTCATGAATAGTAACTCCAATCTGATTACTCTCAGTGGTGGATTGTAAAAATGGCAGCAAATTCCTCCCCTCCCTGTATTGTGTTAGCTCCTCCCCATGGTAGATGGAATGTATTTCCCCACCTTTAAGTCAGTGCTGGCCTTGTGACTTGCTTTGACCAACAGACAGTAGCAGAAGCGAGACTGTGCAAGTCACGCATCTGGATCTCAAAAATCCTTGCGCAGACACCAGGCAAACAGACCCCTTGCAGCCTGCTGGAGGACAAGAGGAGAGCTGAAACACTCCAGCTGCCAGCCCACCCTGCTCCCAAGTATAACCTTGCAGCTGATCTCTGCCATATGGCCAGCTAAAACCACCCAACAGAGCTGTTTCAATTTTCAGTCTTTAGAATCATGAGCTGAATAAATGGCTATCGCTTTAGGCCACTAAGTGGTGGGATGGTTTGCTATGCAGTAATAGATGGTCAATGCATATACCTTTGGAAAGAAATCCATAATTGTCTTCCAAATGGTTTTAGCAATTTGGCTTACTGAATTTCGACTGGGCATATATTGTAGTGAGCTTTTATAAAGAATGTTTTCCAGCTGCTCTCATGGCTAGGTGTGCTTAGGTAATCTGGTTCCTGGACGTAAGCTGAAGGGAAGTGAAAATTTTTAGGTAGTGCTTTTTAGAAAACACTTCTTGGCCTCTATTTCTTCTTCCTTCCTGCTGGTCAGAGCATAGACAGGGAGATGGTGATTCCTTCAATCATGTAGGTGAGGGTGATAGTTTAAGCACAATAGAATCAGAGGGGTCTGAACTCCTCAGTAGTCTCATAGACCAGAGCCACTTTCACTTTCTGGTTAGCCAGTCATAGACTTCCATGGAAGAGAGAAGTTCTATCTTACTTGTCTTTGCTATATTTGTCTCTGTTAAAGCAAACTAATATTCTCTCCTTATTGATCAAAAAAAATCAAACGGTATTTATCCTAGAATGAAAAATGACTTGTACTGAAGCATATGAATGAAAATGTTAAAAATGCATTAAGATACACCCTAGGAATTCTTTATGTGCAATACTCACATTAAAGCAGAATTCCCTGAAAATAGTTTCATAGCCACAATTTGTCACTTGCACCAAGCACTAGCTAAGCACAAATATACTTTATCTTTCTTAATTCTCAAAATACACTTACAGGAATCTGATGTATAAATTGAGGGTTACACCAGATAAGTAACTTATTTGAGTTCACATACATACTAACTGGTAGAATAATGATTTGACCTCAGATCCTTCTGGGTCTAAAACCATAACCTAGGTGGTCAATGAGGTCCAAACTTTGCACAACTTTCTTTGTCACAGATATTTAAGCAGTAAAGCTCAAGAGGAACATTCTAAACTGGGTGTTAGCTAAAGAACTTTTCTAGCAAAGAATCAATTAAACTGCCATTTAATTAATTAATTAATTAATTAATTTTTAAAGTAGGTTCTATGCCCAGCATGGAACCCGTCACAGGGCTTGAACTCACAACCCTGGGATCAAGACCTGCACTGAGATCAAAAGTCAGATGCTTAATCGACTGAACCTCCCAGGTGTCTCTAAATTGCTATTTTTAATTTATTTGCATATTTGCTTTCAAAGTCACCACTTGCTTACATTTTCCAAGTAATTGTCCTAATTCTTCATTTTCCTTTCCTAAGCTGTGCCTATCAAATATGACCTAATTTTTGCAACCAGTATTTCCTACCACCTCAGGGAGCAGCTTGGCATTGTGTTCCAAAATGGTAATGATGAAAGTGAAAAATCTGGATTCATGATTGTTGAGGTGATTAATTCAATTGTCCAAAAATCTGTGACTCTTTTTTTTTTAAAGATTTTATTTATTTATTCATGAGAGACACAGAGAGGGAGAGAGAGGCAGAGACACAGGCAGAGGGAGAAGCAGGCTCCATGTAGGGAGCCCAACGTGGGACTCGATCCAGGGTCTCCAGGATCACACCCTAGGCTGCAGGCAGCGCTATACCGCTGCGCCACCAGGGCTGCCCCCCAAAATCTGTGACTCTTGACAAAGGAAGTTGGATACCTCACAGTCATGGCTAAGTCAGAACATTCTCCTCAAACTGCACTGCAGTCTCATGACGACAACATTTCAAGACACACTGCATTTTGAGATAGAAGTCTGAGCCTACTATTATCATGGGGGTCGTGTGTGCGTGCGTGTGTGTGTGTGTGTGTATGCAGAAATATAATCTATACACATGCACACATACCCAGACACATTCGTTTATCTAGTCTATCAGTATAAAATCAAACCATAAGAATCTGTTGTGCTTGCCTATTAAGTATCACAATGGAATTGCACAATCTGGCACAATTAACTATTCTATAAGGGCCTTCTATTGTGGGAATAACAGGGTTGTGGCAGGTCAGGTTTCTGGAACGTTGTCAGAGCTAGGACAGAGGCTTTAACAACACCTGCCGGTGCTGTGAACAAAGGCATATTGCATTTATACAGTGGTTTTCATCACAGGGTATCCGTTAGCCTCAAAGGCGGATGCAGAGCTCCTATTCACAGCCCAGGAGAATGCTTCTCTTTTCAAAGCTCAGCATGTGACTCACCTATATTCAATGTCATAGGGACCACCCTCTTATTTCAATCCCAGAGGGCTGGAAAAAGTGATTTTCTATGTAACATCTCCAAACCCCCTTTGCCCATTCCATTGTAAATGTGAGAGAGAGTTCCACATAATCACATCTGGAAGGGATTGTCAAATGTGCAGTGTGACCAAGTCTAAAAATTACTTTCATTTAGAAGGATATTAGACAGTTCTTATTCAGTTAAGATAAGGACAAGCAACGATGCAAGCCAAATGGAGCTATTTAAAGGGAGCATGTAGCTGCTTCTCTGGAGAAGCTGTATATTTAGCAGGACAGCCCTTAGAAAACATGATTATTATTTTGACAAAATAGCCTCATTACTTTACAAGGATCTGCATGGAAGACTGACTGACTGAGTTATTAATTAATTTATTTATTTTTTATTTTTTTAGATTTCTGATCTCTCTAAGGGCATTTCTGAAGGCAGCTAGTGCTCCTGCTAATTCCTCATGACTGTATCTATTTCCCCCTCCTTGGAAATATCGAACTGTCTTCCATGTTTCGTGGTAGTGTCGTGTAAAATGCAAACCAACAGGCATATTTAAAATGGTTCAGGGGCACCTGGATGGCTCAGTGGTTGAGCGTCTGCCTTTGGCTCAGGTTGTGATCCTGGGGTCCTGGTATTGAGTCCCACATTGGGCTTCCCTCAGGGAGCCTGCTTCTCCCTCTGCCTCTATGTCTCTGCCTCTCTCTCTGTGTCTCTCATAAATAAATAAAATCTTAAGAAATAAAAATAAATTTATAAAAATAAATAAAATGTTTCCCTGCTCCATAGATACTTGTGTGGACTGTCTCTGGCTCAGCGTGCAGATTTGTATACTCATGTGGAGAATGAAGTTGAGGGCTCAGGCATTGCAAGTGGATTCCTGGTTGGTTCCTTCTGGTCATTTCAGTACAAATAAGAATGCAGCAATGAGGAGGAGAATGGTGGTATGGGCTGTTTGGCATTACCGGGGCATCCACACAGCCGCCTTGGCTTTGTTTCACAGCACAGAGCAAATCTCAGAAAATTTTCTCATAAAAGACAAAGAACGAGCACAGGGGAGTCTTAAATAAGAGGAACAGACTCTGAAAGGTGTCAGTATAAGTGCTTTTGAACAAAGGAAAATGAAACAATGTTCACCTTAAGAATCTGAATTACCTCTTGTTTTGCTAATTGAGTGAGTGGAAAAAAGAGAGACAAGAATAAAATAAGTACTTCGGTGTATAGAAAAAAAAATGAAGTTATAAGACCATGAACACTAGGAGAGACAGGAATGAAATGAGGAATTTTGATTTGGTGTTCAGTAATCTGAAATTATATGCACGAAATGCTTCCATTTTCAGTAAATGATGGTACTTTTTTCTTTCACTTTATGAATAGTTCTCAGAAAATTAATATTTAATGCATACATTCAATACATATAGTTCTCTAATATGCATGAAATGATTCACTCTCATGATATATGTTAAGGTCCCTCCTGTAACTCAAACAGACCTCAAAATTTGTATAATAAGAGTTATAGGCCTAATTCTGTCGAGTTGGACTTCAAATGACTTACCTAAGTTACCTCCATGTCAGTTTTCTCATGTAAGAGAAAAGGATGGGCAAAGCTAGGTTGGATGTCCTTTCCAGCTGTAGGGGTTGATAATTTATTGCAACAAATAGTGGCATCATAGCAGATCCAGATTTCTCTCTCTGCCAGGCTGTGTGTCTGTCTTCACTCCTTTCTTCTTCTTTTTTTTTTTCTATTTTTAAATATTTTATTTATTTATTAATGAGAGATACAGAGAGACAGGCAGAAACACAGGCAGAGAGAGAGGCAGAGAGAGAGAGAAGCAGGCTCCATGCAGGAAGCCCAATGAGGGACTCCATCCCGGGTCTCCAGGATCATGCCCTGGGCCAAAGGCAGGCGCCAAACCGCTGAACTACCCAAGTGTCCTGTCTTCACTTTTCCGTTTTTTTTTTTTTTTTTTTTAAATAGTTTGGTAGCTTCTTTTTTTTTTTTTTTTTTTAATTTTTTATTTATTTATGATAGTCACACACAGAGAGAGAGAGAGAGAGGCAGAGACACAGGCAGAGGGAGAAGCAGGCTCCATGCACCGGGAGCCTGATGTGGGATTCGATCCCGGGTCTCCAGGATCGTGCCCTGGGCCAAAGGCAGGCGCCAAACCGCTGCGCCACCCAGGGATCCCTCACTTTTCCGTTTGAAACATACCTAATCTATTTTTTGATATTTCTAAGTCAAATAATATTTTCTGGTTTTTATTCTCACTCTATCCCCTCAAATGATGTATTTTTAATGTGTCTGCAATGAAAAGACTTGCAAAGTCAAGGTATGCTCAATACTGAAACTACATTGAAAATAACAATGTGAATGTTCCATCAATGGCAGGTCAGTTGCATCCTATTTGTACTCATTTATTTTATAAATACATCTGCAGACCAGAATATTTTATGAATCATGTACATTCTGAATAGGTATGTATTGTACTATATACTACATAGTATATGTTTCTCTATATAAGACAAATCAGATGTAACACGGTAGCTGATTGTTTAATTTGCATACCTCTGACCTGAACTGATTTGGATTAATGGTTCTTTTGAAATGGAAATAATTTAACTCCAAAAGATTGAGTGATTGAAACTGCATTAAAAGCATTCCAGGGGCACCTGAGTAGCTCAATCAGTTAAGCAACTGCCTTCCGCTCAGGACCCTGGGATTGAGCCCTACATGGGGGTCCCTGATCATCAAAGAGCCTGCTTCTCCCTCTCCCTTAGCTGTTCCCCCTACTTGTACTCTCTCTCTAGTAAGTAAATAAAATCTTAAAAAAAAAAAAAAAAAAAGAAAAGAAAAGAAACAGCATTCCACATCTAGCAAGGCTATCTCTGTATTTTCTCTTGATCTTTTCCCTTCCACTTTATATATTAAGAAATATATGTATATTTATATATGTATGTATATGTCTATGTTTCTCTTGTGACATAGAGTTGACAATTCAACTCTTTAGAAATATTATTACCTGACAAAATACATAAATAATGAAGAACCATCAAAATCTGTATGCCATCAATGACAATACATTATATCATTACTATCCTCCATTAAGATAAAAATGTCCAATTTTATCTACTGGATTCAGGCTGTCAAGACATCACAACCTTGTCACTTGCAACCTAGTGGATTATTGTACATTGTTGCACATAATTCCCCAATTTTTAGATTAGTGTACTTTTAAAAACACATGATTTGGGATCCCTGGGTGGCTCAGTGGTTTGACGCCTGCCTTTAGCCCAGGGCGCGATCCTGGAGTCCCGGGATCAAGTCCCACATCGGGCTCCCGGCATGGAGCCTGCTTCTCCCTCTGCCTGTGTCTCTGCCTCTCTCTCTCTCTCTCTCTCTCTCTCTCCGTGTCTATCATAAATAAATAAAAATCTTAAAAGATTAAAAATAAAAATACATGATTTTTTTCCCCAAAAGAGTCTATTAGAATAATTCCATTGTTTGGTCGCTTCTGGGTAGACTTCTGGGTAAATATTTGCCCTTATCACTGATAGCTGTATTTTACTTCAGCAGCTCTGTTTAGAGTACATACTCATGAATAAGATTTCATCACCACATTTAGTAAAAGGCGAAATATTTATACGATCTGAAGAGAAACCAGAGTATCATCATTACATTTAGTGCAGGTCTTTATACCAAATGGATGCTAATGAATGTTGCTGGTGAGAAAAATAGTTTCCAAAATATTATTTTTTGACACTACGAAGTTTTTGTTCTCTTTTTTTCCATCTCAATTTTCATTTCCCTTGTATCTAGATAAGACTTCAAATGTAGATAATTAGTCCTTTTTTCACCAACTGAGAGTGAGTCTAGAAATTTAGCTTAATCAAAGTTTTAATAATCTGAAAACTACTCTGTGAGTATTCAAAATACATTATGTGTGTGTTTGAAAGACTCAATTTATAAAATGAGGATTTATAATAGTTACAAAATTCTTTTGAAGAAGCTGAAGCTAGTGGTTAAACTGAAGAGTGTATCTGTAATCAAGAAATGTTATTACCTACTTAAGAAACTGGAAATAGTGGTGGCCACCATTTTATTCTGCAGTCATTTCTTCTTTACTAGAGCAGACTACTATCATAGAAATCCTTCATTAAATTAAACAAGGGGTTCTGGTTTAACAGTTGTAGAAAAGGATAGATATAAACATTGTACAAAGGGAATTAAGTCCTTTTTCTCTCTCCAACCCTTAGAAGTTGAATACCCAACACTGGTTTATTATCACATTAACACTGACACAGATATTACCATATTAGCTGTATAGATGGCAGAGAGAAACATCAGGTGAAAGATGAATCGAAAGACTATCTAGGGCAGCCCAGGTGGCTCAGCGGTTTAGTGCCGCCTTCAGCCCAGGGCCTGATCCTGGAGACCCAGGATCCAGTCCCACATGGGGCTCCCTGCATGGAGCCTGCTTCTCCCTCTGCCTGTGTCTCTGCCTCTCTCTCTCTCTCTACGTCTCTCATGAATAAATAAATAAAATCTTAAACAAAAAAGGAAAGAAAGAATGATCTATTCCGTTCTTTACAGGGAAATAACCTGTGCTCATTAAAGGTCAATGACCTAAAATGCCATGGTGAATAATTAGTTCTTGAGATGTTAGTTTTTATTTATCTTTTCTCTATTGTTTTTTTTCCTCTTCAAACAAGTAAGGCTTGAAAGGCTTGAGACAGAACAAAAAAAAAAGGAAGCTGTTTGAAATTAATTTTTCTTCTTGTCGAGATTATACCAGGTCTCCTGGAGAGGAAGGGAGAAGAAGGAAATTGTGGATAGCAAGTTTCTGTAAAGAAGCTGATGGTCAGACTGATTTCACTAGTAGCAGAGATTCCTGCTCCAATTCATGATAATCAGTCCTCTAGTGATATTGTAAGCCCTCAGAAGGCTGTGTTGGGTATTGTTATGTATTTGAGTGCATTATGAAGCAGAGCCAAAGGAGTAGTTACCAGCATTATAAAAACAAAAACAAAAACAAAAACAAAAAACAAAAAGCTCATGCCATAAGCATAGAAGCCACAGAATCAACAGAAGAAATCAGCAGGGGCACAGGGCATTGTAATCGTACCACTGAAGACAGATGAGTCACCATGAATGTGGTGGGGTGGTTGCTGTTATGCTTTAAAGCTACGTGAAGCCAAGGAATCTTTGCACAACCATAAATGGGAACTTGAATTTTACGTGAGTCTTTGTTCATATAAAGAATAAAATAAAAAAAAAAGAATAAAATAAATATGTGTTAAACACTTGAGTACATAGACCAAGATTCACATCTGCTACTATACTTACTTTCAGATGAAAATCAAGGAATTTACATATTTCAGACTGGACTTGATGAGTTAAAACCAAATGTTTAAAAAAGCTGCTTGGAGAAGTTGTCACTTAAATTGGAATTAGCATATTTTTGGAGCTTCCTGACCATGAGGGGTATTCAAAGTGCAGATAAACATCCTTTTTGGGAATATTAAATCAATGGATACTCAACGTTAGAATCATGATGGTTTTTATAAACCAAAGATTCTATAAAGCTATTATTCTATGAAAACAAAATTATTCATTTGCTTTTCTACATTGTATAGCTAGAGTCTAATGTGCTTTGACAAAAACATCCATTATTTAGAGCAAAGTCACAATAAATTTATAGGCCCCTGAAGTTTTAAAGGAACTGAAAGATGTCTAACTCCACTCAAACCAGTGCAGAAGAAATACACTGGACAACATCCTAGATGGGTAGTTAACTTATCTCTTTGACCACTTTCAGAAATGGGGAGCTTGGGAGTAAGACCAGCAAGTAAATGGGAAAAAGCTAGAAGATCCTAGGAGCACAACCATTTCATACTAGCTCAAAGAGAAGCATGCAAGGTCTCTGGTACATGGAGAAATTGAATAGCATCTTGCAAATGTCAGATCATAGACATTTTCCATTCCAGGGATCCCCTACCTCAACATGGCTCTGTTTAAGTCTTTACAGTGCCGATATAATTTTGCTATGTTGTATACAGATGTGCCAGCTTAAAAATTCTTTTTTCAAGATCTCAAGTTTTATAAAATGAAATCCTGTTTTACTTCATAAGTTCTAAAACTAGAAATTCTATACAGAATTAATTCAGTGAATGGTTATTTATGTTTGCCTTTCTCCTTATTTGTTCCATGCTCTTCTCATTTATTTGGGCCATTCTATTAGGTGGATCACAAATATGTCAGCAAATGCCATTAATTTTTATGTCACTTTTAGGTCATCCTAAGATGAACTTCCTAAGTGAACTACCTGTGATTGAAAATATCCCATATAATTTTCTTCTCTAATGTACATGGGAGAAACATTATTTTCCTGTCACTGTATATGCATATAATTGGCTTAAGTACTATTATAATTGTGCGGCTAAGCTGTTGGTCTAACTGTAAAGAGGTCACCCCCCTGAACCATTATTGCTATATTGTTGTAGATGTGAGGTGAGCCCTGCTTGACAAGTGAAATGATTTATCGGTCATTATGCTTCCTATACAATCTGTTGCACTTAATTAAGATCAGCCATTCAGATTAAAGACTGGAACAAAGAGGAGGTTTGGAATGGATTTTTTGGACTTGGTGTTGGTCACAAAGGAAATGGTGAAACCAAATAATAGCTCTGAATGGTGAGAAAATGTGTCCTGCTCACTACAGATAGGAAGGGAGACACACTGGAAGAGAGGGTCTGTGAAGTTGCAACAGACTTTTAGAGCTGGAGGGCAACAGATGTTGGACCACAGTTTGTTCTTGGAAAACAAGACTGCAAGTTTTTAGCAATTTCTGTGGTTAGCTGCTGCTATTTGCTATTTTTTCATTAAGTTTCTGGGCTATTAAAATACTAAATACTAAATTCTAACTACATTAAATACATTAAAATAATTCTTTGTAAACATCTAGAATTACCAGGAGCAAGCTTGTTGCCTCAATGTTTGAATATTTTTTGGGACTGAGTTTTACTTATGGAGAAATTACCCTTTTTTTTTTTTTTTTATTGTGGAGAATTGTTCTTTTTCAGGCTTCAAATATGTTCCTTGATATAGAATTGTATGTCCATCAAATAGACAACGTTAAAATCTAACAGGCTATCTCCTGTGGTATCTGTCAAAAGGTTATGTCCATGTGTCAAAAGATTGTAAATCTATAATGTCATTTTTCAAGGTTCAAATGGTTTAAAGGGTTCTTGATTACTGAATGAAATCATTCAATGACAGTTTATAACATTGAGTAAAATAGAACATGTGAGATGCTCAACACAGTGCTTGACCCAAGTGTTTCATGTTATTGCTTAATATTTATTATTATTATTATATTAATCAAAAGACAACAGACTGGAGGAGAGGACTTGCATATTTAATCAGAAAGCAGTAACATATTTTATTTGCATTTCAGGAAATTATAGAGCCATTTAACAATAATGACAAGAAATGTTCATTGCTTTGTTGAAAATAATTATATCGTAGTATAAATAAATTGGCTAATGTGGCCTCACGGGCTCTGCGTTCAAAACTTAATACTATTATCACTAACTAGTTATGGAGACTTTGAAATACATCTCTAAACTGCCGTGAGCCTGTTTTCTCACTTATATGATGTGGGGAATATCTCTTGTGGCTATGGTGAATGGGTACTGAGAGAATACAGGAGTTTGGTAAATAGTACATGGTTCAGTCAGCTTGTACATATTGTCTTAAATTTTAGAGTTGCCAATGATGAGAAAAAGAGTATCGATTGAACTCATGTTAACCTTTATTGTTGGTTACCATAGAAGACTCATCAAAGTTGGAAACTGAGATTTGAATTTTAATTCATAGCATATAAAAAATAAACATATACCTAAAGACATAGTTGAGAAAAGCTTCACTAAATAATTGTAAAATTCTTCATACAAAATTCCTAAGCTTAAAACAAATTACCTTTGGAAGTGGAGGAGTGGTCTCTTGAGCCAAGGATTAGAGAATTTCATCAACCCAAGAGATAGGGAAAACCCTCAATGCTGAAATGAGGTGGGACTATAGTTGCAGATAAAATACAGGATACCCAATCAAATCTGAATTTCAGACAAACAGCTGGTTTTTTAAAAATGTAAATGTATCCCATACAGTAATTGTGACATACTAAAGAAGTATGTATATTTTTTTATTCCATGAGATACTTTGGACATTATTATACTAAAAAAAAAGTAGTGATGATAGGAAATCTGAATTTATCTGGGCATCTTGTTTTTATTTGTTTCATTTTTTTGTGAAACCTGGTTAGTCTTAGAAGGAGATAATTTGATACCATGTGAGATTGTGGTGTATCCCCAAATGATTCCTGTTCCTGCCACATATTGAGAATAAAAGAATTAAAACACACTCTGAGGGGGAAAAAAAAAAGCCCTATGGCTTTTCTCAGGAGAAAGCTAGGAGGACTGGATTGAGAAGGCTAGATCTGCAGCATACTTTTATTTGCACGTCGCAATACAGACAAGGTCTCACTGCGCAAAATACTCTTTCAATGCAGCCTATTGATTTCTATGCTTCGTTTTTGTTTCTTTACTTGCACTCTTTACCTGTCTAAGATTTCCAGAAACATTCACTTCTGCTTATTTCAATTCTACCTTTCTTCAAGGCCACACTTGCATATTTGCTTCTGTGGTAGACTGAACATATAATTATCATTTAAATTGAAACACTTCTGAGAGTGACAGTGGGTCACATTAATTATCACACCAGGTATATAGACAGAAAGTAGAATTCTTCCATTCAAATCAGCACAGTCACTCAGTCTTACAGAACTTGCCCAACATCATCCCCTCATGGCAGTTTCTCTCCACCATTGGTTATTCATACAGCATTGATCGCTTGTAGCAAGCATTTTGCCATTTGGCATATATTGTCTTATATTCCTGGTGATCTTCTTTTATGTGGAACTTTGTCTCATTTCTCATTTCAGAATAAAGTGAGAATTTTGAAATCAGAGACTATTTTACATTCTTTATAACTGAACCTTCCCCAGAGAACCTCATGTAAAGGAAACAGACAATGAACATTTGTTGACCAAAATATTTTTAATATCAAAGCCTACTGATGCATTTTAATAAGTATAAAATTCATTATAGTACAGCTATGAAGATATGGTGGATTTGATCCTGCCACATAACTTGTTATGATAAATATTTGATATATAAGGTCATGTGCTGGGGCAATAAGAGCCCCTATTTTTATTTTCAGCTTTTTAATGTATCACATGATATAGTACAACAGTTTCTATTAATTCCATTTAAGCGTGTTTAGAATTGTGATGGACACACATACGGTTTAGGCTGTGCATATCATTCGTAAACAGTGGTTTGAAATATTGGAGTTGATAATTTATAGTGTGGATTCTATTTTAAGGAAACATAGACTTACATTATCCTCTTTTAATAACTTTTCTGACTTTTAAATACTAAACGTCTCTTAATGCATGCTGTTTAGGAGTTGAGTATGAATATTTTATATTTTTTATTATTTCAGTAACAAATTTGAGAAAATGAATAGAAAAAGCTGATGAGAATTTTGGAATGTCCTGTTGGTATAGTTAGTATAATTGCCATGAATTTGGCCAGGTGTAGCTAAACGATATTTCAGGCAAAGAACTAATAGCAAAGCTTTTTACACAGTAATTTCCTGGGTAAGGTTCAACAAAATGAAAACTCATCAGACGCCCTGCTGGGATTCCATCAGCAAGCATTTATTTGTAGTTGCATGTACACCTGCTTACATAGTAATAATACACCAGTGAGTTAAGTCACTATGCCAATGCAAATTAGCTTTATTTTGAATCTAACACTGGAATGTAGCAGATATACTAACCAGACAAATGACTTGCCACTAGAAGGATAGAAGAAATGGGGGAAATTCTGTAGTGTTTGCCTATTTCTCTTGTTCCTTTTGATTATAGAAAACCTTTTATGAAAAACCTTTCCTTTGCTAACTCCTACCATTTAGATGAAGAATTTTGCAGCATATGCCTTGCTCCACTGGTGCAGCAATATTGAGCGATACAAACATGCCATCTGCAATGTGATTCTTCAACCCAAGAGATCCCGTGCTGCTTAACTCAAACTTAAAATCAATTCAGCAAACATTTATAGAGAACAAACTCTGTATAAGACATTACACTAGGTCCTGGAGGTAGACGCAGAGCAGAAAAGATGAGTAGGAACGCCACCTGATCCAGGAGATTTCTGAAACTGTAATAATGGAGATAAGATAAACACAATACTATATGGCAAAGCACACTACTGGAAAAGCCACGAAAGACTCATGAACTTCTACAGAGAAGAGGAGTAGCCAAACCTCAAAGTCACTATAATTAGTAAAGAATTAACACGAGACATAGCTTAGCAGATAGTCTTAATGCCTAGTAGGATGTAGATATGTGGAGAGAGTGAAGAGGGAAGAGGAGCAGTCCGTTGCTATGATGGCCCCAGCATGAGTAAAAGGAAGAAAGTGGGAAAGAAGAAGGAATGTTTGGGCAAATAGAGATTCTATTCAGCTAGGATGCTGGGCCGCTCTATGCAAGCAGGGCAAGATAAGCCCAGAAATGGAGAATCCATATTTCACACAAGGCACTGCCAGTTTGACAAGTTAGGAATCCATTCCATGGGTAATGGAATCTCCTTTATTGAAAAAAAAAAATCTTTTCAATAAAGCAGTTACATGGACAGAATTTTTAGAATAGGACACAAAATAATAACTTTATAAGGGCCTCTTTCTAACCCAGATATAATATTTTTTTCTGTTGGAAATATTCTACTAATGGTTGCCTAAAGAAACATAAATATATACCAGCATCATCTGAATTTGCTTAATATAAAAATTCAACTTCTCTACGGTAATTTTCTGTCTCCTCTATCGAGTAATATACTAGTTTCCTGGGGCTTCCATAACAAAGTACCACTACCCAGTGGCTTAAAACAATAGAAATTTATTCTCTCACAGTGTGGAACCCAGAAATCCAAAAGTGTGGTGTTGGCAGGGTTGGTTCCTCCTGAGGGCTCTGAGAAAGAATCTGTTTCCTGCCTCCCTCTTGGCTTCTAGTGATGGCCAGCGCTACCTGGCATTCCTTGCCTTGCATATGCATTGCTGCAGTTTGCCTCCATCTTCACATGGCATTCTCCCCGGATCTCTGTGTCCGTGTCCAAATTTCCCTCTTTTTTTTTTTTTTTAAGATTTTATTTATTTATTTTGAGAAGGAAAAAGAGAGAGAGAGAGAGAGAGTACCAGCAGGGACAGGGGCAGAGGGAGAGAAAGAATCTCAGGCAGACTCCACTGGGAGCCTGATTTGGGGCTCAATCTTAAGACCTTGAGATCGTAACCTGAGTGGAAATCAAGAGTCAGTCACCTAACCACCTGAGCCACCCAGGCGCCCCTCCTTCTTTTTATAAGAAAATTTATTATATTGGATTAAGCTCTATCCCAAAATGTCATCTTACCTTGATTAAACCTGCATCAAGAAGGTCATATTCATAGGTTCAGAAAGTTGGGACTTCAGAACATCTTTTTGAGGGGACACAATTCAACCCATAACAGGTGGTTTTATTGATATATCTATATCTATCAAACATATAAATAACCAATTTAATATATATATCAAAGATTTAATTTTCTTTAAAAAAGCCTCAGTTTCTTTATTTTTACAATAGCTATAATAATATTGCCCTCATAAATTGCTGAAGAAATGAAATTTAATATATGATAGAACCTAGCATAGGGCAGGGTCAACTATGCGATTGGTGCATGTATTAGTTCACTTAATTCAGGTACCTATATCCAGAAGTAACTTGAGAAAAGAACCTTCGTGAGACACCTGGGTGGCTTGGTGGTTTAGCACCTGCTTTTAGCCCAGGGTGTGTTCCTGGAGTCCTGGGATCCAGTCTCACACTGGGCTCCCTACATGGAGCCTGCTTCTCCCTCTACCTATGTCTCTGCCTCTCTCTCTGTGTGTCTCTCATGAATAAATACATAAAATCTTAAAAAAAAAAAGAAAAAGAATCTTTATTGCGTTCTATACAAGTGATTCCAAATACTAGATTCCACCTATTTAAAACGAAGCCATCAGTGTCATGTACATGGACAAAAGAAGTACATGATTCAGAAAGAATATTCAATTTTCCTAGAACTTTCTTTAATCTTGGAGTATTCTATTAGGAAACAAATATATAGAAAACTTGTAAAGTTAGTATCTCACAATTCTGTTTTCCCACTTTATAATAATCCTATCTTTATACCATAAGGCAGTCCTGAATTTTGGCTAATTGCTGAATTAGATCAATCTGGTTTCCTAAGGTTTTCTCTTCCTTTTTTTCTTTCACTGTTGGATGGCTGGATATTCATGGTCTGCATAATCACCTGCACTTTCTACTTTTCTTTGCCCTTTGGCACCAGCACATGCAAAGTTAAATTTAATGCAAGGACATCATCTGGCAGATTTCCTCAATCTCAAAAAGGTAAATTCCCAAACCTCAGTTGAAGAATTTATATTTTAGCCTGAATTTTCAAGATAATTGCCTCCTCATGTCTCTACCTAATTTGGTTTGTGCAGATACAATCATATGAACAAATATGTGTTAATGGAAAGCCTTCTTAGCTGTCAGTGAGTTGGGCATCCATAAGAGATAGTATATGGGAATTCTGGAATTTATAATCCTTTTTACTCTGCCATTAATTAAAAGTGCCCCAGAGACAGATTGGGAGTGACCCAGGGTGAAGGGGCCGGAGGTTAAGCCTTTTAGCTCTGAGCCTCTAGTTTGAATCTGATCTAAGCTGGTAATAAACAAGAGCTACTGCTATTTGATATCAGTTTGGTGACCCATGTGAAATGAATTAGTAATCTCAGGCTTGCTCAGGTGGACAGGTGTCCTTACACAGCCTGATTTGACGCCTCTGTGAAGAACCCAACAACCTAAAAAATGATGGAAATAAAATGGCTTCACAAATGTTCTCTTGCCCTACTAGGATTGTTGTTCAGTAACATGCAAAAGTATGAGGCCTAGGGATCCATATGCCTGGTTTGTAAAAAGGCTGTGGGAATAAAAGAGATCAGGGTGGGCTTAATAAGACCCAGACAGTGGGTCAAATGAGAATCAGGTGGTGGGTCTAAGAGAAATTTAATATCCTTGGCTTCTCTCTCTCTCTCTCTTTTTTTCCCCTTTCTGTTTGGTTGTCATGGGAATCTGTGTTTGTGGAGGAAACACTGGTTGTATTTGCCCAGGGCAGATGTGTATACCCTCCAGCCTTAGAATTTGGCAGTAGTAGGACAGAAGGATGTGTGGCTAGATAGAAAGAAAGGAATTTGCATTGATAACTATCACAGAAAAAATAAAAACATTGCAAGAATTTTGTGGTGTTGTTTTTTTTAAAGACATGATGTGCTAAATTGAAATAAGAGCAAATCTTTTATTACTAAACTGAAGAAAGCTATTTGAACTTGGTTCACTCAAATTTTGTTGCTATGATTAATTTGAGTCCAGCAGTTTTTCACTCAGTTTTAAAATGTATCTTAAAACTATTCTGTATTTTTGCCCCCAATAACCAGAACAAAGAAGTCCTGGGAAATTAAGTGGAGGAAAGAAACACTTCTAAGGAACTTAAATTTGTTTTTTCTTTTCAAGAATAAATGAATCATTAATATTACCTATAGCTTGCTGTTTCTAGGAAGTCTTAATGGGCAAAAATCTCTATTTGAATCAAATTTGTGGATATGTGTGTGTATGTGTGTATGTGTGCGTGTATAGCATATATATACCATGGCATTCTCATGGTGTTCTCCTTAACACTTTGTACATATATATATACACATATATATATGTGTATATATATATGTACATATATATGAAGCTTTTAGCCACATGACCAAGGTGGCGCGATTGGAGCTTCAGCTCCCGGGGGTAGGTTGTATGTGTGTATATATATATATACACACACACACACATTCAAGACTATTTCACTAGAGATTCAGACAATTGCAATATGTGAGAGAGATTAAACTCAACTCAGTTGAAACAAATGGCAGGAGAGTTTTTAAGCATGGAGGTAAGCTAGTAGCAAATTTAGGGGTGAAGCTGGTTAATATGATTAGGCTATTTGTGTTTGCTAAGTACAGCTTATTGAAGTTAGGCTCCTACGCCTTCAGAGGGACTGGAAGATAGGGGCATTACCTTATGGCTAATTGCATTTAAAGGACTGGTTCTCAGGTCCTAGAGAAAGTCCTTGATTGTAAAACTAGCAAACGGCTATTAGGAGATGAATAATTTCTGGAGATCTAATATATAGCATAGTGATTATAGTCAATGATACTATATTATAAACTTCAAAGTTGTTGAGAGTTGAGAGACTAGATCTTAAATGTTCTCACCACAAAGAAGTAGTTGTAATTATGTGACATGATAGAGGTACTAGCTAATGCTAGTAATCATATTGCAATCAACTCGTTTTACACCTTAAACTTATACAACATTATAGGTCAATTTTAGCTCAATAAAATATACTAGTGCTTAATATATACCTTAGTGCTAAAGAATTTGGGGATCCCCGCATGGCTCAGGGCTTTAGAGCCTCCTTCAGCCCTGGGTGTGATACTGGGGACCCGGGATCGAGTCCCACATCAGGCTCCCTTATGGGCCTGCTTGTCTCTCTGCCTTTCTCTTTCTCTCTCTCATTAATAAATAAAATCTTAAAAAAAAAAAAAAAAGAATTCATGGCATTTTCCTTAGCACTTTTTATCTGACAGAACTTATCAAAGATAAATGCATCAGTCTGCGGTCATGTCTAATTGAGCTCTAATCACCACAAAATTATAAAGAACCTAGGGGTCTGTTTTCTCGGTTCCTTTTTTTCAAAAAATGTCTCAATTTGCTTTTGCTCCTCTTTGTAACTCATCCAAACCCAAATTATTCCATTATTTTTCTGTTTGTTCAGTGATTACATAATGATGCCATTATAAGGTAATCCCATTACCTGAGTCTGGAACTTTCTTTTCCCATCTGTTCATTCCCTCATCATGACATAACATTTCTTCATTTCCTAGTAGGTAAATAATCTGATAAATAATTTCATATAAGATGTTAATGACTGATTAACATTAATTGTTCAATAGAACAATTGAACCATACTAAAGTTTCTATGTTTGTATCAACACAGAGCAGTTTAGCCTTACCACTCCTTAATTTGCATTATAACAACAAAATTGCAGTGGTTTTTCATGGTAATATTAGGGAATTAGAGTCACAGCAGTCAGGGATAAAGATATTTTAGGGGATGAGTATCTTTATCTCAAAAATCCCATCATGTGAGTTAGTATTATTATGCACCAAGATGGCATCTATCCTTTGTTTCTTAGGTATGACATAAGTATGGTACCAACAGTTCAGAAGATGATTGCAACATACAGTTAATTATTTGATTCACTTGGAGTTTTAAATTTTTAACTTGAACTAGTAACTTGTTAAGATGTTACTTCAGTATCATTTTAATAAAACATTAGTCTTAAAATCAACAATTATATGTTATAAAGTTGCTATCCATTAATTATCTCATTAATCTTCCATATTCCTTTAGTATGTAGGTCTTAACAATATTCACAACATCACGAGACTTACTGTTACAGAGAACTATTGAGATTTTGAAACAATTTCCAATAATCAGGTATGGCATGATATGCCAGGTGTGGCATTATCTCTATATTAAAAATGAACAAATTCAAGTTAAATAAGTACAGAATTGTCCATTTTCAAACTAAATAGAACTGGACTCAACGCACCTTTCATTGAATCACAGTAGAAACTTTCTTCTGGTAACATTGCATTACATTTTCTGTTTTAATTGCTCTGACTGGCATAACTAAGACATCACTGGAAATCATAATACTACCTCTATTTACAGTATATTTTAAGACTGATGTAGTGAAATGCGTTTCCCAACTGATTAAGCTAATCAGAATCTATTTTAGCTTCAATCTTGTGGCTAGAGACTTTTCTGAAACTTATTTGCTTGTTTCCCAAACTTAGATTCTACAATTAAGTAATTAATTAATTAGTATTTATTAATGCATTCACTCATGAAATATTTTCTGAACATCTATACAGCTAAGTGCTTCATAACAGGGATGACCAATGCTATTTGTAATGTGATGTGTTCGCATGAAGAGTGGGAGGTTGAAGGTGTAATGGTATACGGCTTATAATTAATCTTTTTCATCTGAAGAAATTGTATATCTCAAGATCATTATCATAGGGGTCAGTTGTCATTGTATTAAATATAATGTGTACACTACATAGGAATATGAACTGAACCACATGCTTTGGACATAGTATGGAGCACTTTATCTTCATCTTTCTGTTTTATTTTTATGATATGATTCCTTCTAAACTACACTCTGCCAAAAAAAGGGGGGGGGTCTTTAAGCACTTTAAACAATTCAAGTTCTTAAATGTATAAATATTTATTACTCACCAACTATGTGTCAACTATCATTCTAGTTTAGTACCTGAGTGATTAAAAGAGGTATGGAGAGAAAACATACAAAGAAATGAATCGGTACTAAGTGTGAAGTCATCCTAGAAAAGTGAAAGATTTGGGGTGCCTGGGTGGCTCCACAGTTAAGTGTCTGCCTTCGGCTCAGGGCGTGATCCCGGTGTCTGGGATCAAGTCCCACATTGGACTCCTTGTGGGGAGCCTGCTTCTCCTTCTTCCTGTGACTCTGCCTCTCTCTCTCTCTCTCTGTGCCTTTCATGGATAAATAAATAAATAAATAAATAAATAAATAAATAAATATTTAAAAATAAAGAAAAGTGAAAGATTTGATGATAAAGCTAATGGCAATGTGACAACAAGATAAGTAGAATGGTCTAAATTAATGAGGAGCTAACATTTAATATGAGATTTGAAATTAGAGAAGGTAATCAAAGACCAAAAAATTAGTGAAGAAATTCCAGGCAGAGGGAACACCTTTGCTGAAAATCTGAGATGGATCGGAGCACAACAAGATGCAGGAATAAAAAGAAGAAGGACACTGAGCTGGAACAGAATAGGAAAGGGATTAAGCAGACTCACTGAAGTGAAGCAGATATAAACAGGTATCTTAGTTTCAGTTATTTAAATTTTACTCAATGTTTGCAACTGGATACCGGAAGAAATGTTTTCCTAAGGCCGGGAAAGAATGCCCTGGGGTCTGTAATTCCTGTATGTCAGGGAGAAGAGGGATCACAAACTGGTCCACTTCTGTCGGCAGTATTTTTTTAAGTTAGAAACTGAATTTCCTATGACTCGGTAAGCAAATATATTTGGTCTTTATTTCTATTGTGACAATACACTATAAGAGGGTTGATATATTATGTAACATCACCTATACCAGTATTTCCTACCAAAACAAATTACAAGAATAAACTCTGTTTTATCCACCCATTATAGAAATCACTTTTGTTAAATCCTTAGTTTTAGCCAAGAAACTAGATTAGCATAAATCCCTTTAGACTAGCTATTAATGCCATTCCATGAACCATTTAAAAGGAGTTTTAAATTTAATCGCTTCTCTGTTCCCTGAACACACCTTTGAAAAAAAATAATTATTTTCTAGCCTCATAGATACATCCTACTTTTAGGTCAATACAATTACTTTTTCTAAGCTTTACTTATGGGGAAAAATATACGTTGGCATACATTGGGTTGCCTTTTTAGCAGTGAAGATAGCTAAGGGTTGTATTTTGCAACGGATTTCCAAAACTACAATCTCCATGGACCTATATTTGTAACTGCATTTTCAATTGCCAATTAGATAAAGAGTATATCATGTGAATCCATAGAAATGTGCTCACAGATACCTTGTCTGCCTTTTGTAAATACAGTGTTCAAGGGGATTTTGTAGGCTAAATTCAGTTTCAATTGCAGTTGGCCTATTTCAGAGTTATGGTTTGATTGTGATATACATAAACATCTACATTATCATATAATTTTCCAATATATAAAACACTTGTAATAATAAAAATTTTACCCAAAAGTACAGATGAAAAAAACAAAATAAAGACAAAATTATTAAACATAATGGTAGATGAAATAAAAATTTCAATAGTAACTCAAGTAAAATCTCCCCCCAAAAAATACGTTTTAGGTTTCTCTTTTATAAAGCATATAATTTGAAGATTACCTAGACATAATGGGATGTCTTTAGTTTCTTGATGTAATAATGTTAGGACCTGAGGCATTCATCCACTCAGTTGTTTAACAAACAACTTTAGAGCCCCTGATACATGCCAGAGAGTAATCTAGAGAATGAGCTTGGGAGAATTACTATGAAGTAACTACCCTCAAAGAGTTTATGGATTAACAAACAAATAATACAAGAAAATATTATATCCTATAATATTTATGTTATTAATGATGACACTTCATGACAGAATGGAGTCACAAAGCTTAATGTTAAAAATCAAAGGACAAGGAAAATAATTTCATGTATTTATTTTTATTATTAAAATGTTAGAAGAAGTAAATTATTTGGTTTAATAGTATATAATTTGGGCAGCCTGGGTGGCTCAGCGCTTTAGCGCCGCCTTCAGCCCAGGGCCTGATCCTGGAAACCCAGGATCGAGTCCCATGTCAGGCTTCCTGCATGGACCCTGTTTCTCCCTCTGCCTGTGCCTCTGCCTCTCTCTCTCTCTCTCTCTGTGTCTCTCATGAATAAATAAAATCTTTTTTTTTTTTCAAAAAAAAGTAAATTATTTGGTTCTGTGCTAGGCTTTTGAATTTTTACTTTGTTGATTATTGGTTGCATGTACTCCATATCTCCAATCTTGGTTTGAATAAATAGTTTTCTGTATGTATTTAAAAAATAAATAAATAAAATGTTAGGTAACTATTTCATGTTGACATTTTAAATTTTCACGCTAAAAATACAAAGAAAAAGAATTACCAACATCATCTGATCATATACCATGTAGCTAATCTTCTAAATAATTCATCATTCATTCCAGTGAAGAGTAGCCAGGTTCTAAGAATATAGATAAAATATTAATTAAATGTATGTGTGTGTATGTGTATGTTTTAAATCGAAGATCTTGGTTAAAATTATAACCTTAATACTTACTAGCCTGTGAAATTAAGAAAAACACTTAAGCTCTCTAAGCTATTTAATCTGAGAGAATTCCTCAGCCTTTCTTTGTCTTTTAATAATCTTAAGACAATTGATGAGCCCTGAAAAGTTATCTTGTAAAGTGCTTTCCAATTGACAAATATAATTATTTTCTTACCTACTGGTTAGTGTTATCATCAGATGTAAGGTTATATGGGGGCACCTGGGTGACTCGTTAAGCCTCTGACTCTTGATCTCAGCTCAGAATTTGATCATAGGATTGTGAGTTCAAGTCCCATTAAACAAAAAAATAAAAAATAAAATAAAATAAAATAAAATAAAATAGGTATGTGTGAAATCCATGTGAAATGTTATACGAATTATTGTTACAAATTATGTCTATTTGAACACCTTTTCACATTATAGCATAGTGTGTAATATAAGTTTGAACCTCCACTTAGGGCTAGCTAGGTAGAGCTCACCTTTGTATTCTCAGCACCTAGAAATGTACCTTGTGCCTGATAATTATACAATAAATGCTTAATTAAAAACTTAATCTATTGATCATTGTTTATATGTAAGCTTTCATTTAAAAGTGAAAATCCACAATTTACCCAAAGATTTAATGTTGTTCAGAGGAAGAGAAAGCTTACTATTTTGAAAAAATAGTTGTATTTTTGCTGGAACATTGAAACCATATTCACACATCTCCCCATATGGCCTTACTATTCAATTAATTTTAACCAACATTAAAGCCTTACTTTTTATTTTGACTTCTTAAAATAAGAGTACAAAATTCCATGGTAAAAAATGTATGTCAACAGTAAAAAGACTCAATTTTAGACTTGGTAGCATTTAGAAGCACATCTTTCTAGAGGTTATTCTGAGGAAATAGACACATATACACACTTCAAAAGTGTACTCATGTTCTACATGTTATTTTAAATTTTTATATTCTTGCTAAACAGAAAATAGTAAACAAAATTCTATATCAACAATTATAATAAGCCACTATGTGGCTACACCATACTGATAGATAATTTTCTTTCTTAAAAGTTATGATTAAGGGATCCCTGGGTGGCGCAGCGGTTTGGCGCCTGCCTTTGGCCTAGGGCGCGATCCTGGAGACCTAGGATCGATTCCCACGTCGGGCTCCTGGTGCATGGAGCCTGCTTCTCTCTGCCTGTGTCTCTGCCTCTCTTTCTCTCTCTGTGACTATCATAAATAAATAAAAATTAAAAAAAAAAAGTTATGATTAAAATGATATTGCATTTCTTCTTTTTGTTTCCTTTTTTTAAATTTTGTTGCTATCTATAAAGGTAAGCACTGAAATATCTTGTTAAATAAATACAAATATGATAAAAGAATTTTGCTATAAATGGGAATTCTTTAAACTCTTTTTATTTATTATGTCCAAAATAAAAATGTGTTACTTATAAAAATTACTTTTAATTATCTAATGATTGATATTTATATTAGGTTCTCCTTCAAATTAAGTTCTCCTCTCTGCTGAGTAGGGAGTGTGAAGTGGGTATCAACCTCAGGATCCTGGGATCATCACCCTTAACTGACTGAGCCACCCACGCATCCCACTTTTTACTGATTTTTCAAATAATCCAATGCTAATGAAGCTAAAACTACCAGTTATTTAGTAGGCAAAAGTTATGATAAAAATATGATATTTCTTTCATAAACATATATACATACATATTATGAATTCTGGTGTTAAGTTTTAGGGAATAGTTAAGAAATAATCATATATAAAAATTCAGAAATATCTCTATTAATTTCATTAAACATAACCAATTTTTTAATGACAAAGAAAGGTATATACTAATAAAAATTATTGATTATCAGCTAACATGTGATCTTAGTTTTCAAATATAAGAAGTAAAATATTATAGTTTAAAAGATTAAATAGGGTAAGTATTGACTATTACTGGAAAAAAATTCATATAATTGCTAAAATGGATTTTAACCTCCCTAATGAATGGCATACATTTAATCTAAAAGAACTTTTGTAAAAATTTTTCATGGATTATACTCATATATAAATTAACATTTTTGTCTTATTGCTTAGTGATCTGTAGCATTAAATGCCCTGTCCAAAAACATACGACAATTTTCACATTCCTAAAATTGTGTGACACTTTCTCCACACCTTTCCTGATACTGGTAGTAAAATTCTTTTTAAACATTGCCAATTCATAAGTACACAATTATAAAGCATGATTTTACTTTTAAACTTTTATTTATCTGAAGACTTAATATATTTACCTGTATGTATTGGTTATTTTGATTTATATATATATATATGTAACTTGCCTGTTTATGTCTCTTGCCCATTTAATGAATAGTTTGCTTTGTTTATGTATTAATTTTTAAATCACTTTTTCTCTCTGTCTCCATATATGTATATGTGCATATATGCTGTAGGATATTACTCCTTTGTCAGTCTTATTGTTTTGAAAAACTGAAAGTTTTTTTTTTTTTTCTTTGTATTTATGATTGTGCACTTTCTACTAAAGTGACTGGGTAGAAAGTTGTATGACCAGATGACTCCTGGTTAACTGCTACTCCCATCAATCTTTATTAGTATTTGTATTTATCTTCTGAATTTATACTAAATACCAGCAGCCAATTTTGAGATATGAAAACATTAGTTTGCTACAGATTTTGTAACATATTTCTCCTTGATCTGTTGATGTTCAGATATTATTTTATTTATTTTTTTATCTTATTTTTTAATTTATTTATTATAGTCACACAGAGAGAAAGAGAGAGGCAGAGACATAGGCAGAGGGAGAAGCAGGCTCCATGCACCGGGAGCCCGACGTGGGATTCGATCCCGGGTCTCCAGGATTACGCCCTGGGCCAAAGGCAGGCGCCAAACCGCTGTACCACCCAGGGATCCCCGATGTTCAGATATTAGAAGCAAGAGAGTAATATTCCCTGATGAGTTTGCTTCCAGCATGGAGTTAATGAATGAGGGTATGTCTCTCCTTTTGCACAAGGAGATATAGATGGTACTGGGAGTTTTAAGCTATTACATGTTTGGTCAGGTAAAAGAGAAAAAGGGTAAATTCAAAGCATCTGTAAGTGTTATGCTATTAAATATTAGAATCATAGTATATCAGAAATCATTTACATTATTTATCAGAATGCTGTAAATATAGCAGTGCATCCTGGAAGAGAAATTGAGAATGAAAATGTAATCTCTGGGGTCATTTATTCAAAATGATTGCTAAAGCCATGGGAAACAGATTCAAGAGGAAAAATGCTAAGGAGATAATATAAAAGAAATTGAAGAATAAACATTGAAAAATGCCTGCAACAGTCTGGAAAGAGGATTAAATGTAACAAAGCGTATACAGAACTACAGGGAGGAAGCAAAGAGAATATAGTGGTACAGAAGCCCCCCCCCCCCCCCAAAAAAAATCAATAATTTCAAGAACTGTGCTGTAGAATACTCTTATTAGAAATTTGGTAATACTGGAAAAGAGGGAGTTACAGTGGCGAACTAAAGGGATATTCGTGTAAATAAAAGCTTATTGTTGTTTTGATTTTAGTATAGAATGGATTTAAACATTCTAGGAGGTGCTACAGATACCAGAATGAAAAGATCTAATAATTGGAGCTAGAATGAGAGAAAGTGGGATTAAGTATGCCTTTGGCACATAGTGGCATCAGAAAATGAGTAAGAAAAATCTGTTCTTTGAAGATAACAAGGTGGAAGAAATGATGGTTGAAGAAGTAGAATTGAGGTAGAGAGAAGAAATGTGGGAACTTGTTTTGCATTGTCTCCATTTATTCACAGCAATGATGAGGTTATTATCAGAGTAGTTTTGACAGTGTTAGGAGACTATAAAAATTTTGCTGCTGATTTAGGACTTTGATTGTATCGCACAACTTGTTTTAAGTAAGTAAAGGAACCCTATCGTAATTAAAGGTTTGGAATAAAATTTGATTATATGCTTTCATGACTTTTTCTAGCAATACTTTGTCACAAGAGGAAAACAAGATTGGGATAGGGAACATGGGGAAGGATGAAGCATTGTAGCTTATGAAATTGACAATTTGTAAGTGGAAGTAAATTAATGATGTGGAAGATTTAAATTGCTACATTGAGTCTCACTGAAATGGCTAGTAATGGCTTGAGGTTTGGAATGGTAGTTAGAATATCTACAATGGGGAGAGTAAAATAGTTAAGAAGGTAAATGTCATCAACAAATTGATGAGTGAGTTTAAAATGCTGGTAATGATGAAAGATTGACATCTTTATTCAGTTTTGCTCTTCTTAAAACTTCATTAAAATAATAGTAAATGAATATTTTAAAGACCTAGATCTACGGCAAAAAGAAAATGCAAATGAAGAAAATAGCAAAAAAGCATTGAAATCAGAAAGCAGATGGTTGAGTGATCAGTAAATGATACAGCAGTCTTGAGGAAGCAAAAACCTAGCCAATGGTTAAGGAAGACTAGAAACAATCAATTCGTATTAGAGATACAAAGCACAAGTGTGGGGTCTAATCTCAGTAGCATTAGGAGACCAAGAGGTTGCCAAACCACCAAATCCCTTCTACTCTTTCCACAACTGCTTCTGTTTAAGCCAGCAGAACACTAAAGCTGTAGTTCATATCCTGGAGTGGCTAAACTAGAGGCACCAAGCACAGCTGAGGACAGAGGCACTTTACTGAAAATGATGGATTTAATTCCAAGTTTATAAACTGAATATTAGTACCTCTCAGGCCTTTTCTACCACATGGCAGTTAGAACGGACCCTACTGGTAGGATATTTTTCAGCTTTCTCCAGGGACTCTGATCATCCTAAATTAAGAAATAGAAAACTAAAATCAAAGGTTCTATATGAAAATAGTTCAGAAAATTCACTCTAACGAAGAACTGCACTCAATATGCCTATCCCTCAACCCACCCAGCACAAAAGAAGTTTCCAAACATTGTTTTAGTGCTGTACTTCCATATGTGACCAGGCAACCAAAGAACATCAGATAATTAGGCAAGGAATCTGATGTGCAGTGTGTTGCAAAGTATTGAAGCAGAAAAAAGCAGTTAAAAAAAAGATTTTATTTGTTTATTCATGAGAAACACAGAGATGTGTGAGGGAGAGGCAGAGACACAGGCAGAGGGAGAAGCAGCTCCATGCAGGGAGCCCGATGTGGGACTTGATCCCAGGACTCCAGGGTCACGCCCTGAGCCAAAGGCAGGGGCTAAATCTCTGAGCCACCCAGGGATCCCCAGAAAAAAGCAACTTTAAGAGAGACTCTGTAATAAGAAACTCAAGGAAAGAACACTTTCATTTATAAATCTAGGGAGACAAGAAATATTGTACTCAGAAAAGAACACCAACAAATGACTTAGAAAACAAAAACAGCTTTTGGGAATTAAAAATACCAGTGCAAAAAAAATGGATAACTTTCCAGAAGGGATAGATTATAAAATTAAAGAAACCTCTCAGAAAGTAGGCTGAACATAAAAGAGACTAAGAGACTAAAAGAGAAAAGGAATAGAAATAAAATATTGGTTGAGGATGCCAATAGCCAAATAACAGAAGTTTCAGAGAGGACCAATAAAAGGAGAAGAAATTATCAAATAAGTATTTTGAGATACTTCCATAATTCCAACATGTTTCCCAATTGAACAGCCTGCTGATTTTGTAGTAAAATGTGAGATAAAAGTAATATTGAGAAGATGACAGATTGTAGGAAAATTGTAGGTTGAAGATTTTGGAGGAGGAGCAATTTACAATGGTACTAGAGTCAAATTGTGGCTTTGTTGCTTCGTAGCAAGACATAAAGGTAGTTGACGCTCCCAGACTTGTGATGACAAAGCATTTGAAGGATCAGCAGAGGGAGAATGCCATTGACAGCTTTAACTTTTGGGAAGGACACTAATGAAAAAAAATTTAAAGGCAAGACTTCAGTTTGTTTATTGACAATCCTAACAGGAGGAGAAAATTAATCTCATGATTTAAAACCAAAGCACTGAGACAAGTGAAAGTTGAAAACTTGTACTAAATTATGAAAACAGTTGAGGTAGAGGCTTACTGACATTAAATATTAGCATCCCAACATTTCCTTATGAGTCTACTTCTCTAATCCATATGCACATATGCATATAGAAACCATAGAAGAAGTGTTCTCAAGGAGAAGGAAGGTTTCACCAGTTTTTACAAACTGAAGCACAGTAAAGAAAGGTTGGACTCACCTCGCACCAGCTCTCACTGGGTGCTCTGCACTCATCTCTGCCTCCCGAGGTAGTGATACTCCATAAGAATCTCAAATCATACTTAAATAGATAATTGAGTATTGTTTTCTTACCTCACACTTTTGATACCATTTTTAAAAATCATTTTAATTAATATTTGTTGAAAGTGTGAGATAAATTGTTTGGGTTTTTTGACCATGATTTATTTGGCTAAGAAAAATGAAAGCCAAACCCCTTTTTCCATAATAGCTTCATAGACTAGTTGGAAGTGTTAAAAGAAGGAGGCTAACATAGGCAGTCTGTCACTTTACTCATACGAATTCACAACTGATGTTTTTATGATAGTGATAGCACTGTGTGTGAGTGGGGGAACTGGGGCAAGCCTGATCTATTAATTTTAATCTTGCCTATTTATTAATTTTTAGCACTTTAGCAAACAAATTGCTGTGGGGGTAGGAGAGATGAAATGAGAATAAAGAATGATTTTTAGATTCTGTCTTATTTATTATACTAAAACTACAAACAAACAAAAATTTTGTTGACAGAGTCATTCAAGGAGAACATGTATGAAATTTCATTGTGGAAATTTTACAATCATTCCCTAAAAATAACTACATTTTAATTGCCTAAGAAAAATATCTATATACATAAAAACTATTGTGGAAAACGAAGCATTGTGATGAAGGAAATAAAAAGAAATTAAATTCAAATCAGAGTATTTGCTTAATAGCTTAAGCAGTTGCTAATGTTTATATATTACAATGTGAATTATAATGCTTAGATAATGAATTTGTTGCTTTTTTGAGAAGTCATGAACATTTCAACTTGCAACTTCTCATACTAAACAGATATGCAAATATTGTTAAGATGATTGTCTATTTTACAATAAGGTTAATTTTGGTAAAAGGCACATTAACTCTATAATCATAATAGGGCTAATCAAGACGGGGTTTGATAAAGAAAGCAACAAAGGTAAATGCTAAAGAAAAGAAATAGCCAATTTGGATAATTTAGGCCAATACAATAATTTTTGTTTTTAAATAGAAGGGTTGGATTCTTTTGGCCCAATGTAAAATGAAAAAAAGATGATTTCTTTTCACTTACCTTCTTTTGCAGAACTTATTAAATATATTCTGATTGTGTATTATTGTGGGCATGAAGATGGTAAGGAAATCTTGACATTAGATGGTTACTATCTAATGCTGAATATATATTTTACTAAAATGATATCATAAAATTCCTGCAGATTATACATAATTCAGTCCTGGTTTTTTTCTATAAAATGACGATTTTATTAAAATATTTGAAAATACATGTATACTATATCCAGTGTGCTAATTAGAAGCTAAATTGAATGTTAGTTTGAAATATTTTTTAAATAGAACATTATTCTATGTAATTGTGAATATACACCATATTTCAATCATAGAATTTTGAACCTGGAAGGAACCTCAGATTTCATAGGGTGCTATCTGTTCACATTTTGTGGGAGAGAAATAAGGTTAGAGAATTTACATAATTTAACCAAGGCCACATAGTTAATTGCATAATAATTCCTGGGGACATGATATATTTTACATTTCACCCATTTTAATCATACATGTATTTACAACTGATTAAACAAAGGCTTAGAGTGAAAACATGGCTTGCTTAAAAATGCACAACTATTTGATGGAAGATCTGGGGTTCAAATCTATTATACTATTCTTTATTAGTATACATTTTCTAGACTGTTTTGTTATGTCCAAACTGCATTAATTTTGTGTGATTAAATATTTAGCCCACTCTTCCCTGAGCTCCAGATATTTATTTCCTCTTGTCTATTTGATATTTCCATTAAAATCTCACAGATATCTCGAGTTTAACCAACTAAACTTGTGATTTTTTTCTCTTCAGTTTGTTTTCCTATTCCTACCCCATAGTCTTGTTCATCTCAGTCAAATGTACAGTCATTCCCTCGACCCTATAGGTTTAAGCCAGAAATTTAACAGCCATCAAGATTGTTCCTTTTTCTGATCTCCTACAGTCAAGCCATGTTGGTTCTGCCTCTCAAATATGACTTGAATGTATTATATTTCCTCTGTTGCCACTATCACCACCTGAATCCAGAACACTGTCAATAGTCTTGCCTCAAGTATCATCTGATCACCACCACTGCTGTGATATCCTTTTCAGTCTCCACACAACAGGCTCAGTTATCTCTGTAGGGAGTAAATGAAATGATGTGACTCTCCCGCCAAAGAACCATGAATAGATTTTCTTACACTTAGAATAAAATTAAGCTACTTAGAGTAGCTTATAAGGACTTACCTGACCTAACTGTAATTCATCTTTTAGCACTCTCCTCATCACTCATAATTTTCTATTTATTCTCTTTTCTTTCAGTTTTTTGAACACTTGGCTTTTCCACTTTGAGCCTCCAGAATTTCATTTTGACTGGGCATTTGTCCTCATTCTTTTCTCATGGTTAGGCTGCAATGACATCTTCTCTGGTAGATAATGTCTACTATGGCCCCCCGTGATAGGGACCCTCCTTGCTGGTATTCATGGCTTTGTGCTAAGTCCTCGCTGTAGTAACTTTCTTCTTACCAGTAGGATATCTCAACCTAGAGAAGATGTCACTTCCATCATTAGATTACACAGATTCTGACTTCCATCTTGCTAGAAGACCTTCATTTTTCTGGATGAAACAAGTTGTCATGTTGATAAGGCCACATGGCAAGGACTTGAAACAGACCCCTGACCAACAGCCACCCATAGAAGTCCTCAGTCCAATAGCCGTAACAGAAGTGAATCTGTCCAACAACTACATAACAGGGCTTGGAAAAGGATCCTTCCCCACTTGAATTTCCAGATGAAACCTTGGCTCTGACAGACTCCTTAATTATAGCCTGGTGAGAAACCCCAAAGGAGAGTATCAAGCTAAGTTTACATAAGATTCCTGACATAAAGAAATCATGAGATAATAAATGTGTGTTGTTTGAAGCTACTGATGCAAAATAACTTGATACACCTTCTCCAGGAAGTCTTGACTGAGTACTCTCACATAGATCACACTCTATCTCACCTACTCATTTAGTTTTAATATCACCTATTAAAAACTTAAATGATTTTATCTACTCATCTCTCTGCACACTTTATTTGGCCAGACTCCTCTATATAAGTGTGAGGTCTCTGAGGTTGAAATGAGATATATATATCACTGCATTATCCATGATCTAGCCTTCTTCTTTGTATCTTTCTGGCCTGGAGTGTTATGGACACTATGTGATCATTAGAGCCATAGAATTCTTATTTCAAAATATTGGAATTTTCCTTCATCTTCATCTTATTCTAATATGTACTTGGTCTTCTGGAATAAACCTTTCCTTTAGTCCCATATTCAGAAGGGAGATACAGGCACAAAGATTAATGTTAGATGTACTTCACACTATTACTTTTTTTTTTTAATTGTCTATACAAACAAGATAAGGTAGCATAGTGTTACCTGATAAATTCAATCAATATCGATAGTAGTCAGTGTGGATAATTCATGCTTCAACAATTGCATGTTTCTGACTGCAGAGAATTATTTTTTGCTTGGTTAATCAGGGTAATTGCTGTATATCTCCACTTCACTTTGCTTTTGTAGACACAATCAGAGACCAGAAGGGCTAAACCCACCTTAAACCTCCAGGTAGTTCAGAGAGCTTCCATCTTGCATGCAACTCCACAGAATATTACTTCTTCTTTGGGGAATACTTGCAACGTAAGTGTCTCACTGGTTGATGTGAAGTGCTGTCAAAACTGTCTGATGCTACATTTTTAAAGTATGGTATAATTGTCATAATGCATTCAAGTCTTTGCTCACAATTACTTCAAATAATTATGAGCAGATTTATAGGCCTAAAGCTCAATGGAAGATGTTGATTATTTTTTTTATTTCTTTGTTTATAGTTTTTCCAGAAAGTTGTCTTTCCAGTGTGATCTAACGACTGTTGGTAATTTCCATGGTCCTCTGCTTGACCTACCTCTTGAAATATATATATATATATTTTTTTTTACAAATGGCAGTCTCAACATATCAACAGCTTAATTAAAAATTGAATTTAACATAAACTATATATTAACACATTGGTATCTTATCAGAAATATTACAGTTTTCTATGGTAATTGTGCATTGTATTTTCCTTTATTCAATCTATTCATAATATGTAGCAGATAGAGTGAGTTGAATATGAACCCTAATTTTGCCCTATGGTACTACACCAAGAATTGAGGGGTAAGAAAAGCATACTTGTAAAAATTGTAGATACTATTTTTCCAGATCCAAGTCATTTGATTTGTCCTTTCATCATAAGAGAAAATGCTGTGATTGTGTTGTGATTTTATAAGATTATTCCTGAAAAGCTGTAACTATACAGTATTTTTGACTACTCCAAGTCACTGTCATTCATATTTCACATAACTAAATTGTAAGTCTGAATTCCTTCATTGTAAAAATGCACCTAAATGTTAAAAGAGAACAGATCATAACTTTGAGTAATTCATTTTTGCCACATTTTTCTTTTTTGCTTTATAATGAAGCAAATCCACTCAACGTTTAGTTGAGCATATTTAAATAAATTATTTGCTTTATTAAGAACATTTCACATATAGCTTTTAGATCAAATTATCAATTGTATTAACAGTATGATGGAGTTAATTTCCACTAATAAGAGTGAAAGGGAAATCTGAATCAATTTTGAATGACTGTGACACAACCTCTTTTGGGCACTAAAATTTCTGTTGCATATAGTGCCAAGAGAGTTACAGAAGAAACACATATGGAGGTGTCTTTGATGTGTGGATAGTTGGGATAGTGATCAAAACTTTTCCAACACATTCAAAAGCTCTGTCATCAATTGAAATAAATGAAGCAGAGAACTGAGATCTAAAATTGAACCATTAAAGCTAAAATAATAATAAAAAGTTGACTTTTTATTTTTACAAAAATGGGTATAGTCATTTTATTGTCTCTAAGATTTTTTTAACTTTTGAGTTTTTTGTTTTTATTCAATTATTATTATTATTATTATTCTATTTGGATCATAATATCTTTTATTTACCTCACTTAGCAGGTAAGATAGCCAAAATGTGGACATGAGGAATGACTTTCAGGAAGTTCCTGGGGAGGGATTTCTTAATACCCTTTCTCACAGCAAATGTGATAGGAATTAGAATATTTTTCTTTTCTGCCATTGGGATATTACTCTTTTTAATAAAATATTCCTATAAGTATTAATTGTTTAATTCACATCTTCCAACACATTAAAAATAGTCTTCAAATAGTTTATAGCATTACCTCTCAAGAGCAAGTTAGAAATTTAGCACTCACTCAGAAATGCTAAATTGCTTATGATATATTAAGGAACACCAAAATTTCACAATTTTCTAAAACCTATGTATGCTCCAAGACTCACTATAATTTCTCATATGGATCATATCTGAAAAAGGTTGCATAATTCAATTGTTGTAGTTATTATTTTTCCTGAAATTTTACGATCAATTAAATAAGTCCTTGTATTCCTTTGTTGATGACCCAGTGAAACCAGTATTTTTTCCCTTCTCTTTTTGGTGTAGAGACTGAGGGAGATGGAAGGGATGAGTAAGCAAATTCAAAGTGACCAATGTCTGATAAAAGAATAATACTTTATTTCCCCTCTTGAAACTACCATTTTTTTCTCATTTTATTTAAATGATAATTGAAATTAATACTCTCTAAATCAAACACAGCCCCTCCTTACTTATCTAATGGGTATGCTGTTTAGCCTGATGTCTTGTTGTCCAGTCTTCCCCAGACACTGTCCTCCCATTTTTCATTTTGAAGTGTTTGGAAGTTAATGAAGTCCTCTGCATGGCTCCTGTCTTCAGAAAACACTTCTATAGAACAGGCTTCCACCGTGTGTTCTAATCTCCTTTGGTACAAATGGTCAGCAGGGCATATATTTTTGCCCTGATGCTTTATTTTTGAACATTTTTATATAGCTGGAAAAGGCTAGACCCCTATGGAATCTTATCAAAACACTGCAGAGTGCTCGAATGCATCATATTATTGGTATTAATAAGATGAAAAATTAGCCACTGCAATAGACACTGGGAAATGTTTCAAATCACAGAGAGAGGCTTTCTTCAGGATAGAGCTGAAATAAAATAGGACAGCAGGGAAATAGATCTGAGGAGGTTTTTGAAAGTACGGAAATCAAACAAAGCTTTTGGTGAATAATAGTTTCCTATTGGACTAAATTAAAATATGTATGTGAATGGTATGTGTGTGGGGTATATGTACAGGCATAAAGGATAGGTCTCCATGGGACAATTAAGTTGAGAACTGAAGTAACTTTAGGCTCGGAATATAATTAATAAATTTAAGTGGTTTTTTCTTTGCATTCTTTGTTAATTCCCTCAAATATTCATTTATATATTGGCATTCCGAACACACAAAGTTACACGAATAGATTTTTTACTTACCCACAAATTAGACTGATAAACATTTTAAATCAGACTGCTACAGAAACAAAATCAAGTAAACTTTTAAATTACTAAGGATTTTTACTTTAAAAAATTGCTTCACTGAAATCTTATTTTGTTTTTAGGTAAATACTGTACATAGTCCAAATATATAAGGCAGCTGCCAAATCCATTTTATTTGTAGGTAAAAGCAAAAGGGAATTGAAATATTTTAGAAAAACAAAAATAAAATAGGGGATAGATCCCTTTTTCTTCAACTAGACTGTAAATTGAGAGATAATTTGATATATTTTATTTATCTTTGGATGCCTCCTATAGTATAGGTATTTAGTAAGTAAGCTATAATTGTTTGAAGAATGAATGAAGGAGACCCTTAGAAAATAGACTGAACATTTTTTCTTTCTGTTCACAAAATGCAAACCCTATCTAAATGCTAATTAAAATGTTACTTCACATAGATTCATAGTCAAAATATCAATAAACTATAACTATGTATTGCTCAAACTTGAAGGTGGGCAAGATTGACAGCAACTCTGCTGAGAGAGGTGAAATACAAGAGAAAGAATAAGCGCACAGCTGACAAACTTGGCACCAATAGACACCAACTGTTTAGTGGCTCAAGAGGTGGTTTTCTCCTAGGTGAAGAATAAATACAAAAATAGAAATCTAGTAGAATCAAAACAAAACAAAACAAAACAAAACAAAACAAAACAAAACAGAATAACGCAAATGCCAGAGCAAGATTCTATATTCTTGCTATGTAGCCTTGGGAGAAATAAAGAAATGGAGGCAAAATACATTGAGTCCTGGGAATTAAATTCCAAAATCTATTGGAAGGATGAAAGAGTGGTGAGTAATTCTAAGTACTTATATAAGAAGGACTGATAAGGTCAGGAGAGAGTAATTTACCCCACTTAGACGTGCATGAGAAGTTAGTATGTGTGCTTATGTATTAGGAAAGAAAAGGAGATTGCGTTCAACTCCTAATATGCAACAAAAAATTTCATTCCTATAGTCTGTGTAGTAGATTTAAGGAAAAAGATACCCACAATTAGTCATGGAAATCACCCTCTTCTCTGAGACCATAGCAGGAAAACTTTTTTCATAATCTGTATTTCAGGTGATGTCAGCACCATCTACCCTGGAAAGCTAAAGGACCATCTTTGATTTTGCCTTGACTTTACCACCATTCAAATGCTACTAGTCATACAGGGGTTTTATAATAAAATAATTTAGAGAAGTTTCAGTAGAAAATGTCAAATGTAACTGCTTCTTACAGTGTGAAATACCATGCATTTGTAGACTCCCTTTACTTTTTTTTTTTTTTTTTTTTAGCTCATTTGTTCTACATTGCCTTCAGTTAGGTTGGCATTATTGGTCTTATTTTAAAGAAGATGGTTTGTGGGACACCTGGGTGACTCAGTAGTTAAGCGTCTGCCTTTGGCTCAAGTCATGATCCCTGGGTCCTGGGATTAAGTCCCATCAGGCTCCCCACAGGCAGCCTGCTTCTTCCTCTGCCTATGTCTCTGCCTCTCTGTGTATCTCTCATGAATAAATAAATAAAATCTTAAAAAAAAGAGAAGATAGTATGCTTTCCTATAGTGACATAGTTAGTAAATAACATTATGAATATTATGATCCGGACCCATAATTCCAGGTTTGATATTATTTCCAATTATTATATTCTTATTCACTTTGCTGATTATTTACAGTCAATCAGAAAACAAAGTTGATGGAAAAGCCACCATCTTGAAACTTAGCAGTCATCACGCCAAAGGTAAAAGAAAGCTCTGGAAGTATTTTCAGTGTGCATAAGTGTTAAAATGTGCATTAAATTTCAGATATTGCCATAGCATCACATATGAGTATTGTCTAATTAGATGGTCTATAAAATTAGCACCCAATGGGTAGGGTTGAAAAGCCAGTATATACATAAATTACATCTGGGATTAAAACATCACATTGACTATTTTGCATTTAACCAATCACAGCAAGGGAACAGACTACACCAATCCTAAGGGAACCAAAATCAGAAATGGAAGTCTTATTTCAGATACATAAACCTTGGACTTTCATAGCTTAATGGTTCTTGCTTCTACTAGAAAGGTGAATGCCATCCCCTCATTCTTCTAACATTTGAAAGAGCTCAAATCTAGACACCACATAGATGAGAGCCATCATGCTGAATACAACCCACAATGACAGGGTAGGCAGCTGCCAGAGAAAGAGAAAGCAAAGCCTTTATACTATTAGGAAACTATGTACCACTGGTTGGGAACTGGGGATGAGAGGGAATGAAGCCTAGAGTTTAAGACCTGGCATACCCTTTGTTCTAGCCCAAGTGTGTGTGTGTGTGTGTGTGTGTGTGTGTGTGTGTGTGTAAACTAAATAATTTAAGTCTGGTAGATTGGATAGGTATTTTTATATTGTATGGCTTTTCATTTTGTCAAATAGCCCTATGATAAATAAGTTATTTGGAAAGGCTAATTCTGGCCAGTTTCCGCTTATTTTGTTAAAGGTAAATTAACCAATGTGATTCATTTAATTATAGGTCTTAGATCCACATAGCATTGGCAGTTTTGCACTGATAATAGAACACTCTAGCTCAGAAGGGGCTTATGTCACTTCCACAAATGACTTGTTGTATATAATTAATCCCATGCTCCCACCAAACCGCAAGATTGCCAGGAAGTAAAATCCTGTTATGTGCTAGAAAGTGGAAAGAATTAGGAATATGGAAAGAACTAGGAATATTTGACAAACAGTAATAATGACTATAACATAGTCATTCCACTGCCTGAGATTTATATTGAACCTTACCCATATGTGATCCCAGGTTTGCACTGGCAGAAAGAGTTTTAAAAGCCAGGTTATCCACTAATTTTTTTTTCTCATTTTATGGAGCAGTTTGTTGAATTTCTGATTCCTCCTCTCTTCCTAATGCCTGGTGCCTACATGCTCCTTAAATGCAACTTGTTCTTCCTACACAAAACTCTTTCCAGCCCAGAGAATAATACTACCCAGTAAGCCCTGCTATTGTTATCCATGCTCCACCATCCCAATTTCTTCCTAATATATTTGTTTCCTGATGCACAGAATTTTCATATTGAATTTTCACAATACTGCCATTTCCCATGAGATCACACACCTCCAATAGAATTCTAAGAATTGCTAGCAACCGAATTGGCTGAGAGGAAAGCATTTCCAGGCAGGAGGCACTGGGTCATGATCATATGGCTCTGCCAGGGAGGTCTCAGAACTCTGACTAGACACATAGATGAAACTCTCAAATTCTGCCATTTCAGTGATTGTATTATTTTACAGCATCCAGGAAGTGGAACTTCTCACAAAAAACCTGATTCCATGAATAAGCTGGAGCAGTAGGTCAAATCTGAATGCCTGCCAGAGAAACTATTGAAAGTTTCTTACTTTCCTCCAGTCAGCAAGGAATCCTACGCTTTGTGGAGAATCAAGAGAGGTTCCTTTCATCTGCACATGAGTCGTAAAGCATTGAATTAGGTTTCTGCCTAGAATTGGGTGTCTTTTCTAATTGCATAACTCACTTAACTCACTCAAATTGTTGATTAAACTCATCCTTCCCTTTCATACTCAAAATTAATATAATCTAAGAAATGAATATATAAAGGTTTTCCAATCCACACATTAAAAAGAATGTTTTATTCTTGATTTTCTAACAAAGCATTTCTAATAGAAATATAAAGTGAGCTGCATACATAACTTTACATTTTTAGTAATCAAAAAATAAAAAGGTGACTTAATTTTAATAATACATTTTATTTAGCACAATGTATTTAAATATTTCAATATACAACCAATACAAGAATTTTCAATGAGATACTTTTGCATTGTTTTTTGTTTGTACCAAACCTTTGAATTCTGGAGTGTATTTTAGACTTACAGCACATCTCAAGTTAGGCTAGACACATTTCAACTGCTCAGTAGCTACAGATGCTTAGTGACTGCCATATTGAACATTTCTGTTCTGGTAGATTTCCCAGGCATTTGAGAAAGACTGTTTCCCACCATTTATAGTTATCACTTGTCTGTAATTTAATCTTCTTGGGTAAAAAGACAACATAACATATCCTGTCACAGTGCCAGCACACAGCAAGTGCTCAATAAATGTTTACTAAATAGCTTTAAACTTCAATTTACAAATATTTACATGTTTACGTATCTGCAACTATGTGCCAGGTACTTTTCCAATCACTGGGGAATTCAGCAATAATAAAAATAGACAAAATGCTTTCATGGAACTTAGCTTTTGGTGGTTAATTTCTTTAAGCGGTTGCCAGATAAAATTACAAAATACAGATATACAGAGATACAGCATCTAGTAAGTCAATATCAAGTGTTTTAAATGGATTTCCTACTTATCTTCTCTGTTAGTAATTTCCATTGTTCTACCTATTGCCCATCATTTATCACTCTCTAGAAACTTACAATCTTTTACTGTAATACAACACACAGCTTGTCTTCTTTAGAAGGTCTAAAGCTTCTTACTTTTTTTTAAAAAGCAGAAGTATTTTCTGATGTTTCTAGGCCTATGAGCTGCATAAACATTTGTTAAGCCCCTACTCATAATTCAATGTCAAGTTCAATTGATCCCTCATCCGTGAAGATTCTTCTGATCCCCATTGTCAGCATTTAGTCTTCATTCCTTGCTCAATAAGATTTTGTGTGGGTCTCTGTGATGTCACTTATTGTGGACTGCCATTAAAAGTTAATTCCTCCCCATTAAACCTTTACTTACTGTAGCCCTTGTAACTAGCAGAGGAACTGGCTCATGACAGATTTTCAGAAAATGTGTGTGAGATAGATGGATAATACACCTTCCCCTATCTTAGTCCCTTATATTCTCTCCTAATCCAAAGCAATCTGCATTTATGGTTTTATGTAGCACAACCTACTTACTGATATTTTTGCCTTTTATCAGTGTTCCCATGGGTAGATTGAAAAGAGTTGCTAGACTGGGGAGTTGGCATCAAATTATGAGGAAACATCCAAAGAAAGGCTGAGACTAACAGACAATATTTACACTGTTTTCCTCTTCCCATGAGTGAACCATTCCTGAACTTATATCCAAGTCATAATCCATTCTATTTCCCCTACCTCCATTATTTTCTGGGCATTCCTGTTTCTTAGGCTTAGCGGTTTTCCAATTCCAATTCGGGAAGAATATTTATAAACTATTGTCTACAATTTGAATAAAAATAACAAACCATGTCCCATCTAGGTTTGAAGGTAGCATTGGTCAACAACTGGATAAAGCATTAAACACATGAATGCTGGGCAGCCTGGGTAGCTCAGCGGTTTAGCGCCACCTTCAGCCCAGGGTGTGATCCTGGGGACCCAGGATTGAGTCCCACATCGGGCTCCCTGCATGGAACCTGCTTCTCCCTCTGCCTGTATCTCTGCCTCTCTCTCTCTCTGTTTCTCATAAATACATAAATAAAATCTTAAAAAAAACAACAACAAAAACACATGAATGCTTTTGTAAAGCTTCACTGTCATCCAATCTTGTATCTACACAGCTGAGAACCTGTCTGAATGCAATTAGGTGACAGGATCCTAACAGAAGTTGTAGTCTTTGCCTGTGACATTATTATTGTGGGATGTGTAGCATTTTTTGGCGCTCATGAATGAACTCCTCTCCAAGACTCAGGGAGTTTGTGTCCGTGGTTCTAATATTTTACCACTAGATGGTAACATAGGTTTACCTACCAAAATGTAGGATTTTCTCTTCACCTTAGTATGATACAGGTATGTGGGGTAAATCACAATTTTGTCATTCCCTAAGAAATTACTTGCGAATTACTAAAATATAAATTTTAGTGTAATATTTATTTAATTGATTTAGAGACAAAGATAATAAATACAAGAAAAACATATAATCTGATCCAACAAGGGCCTACTAGTATTTTTTTGCATATTATATCTCACTTTCTGTCTTCGTTTTCCTTTTTTGTGTTGTTTTCATCAAGTAAAGAGGTGTCTCATTAAATTTACAGTCTTCTTAGAAGCCATACTGAGTATTTCCTATAGTTTGGTAGTCTCCAACACTAAGATATGAATTTCCCAGATACAGATGGAAGATATAGATAAAATTTATAATGTGGTGGGAACAACAGAGATGATGGGATGTATTCCCTTTCTAGCCAAATGAACTTAAGAAAGTGCAAGCTTCTTAGTGGTGTGTGTAAAATCCTTCACGTGTAGTTGATGATAAATAAATGCCAACTCTGCTTACTTCACTTTTCTTTCCTTTTTTCTTAAGGATATGAAAATATAGTTAATAGGTTCCTTTTCTATCCAACAATGAAAGCACAAGGCACTTCTCTAAAATTGTCTTTCATTGTATCCTTCCCAATATCCAAGGAAAATACAGAAAATAACCAAGCCTCTGCTGATGTGAAACATACCACATAGGGCTTTCTAATTATCCGATGTGTTCCCACATCTCAAAATGTATTTTTAACAGATTCCCCCTAGAGAAAACACCTTAAGCCTAAGAATTAGTCCAATGGTAGAATTCCAGATAATTGTCTCTGCAACTAAATTATAAACTGACAGAAAGAATGGGTAGTAACACTTCTTTTTGATGTTTGCTCAGATTTTCTGCTCAGGAGAGCACTCAGAAAACTCTCTTTAAAGTGAGTATCAATGAGAAAGTGATGAATGTTCTTTACCTAGTATAAAGGAAAATATTTAAAAATTTGAATCACTCTGGAGAGATAAATTCAAAATTTAAGAAACTGTAGGGGAGGAAAAAGTTTTCTTTGACCCTGTTAAGGTCCCTGGTCAGGTCTGAAAATTAAACTGACAAAATCAAATTAACAGGAGAAACATTTTTTAAATATATTTTGGGGATCCCTGGGTGGCTCAGCGGTTTAGTGCCTGTCTTTGACTCAGGGCGTGATCCTAGAGTCCCGGGTCCCATGTCGGGCTCCCTGCATGGAGCCTGCTTCTCCCTCTGCCTGTGTCTCTGACTCTCTCTCTCTGTGTCTCTCATGAATAAATAAATAAAATTTAAAAAATAACAATAGTATATTTTACATGACATATAAATCCTCATAAGAAAATGAAGACCCATAAAAAAGTGAAGAAATGATTTTTTAATTTTTTTTTAAAGTTTTAATTATTTATGATAGTCACAGAGAGAGAGAGAGAGAGACACGCAGAGACATAGGCAGAGGGAGAAGCAGGCTCCATGCACCGGGAGCCCGACGTGGGATTCGATCCCGGGTCTCCAGGATCGCGCCCTGGGCCAAAGGCAGGCACCAAACCGCTGCGCCACCCAGGGATCCCTGAAGAAATGATTATACCTGAGTATATTTATGCTGTGTTGATGAAGAGTGGGCAGTTGTGGATAAATATAATAGGTTAGGGAATATGAAGTAAGTGTAGTAAACTGGAGAAAACTTAGCAATATCTTTTTGTTGCCATTTTTCTTAGCACCCTTTTGTCTTCAGAGGTAAGGATATTCTTTTCCTCTGAAGGAAGGCATCTCTCACATGAAGGTTTTACGATCTGTCTCAGGGGAGAAGGAATGTCAGAGTGACCTTCCTGATTCTGCTATTTTCTCAAATTCATTCAGCTTAAAATATTCAACATGCTAAGCTGTCAAATTCTGGGGTAGTATACCTCAAACCCCTATCATAATACTTAATGATATAGATTTTGCATTATTATGTCACATTTAAATCTGTTTTGAGTAAAATTCCTCATTCTAAAGTGGAAGGAGGAGTTTAAGACTATAACATGAAACTAGATTTTTAAAAATAAAATTACTAATACATAATTTACCAGCTTTTTTTATGTTGACCTATATTGTTTTCATGCATGTTTATTTTGGACACTCTGTTTAGCAATTCTTCCTCAATTGAAAAAATATCTTATGCAAAGTACAAAATAAACAATTGCTGTGTGATTTTACATCTTTACCAGCATGTATTCGAGTCCTGCTTGTCCAACTCCTCACAAATTTTTTTTATTGAAATTCTTTTTTAATAATAACCATTCTAGTGCATAATAGTATTATCTTGTGGTTTTATTTTGCATTTCTCCAATGACTAATGATATTGAACACTTTTTCCCTTTCTTTTTGGCCACTTATGAAGGAGAGGAAAAAGTTTTCCTCAATCCTCTTGAAGTCCTTTGCTGTGTCTGAAAATCAAACTAACAAAGGTAGGTTAACAGGAGAAAAACATCCCAGTGTATGTGGGAGCCTTCATAAGAGAATAGATCCCCCCAAATCTGCCCAAATCAGGAAGATACTCTACCTTTTAGGCAAAGAAATAATAAACTTGTGATGAATTAATAAGACACAGGGGGTTGGGCTAGGAGAGTAGATGGTGAAGAAGAAAGTAGAAAGAGAGGGGTTCATTTAACAAGGTTTGTTTGTATAGATTTCTCAGCCCCCAATTCTCCATCTCTGGTCATTAGGATGTCTTCCTCTTGGTACAGAGAAAATATCTTTCACCTGGGAGTTTTATGACCTGTTTCAGGGAAGAATGAGGCAGAGGGAAGGGTTAGAGAGACCTTGCTGCTTCCTCTATTCTTTCAAAATCCTTCAGTTTAAGATATTCAGTGTGCCAAGGTACCATAATTTTGGGATAACATATCCTGAAACCCATCATTAATTTAAACAGGATCCAAGATACATTTTGCAAAATATTAGTTGCTTATTTTGTGTGTGTTTTCCTTTAAGAAATAACTTAGAATTTTTATTGTTCAGTATTATAGTTTCCTGCCTTCTCTCTTGAGGGACTCTATATCCTACTACGAATCCCTTGCATATCTCTATTTATCCTTGCACTTTCCTGATCTGCTCTGAGTGGCAGAGTAACAGGAGAGGTTGCATTCCATCCTGACTTTCACTCCTGTTTGGCAGTTTCTTAGTTGAATTAGATCTGAGTAGCTTTTTTTAAAAAATTAGATTAGCAATAGCCACTTAACTTGAGACACTGTCATATCTCACCCTTCTCTGGGGTAGTTTACTATTCACATAATTTATGCTTTGTTCTCATTGTCTACAAATATAGTGATAAATCTATGTTGCCCTAAAAACATTTATGAGAAAACTTAAAAAATCAGTGTGGTAACATTTTCACTTATTTATGGCAAGTGACTTGCGTCACTAGACAAGTTTTAAAATTGACTGGGCTCAAAATATGTGAATGGCTGAAAATAAGGTCTGCAGATTAGCATATGATTCCATTTGTTGAGAACCTCCACCTGTGTTTTCCTTATATTTCTTCTCTTAAGGTGTAAGAGAAGCATAGCTTCTCTTCTAAAGCATCTCTTCTAAAGCATTCTCTTCTAAAGCATAGCATCTTCTAAAGCATAGCTACAAGCTTGGTGGGGCGAGGCAGGTGGAGGTTGCAAAGAAGCTTATAAAACTCCCAAGCGCTTCTCCTTCTTCACATTGCCTTAGTAATTTCCAGTTCTGTTTCTGATTCAGGTCAGGCAAGAAAGATATTATACCTGAGATGGAAGGTGGATAAACACTTTGTTTCTCCTGCTTCATTGCTTTAACCATCCAACTTGTGAACCTCAAGGTCATTGGCACTATTCCAAAGTCCAAAGTATAGCATAAAATCCTGAGTGACCGTTCATGTAAAGCCTATTGAAACAGCACCTATTGCCTTAAAAATCAGATTGCTATTTTGGGGAATATAACAAGGAGGGAGAAATTCCACCAGTAAATACAAGCAGGAAATTTTTTTGAAAAAGATTCGTATTTTTTTTTATGAAAGAGAGAGTATGAGCAAGAGAAGGAGCAGAGGGAGAGAGAGAGGGAGGGAGAGGGAGGAGAAAGATTCTCAAACAGACTCCATTCTGACCAAGGAGCCCTACACAGGGCTCAATCTCACAACCCTGAGATCATAGCCTGAGCTGGAAACCAAGAGTTTGATGCTTAACCAACTGAGTCATCTGGGCACCCCTACATGCAGGACAATTTGTAACACTGCAAAAAAAAAAAAAAAAAAAAAATCCCCAAACAATGAGAATTCCTTCATCACTATCATGGAGCAATTGGAGCCCAAATCAGCATAAAAGAAACCAATGATGGATACAGAACAACTAGAGAATGATGTTAATTTTGGAATGTAACTAGAGTCAGCACAAAATACTTTAAATTAGTCAACTACAGAGAGAATCTATAGAGATAAACAGCTGTATTTAAGCTGATCAAGGAGCCTAATGTGTATGCTCAGGACTTAATTTTGAATGCTTACTATGTAATACACATATGGTAAGGTTTAAGACATGCAACCTCAAAAGATAGCATGTTGGCAATTTGAACATTTTAAGCTGAAGGAATTGAGAAATGGCAGGTGCAGGAAGGATTTTCTGACTGTCCCCTGAAGCAGGCCTTCAGATCTTCATGTGAAAGTGCCTGCCTATACCTGAAGGTAAAGGAGCTTCCTTGTCTCCTAAAACTAAGGGACACAGCAGAATTTGAAGAAACAGGCATTGATAAGTTCCCCCAGTTCACTACACTACCTGTTATATTTTTCTACAACTCTCTACTCTTCTCCAGACCTAGCACAAAACACTCAGGTTTAATCACTTCTCTTTGGGTCTTTTTCTTTATGAAGTTTCCTGTGTCATGTAAAACTTATATTAAATACATTTTTATGCTTTTCTTTTGTGATCTGTCTTTTGTAACAAGGATCCCAGTCAATAACTTAAAAAGGGGGGGGGGGGCGGGCAGCCCCGGTGGCTCAGCAGTTTAGCGCCACCTTGGGCCCAGGGTGTGATTCTGGAGACCTGGGATCGAGTACTATGTCTGGCTCCCTGCATGGAGCCTGCTTCTGTCTCTGCCTATGCCTCTGCCTCTCTCTCACTGTGTCTCTCATGAATAAATAAACAAAATCTTAAGAAAAAAATAACTTAAAAAGGGTAAAGGAAAAACATATTTTTCCTAAACTATATATAAATATATTTCATAACCAGTCTCATATAATCCACTCATAACTATCATATGAGGTAATCATTCTTACTTATAACTAAGTGAACTGAGACTTGAGGATCCTCTGTATTTTGTCCAAGGGTTCTTAGCCCTCAGAAGCTGATCTGGGATTTGCACTCAGGTAGATCCTTTTTTTTTTTTTCTTTAAAGAGTGAAAGAGTGAGTATATGCACAACTGCAAGTGAGTGAGGGGGAGGGGAGACAGAGCAAAGAGAGAATCCAAAGCAGATTCCATGCAGTGTGGCATGGAGTCTGATGAGGAGCTTGATCATGGGATCATGACCTCAGCTGAACTCAAGAGTCAGGCCTTCAACCAACTGAGCCACCCAGGTATACCCTGGTGTCTCCATTCTTAATAAGTAGCCCATTTCATATTTCATATCCAGAACTGTTCTTTACTAAATATGAAAGCTGTTTCTTATTTTGTCTGTGCCTCAGTCTCTCAACTGTAACATAAGAATAACAGGCTAGCATTATTATTTTAAAGTTAAGTTGATGGAAATGTAAAATGGTGTAGCTGCTGTGGAAAACAGAATGATAACCTCTCAAAATATTTGAAATAGAGTTACTGAATGATCCATCAATTCTATTCCTCCATATATACCCAAAATAATTGACAGCAGGATCTCAAAGATATATTTGTAGACTCATGTTCATAGGTAAGGGAGGAAAAGAGATATCTTCTATCTTTCTTCATTCTCAGCTGTAGCATAGACAGATTCACAAAAACACACAACTTTGTTAACATGTATACTTCATACATACAAGGGAGACCCCCAAGGAAATAGGAACAATTCTCATTTAGGATTCAGGTTTAAATACCCTCTTCAGCTAAAGACAAAAAAAAGAAGTTTGTGGGGAAGCCAGTTACAGAGAGATGACCAGGAAAGCTGCTAAACAAGAGTAAGATTTGTTATGTAGATTTAAGTGTAGTCTTCTCCATTAAGGGTTTGTTTTGTTTGCTCTTGTTTGTTTGTTTTGTTTGTTTTTGTCATCTTTCTCTTCCTGGTACAGAGAGGGAGACACACAAACGTAGATTTCCTTGGGGTGCCTGGGTGTCTCAGTGGTTGAGCATCTGCCTTTGGCTCAGGTCATGATCTTGGGGTCCTGGGATTAAGCACCACATCAGGCTCCCCACAGGGAGCCTGCTTCTTTCTCACTCTGCTTATGTCTCTGCCTCTCAGTGTGTGTCTCATGAATAAATAAATAAAATCTTGGGACCCCAGGGTGGCTCAGAGGTTGGGTGACTGCCTTCAGCTCAGGTCGTGATCCTGGGATCCGGGATCGAGTCCCACATCAGGCACCTGTGAAAAGCTTGCTTCTCCCTCTGCCTATGCCTTTGCCTCTTTCTCTCTCTGTGTCTCTCATGAATAAATAAATAAATCTTTAAAAAAATAAATAAAATCTTAAAAAAAAACAACAAAACAAAACAAAACAAAAAACCCAACTGGAGATGTTCTTTATGAATATAAATTTCCCTTACTAAAGGTTAGATTCTATTTTCAGAGCTTCTTATATATCTGCTGTGTCTCAAAAAAAAGTCAGCTCCCCCTCAAAATTTGTATGCCAAAAAGACACATTTAGGGATGGTCTATTCCATTGCCCTTCAACAGCAGCATCATTCACAATAGCCATAAAAAATAAGCAATGTGTGTCCATCAATAGATGAATGGTTAAACAAAATGTGGTAAACTCACACGCACGCACGCACACACACACACACACACACACACCCCAACATTGAAATATTATTCAGCCTGAAAAAAAACCAACAAAATCCTCCCAAATGTAACAATATGGAAGACTATTGAGGACATTATGCTAAGTGAAATAACTCAGTACTCATACTTTCACTTATGAGTGTCAAAATGAATAAAGTAACCTTCTTTGAAATGAGGGTTGGAAGCCCTAGAAGAGGAGTTCTCACACACAGTCACTCATTACAGCTTACATAACTAGTAGAAAGAAGAAAGATAAGAATTGTTTTGACAAGGGAAGATATTTTTCACATAGGGAATTTTAATCTCTTGCTTTTATAAAAAGGAAGATCCTTCCCCACCCCAGCAGCAATTCACTAACTACAGCTTGTAGTGAACGAGAAACTGCCAAAACCTTAAACTATTGTTCTTCAGTAAACTTTTGTTCAACACAAACGTAAATTTCATCCTAAAACCTAATTAAAGCTAACCTTTCCTTTGTCTCTTTGGACTTGACTTTGGTTCCTCATGGTTTGCTTGTTTTGAATTGGAATTCCTCCGCTATTCCCAAATAAACGCACTTGCCAGTAAAATACCTGGCTATTTTAAAGATTGACATGAGGTATCTACCCTAGCCAAACTTACAGTAACAAAAAGTAGGATAATGGTTGCCAGGGGCTGGGGGAAGAGGAAAATGGGGAGTTGTTTTTTAGTGAGTGAAATCAGACTTCCAGTTCTGCCAAATGAATTGAGGTTTGGAAATTGGGTGCACAATCTGAATATATTTATTACTGAACTATACTTTAAAAGTGGTTAAATGACTAATTTTGTTATATGCATTTTTACCACACATACAAAAATAAATGGAAGTACTATTTTTAAAGTAATTATTATAGTGCATGGCTCCATATTTGGTGACCAATAAATAGTAGCTATTCTTATTGCTGTCTCTTAGTTTCTTTTGAGTATGGTTAGTTTTATTTAGGTCCTGGAATCTGGTGGATTTAAGTAACTAAATTGATTTTCTGAACCATCAACCATGAACACTTCAATAAATGACTATTATTAATGAGGCCATGTCTGCATGTCTGTTAAATCTCACTTTTTAACACTGCCTTTTTAACTCCCTCACCAATTACTTACATTAAAAATAAATGTTCAGCTTAAACTGGCAAAAGGATGTAGTTCTCAATAAATAAATTGAAGATAACAACTACTGAAAAAAAAGGATGAAGACTAAACTTGCAGGTAAATTTCATGTAAAACATCTAAAAACATACTATATTGTACTTAATAGATATTCCAGTCTTGTTATGGGCAGTTGAGGCAAACCAGCCACATGGACCTGTTTGGTTTGGCATAAATGAAATTTGGAAATTTTTCAGATTAAAAATGAAGCTGAGTAGGACAAGTGTTATCAGGTTTATTCAGAAATCTCTCCACTAGCACTCTCAGCTTCAGACTTTTCCTTGTCTTTGATCACATATTTCTGTTATGTAAATGGTTCCTGTGAACATTTGATTTTACCGTCTTTAATTTATAGATTAACCTTAGGAACTGCATCAAAAACTGCTGAGATTATCTCTAAATATAGATAATTTTGAACCATCTAAACTTTACAAAAACTTTCATAAAACTTTAAAATAACATTATTTGTTATTTGAATCAGACTTTAACAACTACTTCCACAGAGCACATACAGTGTGTGTGTGTGCATAACAAACATTTCCTGAGGTACTCAAACACACCAGACATTAAGGTTTATTTTATAAATATTGGCTTATTTATCCATCTCCTGAACAAATAAAAATAATGTTTTATTCAACTCTTATCACCGATGTCAAAACTATACTATACCTTAAATGTTTATTGAACATGTATACATGGAAAACCAATATGCAATTAATAACAAAAGCTTTTTCAAAAAAAAAAAAAAGCTTTTTCAGCAAATCAGCTATAAGGTACCTGAAAGAATCAAATGGCTTTAGGTATACTGTGACTTTATTTTTTTTATTTTTATTTTTATTTTTTTATTTTTATTTATTTATTTATGATAGTCACACAGAGAGAGGCAGAGACACAGGCAGAGGGAGAAGCAGGCTCCATGCACCAGGAGCCCGACGTGGGATTTGATCCTGGGTCTCCAGGATCAGCGCCCTGGGCCAAAGGCAGGCGCTAAACCGCTGCCCCACCCAGGGATCCCTATACTGTGACTTTAAATTATATGTTCTCATATCCATGCTGAGGTTGTATGGAGAACTAAACCTGATAAAACACACAGAAAAAGTAATTTCTGCATTTATATCACTTTTTTTTTTTCTGATGCAGTACTGTCACAGCCAAACCCTGCTTTAAAATTTCCTCATACAATTAAAAAAAGTTTTATTCAAACCATTGGTTACTTTGTAATATTATAAGAAAAAAAGTCTAGGATAATTGTTCTTTTTTCAATTTCAAAAGTGATTTCTTAAAAGCTGACATCTTCAACGTCTAGTTCAATACAGAGCAAATGTTTATAGCTGAGATATAAACCTCTTGAAGCATGGAAGTGGTGGCAAAGTGTTAACTGTGAATAGCACCATTATAATCAATTATAGCTGCATGTGATGGACATAATACTTTGAAATGTTCAATAACCCACATTTGGAATAAAGATTGTTCATTTTATTTTACCTCCCAATTGTACTCTTAATTATTTATAGAGCTAGAAAGATCAGATGGATAAAACTGTTAGTACTTATGAGCAAGATATTTTTGCATGGATATGAATCAGTGAGTGGAAATGTAATATCTATTTGATTTTAAAATCACTTAAAATGTTTTAAAAGCATGTGTTAAAATTGGCATATTTGACATTTAAAAAACTACTTATTTAGCCTCAGAGAAATTCATTTTCCCATTGAAAATTTGGGATATAATTCACTTGTGTTTTGGACATATATTCAGAGAAACAGTACAAGAATTAGAAACTATTTTATCCATAGAGACAGGTGTTTCCTTTCTCTGTGAAGGAAAAATTAGTTTCACAGTCTTAAGATATTTATGGGAAATTTTATGAAAAAAATCCTTTTACTTTTTTAAAAGTTGATTTTTAGGTTGTTCTTTGGATTCACATATAAAATACTTAAGGTTGTGAATTCACTACAAGCAACTTTTTCCCTCTTCAAGAGGCATATATGAGACTTTAATGACTCCTCAGTCTCAGCCTAAAATACTGTCATTCATCTTGTTTAAGCCATAAATAGTGTGCTGCTGAACAAATCACCTTATTCTTTAGGTCTTGGAAGACAGCTCCAATCTAGAAGTATTTGACAGGTACAATTCTGAATTATTCTGGAACTCTTACCTCTGATGAGTTTCTATTATTCCCTCACTAAAAGTATACGTGATTGAGTGAAGTATGGATGAAAGGAAAACATATGGCTTTTACTTTAAATTATACTGAGGTGTAGGGAAGAAAAAATTTCCTTTACCCTTCTAGATTGTTTTGGTTGGACTGTTAATTAAATTGACATAAGGCAGATTGGCAGGAGAAAAACCTAATTATATGTGTATAGGAATTCCATTAAAATATGAGATCCAAGAAAAAGTTGGTTAGTTAAGACATACATATCATTCGAGCTAAGGAATGAGATAGAGCCTAGGACTTCAAAGGGAAAGAGGGTAATTCACAAGAGAATAAGAAGAGCAGATGTTTTGTAATTAGATGTTTGCTCCCCCATACAGGTAGATCTTTCAGATAAAAAGTTATCTCTGGTAATAACTCTCTTTGTGAGTCAAACTCCCTTATCTAAATTTTTTGTGGTAGTTAAGGGAGAGGTAAACTGTTTTTAGAGTTGATTGCCTTCAACTCAAAATAATTCACATGCCAAAGTAGCAAATTTGAGGGTCACATATTTTGCTGCCCACTCACAGATAATGTCAACTATTTTTGTTTAATGCTCATGGACATTGCTTACATTATAATTGTAAATGTGTGCAGGTATACTCAAGAATTCATGTAATTAATTTGACCTGGTCATTTTTTTTCACTTGAATTTTTTTTTTAATTTTTTTTTTTAATTTTTATTTATTTGTGATAGTCACAGAGAGAAAGAGAGAATGAGGCAGAGACACAGGCAGAGGGAGAAGCAGGCTCCATGCACTGGGAGCCCGACGTGGGACTCGATCCCGGGTCTCCAGGATCGCACCCTGGGCCAAAGGCAGGTGCCAAACCGCTGCGCCACCCAGGGATCCCTCACTTGATTTTTTTAACTCTGGAAAACAATCACAAAATTTTTTTACACAATTTTTTTAATATCTGGAAACTGTACTAAGCAATACTGGCTAATTAGGGATTTGAATGAATAATGAATGTGTGAATCCTTAATAAAAATACAACTATTTAAATGAACTTTCTTTTTTTTTTTAAAGATTTTATTTATTTATTCCTGAGAGACACACACAGAGAGAAAGAGAGGCAGAGACACAGGCAGAGGGAGAAGCAGGCCCCAGGCAGGGAGCCTGATGTGGGACTTGATCCTGGGTCTCCAGGACCATGCCCTGGGCTGAAGGCAGCACTAAACCACTGAGCCACCCCAGCTGCCCATGAGCTTTCTTTCTAATTCAACAATCTGTACTATCTCTACTTTTATGTGTATATTTTCATTATAAAGATTTGACTGTTTATTTCATATTGCTCTATGATAAATAAGTTGTATATTTCAAATAAAATTGGTACAATATTTTCTTGTGTTCACTGATATTAGAGTTCAGGAGATTTGATGCATGACCTAAATAAACTATTTATCCAGTGAGCTAAAGATGGGAGAAAATGAAAATGTGTGAAGAATCAAAGAATAATATTTTTTTTTTCTGGTAAAAATTGGTTTTCTAATACTCTACAGAGAGGGTAAAACTTTATATAACTAAGAAATACACACACACACACATATACACACACACACACACACACACATATATATATATACTCAAGCAAAAGAGTGTTATTTTGTATTTTTTTTTTTTCATGCTATTGAAGGAGAGAAGATTTTACCACCCAAAATATGTCTTTGGCATAAGAATTATTATGAGTTAAAGGCAATCAAAACCCAGCAAATTCAGGAAAAGTTCTTTTACCTCTGCTTCAACTGCCTAAATATACATTGAAAACAAGAAATGTATCTGCATAGTGGAGCAATCTTTGTTTTCCAAATCTGTCTGCCCTCCTGTGACTAGCCCTCCTCTGTATCCCCAGATCCTTAACCCTTTCCTTAGTTCAGGATGTTAATAAGCCTCAATTACCTGGCTGCCCTTTGGGTCTCATATTTCTATGGGGTGTCTGTAGAACAAAACTTGTTTTTCTCCTCTTAATCTGTCTTATGTCATTTTGATTATTAGACCATCCAAAAGAACTTAAAAGGGCAGAAGGGAAAACTTCTCTACATCTACACTTTTAATATAGTTTCTTATAAAGGAAGAGAATAGGGTATTTTTACACCTCTTTTTCCCCCCTTTTTAAAATTTAAATTCAATTTGCCAATATAGAGTGTAATACCCAGTGCTCATCCCATCAAGTACCCTCCCTAGTGACCACCCAGTCACCCCATCCCTCCACCCTCCTCCTCTTCCACAACCCTTTGTTTGTTTCCCAGAGTTAGAGGTCTCTCATGGTTTGTCTTCCTTTCTAATTTTTTCCCACTCAGTTTCCCTACTTTCCCTTATAGTCTCTTTTACTATTTCTTATATTCTGCATATAAGTGAAACCATATGATGATTGTCCTTCTTCAATTGACTTATTTCACTCAGCATAATACCCTCCAGTTCCATCCACGTCGAAGCAAATGGTAGGTATTTGTCCTTTCTGATAGCTGATTCAATCATATGATGGAATATATATATATTCCACATCTTCTTTATCTATTCATCTATCGAAGTAAATCATGTCTCCTTACATAGTTTGGCTCTAATGGACATTTCTGCGATGAACATTGGGGTGAAGGAGTCCTGGCATTTCACTACATCATATATTTGTGGTAAATACCCAGTAGGGCAATTGCTAGGTCATAGGGTAGCTCTACTTTTAACTTCTTGAGGAACTTGCACACCATTCTCCAGAGTGGCTGTACCAGTTCACATTCCCACCAACAGTGCAACAGTGTTCCTCTTTCTCCATATCCTCTCCAACATTTGTTAATTTTTGCCATTCTCACTGGTGTGAGGTGGTATCTCATTGTGGTTTTGATTTGCATTTCCCTGATGGCAAGTGATGTGGAGCATTTTTTCATATGTTTCTTGGCCACGTGTAAGTCTTCACTGAAGAAACATCTGTTCATGTATTCTGTCCATTTTGTGACTGGATTGTTTGTTCCTTGGATGTTGAGTTTGAAAAATTCTTTATAGATCTTGAATGCTAGTCCTTTATCTGATAATGTCATTTGCGAATATCTTCTCCCATTCCGTAGGTTGTCTTTTAGTTTTGTTGACTGTTTCTTTTGCTGGGCAGAAGTGTTTTCTTGATGAAGTCCCAATAATTCATTTTTGCTTTTGTTTCCCTTACCTTCACAGATGTGTCTTGTAAGAAGTTGCTGTGGTTAAGTTCAAAAGGTTGCTGCCTGTGTTCTCCTCTAGGATTTTGATGATTCTTTCAACCATTTTGAGTTTATCTTTGTGTATGGTGTAAGAAAATGGTCTAGTTTCATTCTTCTGCACATGGCTGTCCAATTTTCCCAGCACCATTTATTGAAGAGACTGACCTTTTTCCAGTGGATATTCTCTCCTGCTTTGTCGAAGAGGAGTTGAGGGGCTGATAGAGAGTTGAGGGGCCATTTCTGGGTTTTCTATTCTGTTCCATTGATCTATGTGTCTATTTTTGTGCCAGTACCACACTGTCTTCATGATCACAGCTTTGTAATAGAGTTTGAAGAAGTCATGCGTTGTGATGCCACCAGCTTCAGTTTTCTTTTTCAACATTTCTCTGGCTATTTGGGGTCTTTCCTGGTTCCATACAAAAGGTTGTTTGTTCCAATTTTGTGAAGAAAGTCCATGGTATTAAGATAGGGATTGCATTGAACATATAAATTGCCTTGGGTAGCATAGACATTTTCAGAATATTAATTCTTCCAATCCATGAGCTTGGAATGTTTTTCCATCTCTTTATATCTTCCTCAATTTCTTTCAGAAGTGTTCTGTAGTTTTTAGGGTATAGATCCTTTACCTCTTTGGATAGGTTTATTCCTAGGTATCTTATGCTTTTGGGTGCAATTGTAAATGGGATTGACTCCTTAATTTCTCTTTTTTCAGTCTCATTGTTAGTGTATAGAAATGCCACTGATTCCTGGGCATTGATTTTGTGTCCTGCCACATTGCTGAATTGCTGAATGAGTTCTAGAAATGGTGGGGTGGAGTCTTTTGGGTTTTCTATGTACACTATCATGTCATCTGCAAAAAGGGAGAGTTTGACTTCTTTGCCAATTTGAATGCCTTTTATTTCTTTTTGTTGTCTGATTGCTGAGGCTAGGACTTCTAGTACTATGTTGAATAGCAGTGGTGAGAGTGGACATCCCTGTCGTGTTTCTGATCTTAGGGGAAAGGCTCCCAGTGTTTCCCCATTGAGAATGATATTTGCTGTGGGTTTTTCGTAGATGGCTTTTAAGATGCTGAGGAATGTTCCTTCTATCCCTACACTCTGAAGAGTTTTGATCAGGAATGGATGCTGTATTTTGTCAAATGCTTTCTCTGCATCTATTGAGAGGATCATATGGCTTTTGTGTTTTCTTTTATTGATGTGATCTATTACGTTGATTGTTTTATGAGTGATGAACCAACCTTGCATCCCAGGGATAAATCCCACTTGGTCATGGTGAATAATTTTCTTATTGTACTGTTGGATCCTACTGGCTAGTATCTTGGTGAGAATTTTTGCATCTGTGTTCATCAGGGATATTAGCTTATAATTCTTTTCAGTGGGGTCTTTGTCTGGTTTTGGAATCAAGGTGATGCCTCATAAAACAAGTTTTGAAGTATTCTCTCCCTTTCTATCCTTTGGAACAGCTTTAGTAGAATAGGTATTGTTTCTTCTTTAAAAGTTTGATAGAATTCCCCTGGGAAGCCATCTGGCCCTGGACTTTTGTGTCTTGGGCGGTTTTTGATGACTGCTTCAATTTCCTCCCTGGTTATTGGCTGTTCAGGTTTTCTATTTCTTCCTGTTCCAGTTTTGGTAATTTGTGGTTTTCCAGAAATGCATCCATTTCGTCTAGATTGCCTAATTTATTGGCGTATAGCTGCTTATAATACGTTTTTAAATACAAATACGTTTGTATTTCCTTGGTATTGGTTGTGAACTCTCCTCTTTCATTTGTGATTTTATTAATTTGAGTCTTTTCTCTTTTTTTTTTTTGATAAGGCTGGCTAGGAGTTTATCTATTTTATTAATTCTTTCAAAGAACCAACTCTTGGTTTTGTTGATCTGTTCTACAGTTCTTCTGGTCTCTATTTCATTCAGTTCTGTTCAAATCTTCATTATTTCCCTGCTTCTACCTGGTGTAGGTTTCATTTGGTGTTCTTTCTCCAGTTCCTTCAGTGCAAGGTTAGCTTGTGTATTTGAGTTTTTTCCAATTTTTTGAGGGATGCTTATATTATGATGTATTTCCCTCTTAAGACTGCTTTTGATGTATCCCAAAGATTTTGAACGGTTTTGTCTTCATTACATTAGTTTCCATGAATCTTTTTAATTCTCTAATTTCCTGGTTGACCCATTCATCTTTTAGTAGGATGTTTTTTAACCACCAAGTGTTTAAGTTTCTTCCAAAATTTTCTTGTGATTGAGTTCTAGTTTCAAAGCATTGTGGTCTGAAAATATGGAGGGGATAATCCCAATCTTTTGGTATCAGTTGAGACCTGATTTGTGACCCAGTATGTGGTCTATTCTGGAGAAAGTTCCATGAGCACTTGGGAAGAATGTGTATTCAGTTGAGTTTGGATGTAAAGTTCTGTAGATATCTGTGAAATCCATCTGGTCCAGTGTATCATTTAAAGCTCTCGTTTCTTTGGTGATGTTCTGCTTAGGTCTGTCATTTGTTGAGAGTGCCATGTTGACATCTCCTACTATTAATGTATTATTATCATGTATCTCTTTTCTTTGGTTATTAATTAATTGATATACTTGGCAGCTCCCACATTAGGGGCTTAAATATTCATGAGTGTTAGGTCTTCTTGTTGGGTAGAGGCTTTAAGTATGATATAGTGCCCCATTTATCTCTTATTATAGTCTTTGGTATAAAATCTAATTGATCTGGTATGAGGATTGCTACCCCAGCTTTCTTTTGAGGACCATTTGAATGATAAATGATTCTCTATCGCCTCATTTTCAGTTTAGAGGTTTCTTTAGATCTAAAATGAGTCTCTTATAGACAGTATATAGATGGGTATTGTTTTTTTATCCAGTCCAAACCCTGCATCTTTTGATGGGATCATTTAGCCCATTCACGTTCAGCGTAACTATTGAAAGATATGAATTTAGTGTCATAGTATTACATATACCATCCCTGTTTCTGCAGATTGTTTCTTTGGGCTCCCTCCTCCTCTTACAGGGTCCCCCTTAATATTTCTTGCAGAGCCAGTTTGGTGGTCAGTTTCTGTCTATCCTGGAAGCGCTTTATCTCTCCTTCTATAATGAATGACAGCCTTGCTGGGTAAAGTATTCTTGGCTGCATGATTTTCTTGTTTAGTACCCTGAATATATTATGTAAACCCTTTCTGATCTACCAGGTCTCTGTGGAGAGGTCTGCTGTTAACCCGATATTTCTCCCTACATAAGTTAAGAATGTCTTTTCTCGAGCTGCTTTTAGAATTTTCTCTTTATCTTTGAAATTTGCAAGCTTCACTATATGTCAACGTGTTGATTAGTTTTTGTGGATTTTGCAGGGGAAGGAGGTGGTCCTCTCTATCTCTTGGGTCTGAATGCTTGTTTCCTTCCCCAGATTATTCTCATCTATGATATGTTCAAATATACTTTGTGGTCCTCTCTCTCTTTCTACCTCTTCTGGAATCCCAACAAGACAAATATTATTACTTCTGAAGCTATCGTTTATTTCCCAAAGCTTTTACTCATGGGTTCCTAATAGTTTTTCTCTTTTTTCCTCAGCTTCCTTCCTTTCCATCAACTTGTCTTCTATGTCACTCACTCTCTCTTCCACCTTATTAAACCTAGCAGTTAGAGCATCCAGTTTAGACTACATCTCAGTTATAGTATTTTTAATTGCAACCTGGTTAGTTCTCAATTCTGCAGTAAGGGAATCTCTAGAGTCCTTTTCTAGAGTCACCAGTAATTTTAAATTACCTCTGAATCATATCTCTGACATGCTACTTAATTAAATCCATATCAAGTAGGTCTGTGGCAGAGACTGTTACTTCCAGTTCCTTCTTTTGTGGTGAATTCTTCCTTCTAGTCATTTTGTCAGATGCAGAATGGTTGAAAGAGAAATGAATCATAAGGAAAAAACTTCAAGTTCTATATACTATTTTCCCTCAGGTCTGGAGCTTTCCATTGCTGCTTGGTCTGTGAACTTGCTCTTCCCATATTCTTCCAGCTGGTCTTCTGGGGGAGGGGCCAGCTGTACTGATTCTCAAGTGTCTGAGCCTTGGTGGAGATGACCTGTCCCTTGCCAGGTTGCCGGGCTCATTGTGAAGCTGTTTTCCTGTGAGGCCTTTGTTTCCTAGAGGCCAGGCCTTTCCCAGGTGAAAAACAAAAAGAAAAAAATAAAAATGGTGATGGCCAGATCTCCAGCCCCAGAATGAAAATCTCCCCGTGGATACTGAATCTCAGTCTCTAGGCATACTGGCCAAATCCTCCTGGGGGTAGGTGGGGGGCACTGATCTGCACAAATTGAAGAGCACCTAGTGGGAGGAGAGTTCTCGCTATTCTGGGCCCTTCCCAGTTCCACCTGTCCTGGTGAGAGGGGGAATGGAGATAACTATCTGTTGAGGAACCCTCCTATTGAGGGCCCTGTGTCGCTGGACCTGTGCTCCTCAGGTCCACCTCTCTTGAACGAATGGAGGACAGTCTGCCTCCATCCATTGCCAGGCTCTAGGACAAAGAGAGCTCTGGTGCCAGCCTGTGTACCTAGCTGGCTTCCCCCAGCTGCCCCGGAAGGGTTGCGGCATTCCAGCCCTTTACTGCAATCAAACCGAGGTTTGCAGTGAGCATCGGCCCAGGCAACCCTATTCTTATTCTGTCTCTGGGAATATTGAGACTTCACTGCCCCTCTTGCGATTCTGCCTTGTTTCCCCACTGAGCACAAGAATCAGAGAAGATTCTTTCAGGCTCAGATTTCTAAAGTTCCCAATTGTCCCTTGTGCCACTTTCCTGCCACAGCTTTCTGTGGCTCCCCTGCCCCACCTTTAGCTTCTCTGCCTTCCTACCTTGTCAGAAGCATTCCAGCTGTTTACATCCCAGGTTGGATTCATAGTGTTCAAGATGTTTTGAAAGTTATCTAGGTAAGTTTGGGGGACCAGATGAATCAAGAATTCCTACTCTTTCACCATCTTGCCTCCTCTCCCTTTAGAGGTTAAACCTCTTTAAACCTAGGTTAACAATGATTCACATTTTGTCATATTTTATTCTAATACTTTTGACCTAAAATGTTTAAAACCATCATGACATGCTATTGTCATCACTAGGTATTTTGGTATATATGCCTAAAAACATAAGGTTATCACTTATGTAATGACAACATATTAACTCCATATTTAAATGTCTGTAATAGGCACAAAAAAGTGTTGAGTTGTTGATTTATTCAAATGAGAAGTTTTCTGCTGGTTCTCTCTCTCTCTCTCTTTTGTTTACTCTGCCACCATCTCTTTTTATTTATTTATGTATTTATTTATTTAGCCATTATTTCTTTTTAAAAATGAGCAAACACACACATATACTTATATCACTTCTTACACAGAAGGTACTATACTATAAACATGATCTGCAAGTTACTAGTTTTTTGGGGTTTTGTTGTTGGTTTGTCTTTATTTTTTACTTAGAGAATGTCTCAGAAGTTACTCTGTTAACAGCATAGAGATCTTCCTCATTTTGTTTCACAAAAGGATCCATTTCTGGAGGTGGCATGATTTATCCAGTCAGTCCCCCAAAGTTGAACATTTGGAAAACATTTTGTTACCAAGAATTTTTTGGTTTATTCTGGCAACAGGAAGTAGTCCACTGACCTCTCTACCTCAGGCCTCCCATATGTCCTGAACTAGGAGGGAGAAGAGGGTAGAGGCACTTGCATGGAGAATCTCATTGGCATCAAGTTTATTCTGCCCACTGATTTTCTTCTCTCTTTTCCCTATCCTGTGGGAGTTTATTAAATTCAAGAAACAGGAGAAGTATTTATTTTTTTTCATCAAAATTAATTATATGCCAACTAATAGCCTATGATTTAAATCTTGGTAGGTAGATTCTGGTACCTTAAGATACTCAGTCTCAAAACAGATTCCTTCTGTGTTGAACTCCAGAAGTCTCTCTTGATATAAAATGTAAATATTTAACTAGTTTATGTCTCACCTTTCATTTCTGCTAACTTCAGAATGTCAGAGCTACTTAAACCACAAAAACACAGAGAACCTTCCTAGTCTACCTTCAATTTCATTCTTGTATTTGAAATGATCTACACTAAGGGAACTACTGAAGAACTGGATATTGACTTTGGAATTTTGGAGGAAAAGATTATTTATTTTGAATTAACACATTTATAAATAATAAGAAAAATAATAAATCTGTTTTCTGTTTGTATTATTCATAAGATTTAACCCTCAGATACTAGTGGTAAACAGAACTGATTACAAATGGATATATTTTTTCTTGATAGACACACTATGTTATGTGGACTTTTGTTAATTTATCTGCAATGTATACCACATTAGTTGATTTATGGTTATTTGAAAGAAAGGTCAATTAATGAGTGAGAATGGAGTGTAATTAAGAAATCTTTTCTTTACTCTGTTTCTTTTCAAGCTAGAGAACAGTTCTGAATGCTGATGAGACAACATCTATAACAATGCCATCTACCAGAGTTAGATAATTACTTCAGAACAAAAACATACAACAAAATATCTTTGCTATGAGCAGAAGTCCATGGGAAGTCAGGTAGCAATGAGAAGAACTAAGTGTCACAATTATGATGATTATAATGAGCTCAGTTTATTGATCCAAGATAAAGGAATTATTCTCTATAAATGTAATGCTGCACATCTGACTAGAATTAGCTCCTTGTAGGCACCAGAAACCAAGTAATCTTTTCTGTAGCCAGTGAGTTGAAGTTTTTCATAGTGCTCATAAACAAAAGTTTTAAAGAAACAATTGCTTTTCTATGAAAGCTTTGGCAAAGATCTTACTTTTAAAGGCCAACTCTTCCTATCCCCTGAGGATGAATACAAACTGAGTTTTTGTTGTATGTTTTGCAAATTGCTCTTCTACTTTAAACTCTCCTCTAAGAAGAATGCATACCAGAAATGTAGACCAGATTAGTTTTCTTTAACTCAGTATGTTAACGATAATAAAGACTTTTTTCTCCACTTTGCATTCACATAAGTCACTCAGTTTGAATCACTTATGAACCTACAGGAGTTTCTTAAAGAACTGTATTAAAATCAATGAGGGACTTGTTAAAAATGCAAATTCTGGTGGGTCTTTCAAAGACCTACTGAACTAGACTCTTTGGGGACAGGGCATGCCAATCTGTATTTTTAATAAGCAATGACTCTTTTACTCATAAACATTTAAACAACACTGGCCTGTAGATTTTTAAGACTGTGGAAGCTTCCTAAGCTATTTGAGTCATAGACTTCCATATTGGAGTAAAATGAGTCTCTTACTTTCCTTTTCAGTGGCTTCCTCAAACAAAAGTCAGGTACTATCTTAACATTTGCTATTCATTCTCTCATCTAATAGGTCATTCATCAAATAGCTACCAATTACCTCCACTGTGTTTCTAGATATTGGGGATAAAATAGGTAACAAAACACAACAAATCCCTACACTTCTGGAGCTTTTATTTCCAGTGGGGAAGACAGACAAGAAACAGAATTTACATAAGTAAATACACAGAGTTTGTTAGATAGTGCTTAGGAGAGTAGGTAAGTAGAGAATTGGACTGTGGAAAGGTAGGGAGAGGGTTGACATTTTAAATGGGATGAGTAGAGGAGGGCATATTTAGAAGGTAATTTTTGAGTATAGACAAATGTAAATGAGAGAGCTAGCCATGTAGATATTTGGAGGATGTCTTAATGAGGAAACTGCAAATGTGAAGATCTAGAAGTAAAATAGAGCCTGGCAAGTTCAAGAGGAGAAGGCAGGCATGGTTGGAGTGAGGTGAATAAGAAAAGCAGGGGCAGAGTAGATGGCAGACAGGGATCAGAAAAAGCCTAGTAGGTCATGATCAGCAATTTATCTTTACCCTGAGTGATTGGGAAGTCAACTGAGGATTTTGAGCAGGTTTCATTAACAATATTTTGAAAAGAGCAAGAGAAAAAATGAGACAATTTTAGGAGGCTTTTGCTAAAATTCAGGCAAGAGATGATGAGTTTCGGAAAACTGGAGGAAGTGGAAAGAGGAGATAAATAGTTATCTTTGGGGGCAGCCCTGGTGGCTTAGCGGTTTAATGCTACCTTTGGCCGAGGGCATGATCCTGGAGACCCAGGATTGAGTCCCATGTCGGGCTCCCTGCATGGGGCCTGCTTCTCCCTTTGCCTGTGTCTCTGCCTCTCTCTCTCTCTCTCATGAATAAATAAATAAAATCTTTAAAAAAATAGTTATCTTCTGGATATACAGAGAATGAAAGAGGAGAGCCAAGGATGAATCTAAGGCTGGTGGCCCAAGCACTTGAAAGAATAAAATTGCCAGTAAAGGAAGAATTGTAGGAGGAACATGCTGGAATGAGATATCAAAATTTAGCACTAGGCATATTAAGTTTAAGATGACTGAAACGTTCAAGTGGGAAGGCAAGTAGGCTTCTGGATATACTATGTATCCAGATCAAAACAGAAATTGGTACTCCAAGTAGGGTCCTGTTCTAACAAAAACCTAAAAATGTGGGAGCCAGTTTGAAACTGGGCTGAAAAAGTTTTAAGTTGCACACTAGAAAAATCCTATGTTGCCATGGACAATTCTGGTTAAGGCTCAGAGAGAAAAGAGGTGGGCTGTAGAGAAAGCCTTAATCTTCCTAGAGAATAAGTAATCCTGAACAGAATGTGGTAGAACTATGGACGGTAAAGGGCGTTCTGCTGAGGTCTCAGAAGAAATGAAGAATGTGTTAAGGGACAGTGGAGGAAAGACCATCCTTATTAGAAAGTAGCAAAGACCTTGGCTGAATTTTGTTCCTGTCCTACTGTTCTCTGGAAAGCAGAACTTGCAAACAATGACATTGGATATTTATCTGAAGCTATTTCTGAGCTTAGGAGTGAAGGTGCAGCTTGGGTCCTATCCTCACTAGAGTAAAATGCAAGAAGAGAAAAATGACTTAAAGATGAATTGTGAATTACGAAGGAAGCAGAACTTAAAAGATTTGGAAAATTCTCAGCCTAAGTATCATATAAAAAGTGAGAAAGGGCTTTTGGTTGAGAATACTAAGGATGTGACCAAAATACCATTTGATACGGAGATTAGTCATCCACCTCAATAGAAGCCAGGAGTTCTTGTTAAAGATATTAGAAGAAGGTAAAGGAGAGGCTACTATTTCCTTAGGGACCTTGGCATGCCCTGCCCACCTGCTTCACCACTAAGACTCCACTCCCCACACTCTGGGCTGCACTTCTCCACTTCCCCAGCTGAGGTGTGGGCTGCACCTAGACAAACCATGGGACCATAGATGTCCCCACCTAGATTTCAAAGGATGGGACCTCCTGGTAGAGCCATGTGCTCAGGAGGCCAGAGAGGTTCAAGGCCCCGGTAGAGATCTACCACAGGGGCAGATCCCAGGCACAGAGGTGTCCTAGGTGTAGATTGCCTAATACCTGAGGGGTTTAGGGACCTTAAGGGTCCAATCCCTACCCAGCAAAGTTGCAGGAGCAGGACCACTGCTCACATGGGCCTGGAGGGCAGGGCATCAAGCCCAAGAGGACTATTTTTAAGCTCTAGTTTCTAATGGAATTTGCTTTATTGGACTTGCTGGGATCTGTTACTTATTTCTTAGTTTTTCCTTTTGGAACAGGAATGTCTGTTCTATGCCTGTCCTGCCATTGTTATTTGAAATCATATAAACATGTTGGTTTCACAGGTTCACAGGTAAAAAGCAATTTTCCTGAGGATGAATCACACTTTGAGTTTAACCTACATCTCGTTTAAGGAATAGGAAGTGAGGTAGAAGGAAAGTCAGGCAGGTTTTGCCTTGGTTTATAGCACACATAGCATTCAAATATGACAAAAATAAAGAGAGTTTTCTGGGACAGAGTCTGGTTGGTGAGTGGATGTTGTGGTAGAAGTTTATAGGGGTTCTTGTCTTTGCTTCTGTTTTTTCCTGAAGGAAGAAACAAAGCATGATTGTTAATTTTATGTGTCAACTTGAATGGATCATGAGGTTCTTAGAAGTTGGTTAAGTATTATTTCTGCATCTGTCATTGAGTATATTTCTAGATGAGATTAACATTTGAATCAGTAGTTTAAGTAAAGCAGATTGCCTTCCCCAATGTGTGTGTGTGGGGGAGGGGGGCATCTAATCCACTGAGGGCCTGAATAGAATAAAACACTTAGTAGGAAAGAATTCTCTTTCTCTGCCTGTCTTCTGGCTGAGGCAATAGTCTTCTCTTGCCTCCAAACTCAGACTCAGATGAGGACTAGAACTGTAATACCATCAGCCTTCTGAATCTCCAGCTTTTTGACTGCAGACTGTGGGACTTCTCAGCTTCCGTAATTGTGTGATCTCTAATTCCTTATAATAAATATGCACACAGGTATGCTATTGGTTCTGTTGCTGTGGAGAACTCAGACTAACACACAGGTGAAATAGCAAGATGAGGATTGTGGAAGCTTGAGAAAGAAAGCTCTGAAATAGTTAGCTAGCAGAGAAAGTGAGGGATTGAACTAAGAACTTCTATGATTTCCTGGAAATACTGGAGATCAGTGGCTATGTATTTAAACCAACATTATCCTGCATGATTTATGCATGCTTTGATTTTGTTTTGTTTTGCTTTGGGTTACTTTTCTCCACTGTGTTCATCAGCATGGGTTTAGGTATGTAGTACATGGAGATTTGGATTTAACCAGGGCTATCATTTAGCCACAAATACTAAAAAGCAGAACAGGAAAAAGGAAATTGAGGGTATAATCGAAGAAGTAATTATGATGATTGGCCAAAGAATGAAAAGTTAGGAAACAATGACAAGATAGAGGTGAAGATAGTGAAAATTTTGTGGTAGTCAAAGATTGAAGGTCCTTGTCGGAAAAAAGGAATGTTGAGAGCTGGTGTTTGGCATATGGAATGGTGAGTTGAAACGACTGAGTTTGTTAGTACATTAGCTGTGGTTGATACTATGATGCAATTACAGTTATCAGTAGTGACAGTTTCAAAGAAATGATCACATGTTTGCTTGCCTTTGAGTGGCTATGACAAAAAAAGAGAAGATAAGAGGGAAAAGGTCAAGTAAATGGAAGTTCAAAACAGTAAAGGATCATCCCATGAATTTGAATTCATTATGAATTATGAGAAGAGTAACAATGAGCCAAGGATATACAATTTTCAAAGTATAAAGTTGGGTGCCCAATGATAAAGACACTGGAGAAAATCAGTCACCACTTGAGAGGGCTGCAAGACAATCTGTGTCCTCGGTGGGGATAAATATTTTCCCTGGAACATTAAGGAAAATAAGTGGCTTGGAGAAGAATTTGAGTTTAGAGGAAATTTTGCTGAGATTTGATCTTGAGTTCCAGAGGTACACTGAAAGGGTTTTAGTACCTGGGGAGGACGAAGAGTCAAAAAACGGAGATGAACAATCTTTTGTGGATTAGTATCCAATGGATTAGGGTTGACCTGGAAATCTTGGTCTCTATGTGGTGACTGTCATAGACACAGATAAGGGCTCAGTGAGAGGAGTTCTGATGGTCTATGGCAGGGGATGATGGAGAGGCTGTGAGTGAGGTAAGGAGGGATATGAGCATGGTTCATCTGTGGCACAAGGCACCCTGGGCTCCCCCTCTTCTCCTGCTGATGGGAACATGAAGTTTTACCAAGGAATGGTTTTAGTTCAAAATCTAAGGAAAACTATTTACTCAGACACAATAGCCTTAATTTGTCAGTTGCTGAATAGTGCTCTGGAAGCAGTATATTAAAAAAAAAAAAAAAAAAAAAAAGGCAAAATAAATAAATAAACAGAAAAATACCTTCCTGCTATACTTTTAGCATTATATCTTAAATCAATCCTGTGCAAATAGGCCACACAGGCCTACATTACATTGACATACACAATTCAATTTTTCTAAACATATTAATGTGATTTGTAGACTGAATTAACATTTTTATAGTATCCCTATGGAAATTGTCAGGAGACAAGTAATGTATATATAAGAACTTGTGCCAGGGTAACTAAAGTGAGGAGCTTACTGTTTAGGTAAGTGTGAATAAATCTAGGTAGTCTACATGAAACTCACACCTTAGCTTGTTTAATGCAGAATATTGCATTTGAAAAATCATAACAGGCTATTATTTTTTGCCTAAACATAGATGTCTAACTATGCCTTGTGAGAAAGTAATAGTGAACCCAAGAAGAGTAAAATCAAATGGTTATATACATACAGGAATGTAGAAATTCAGGTGACATTTTAAAAATATGATGAAACACATGACATTTTATTAGATTATACCACTGAGCAGCATCCTTTACAAGCCTTTGTTTATAAAGAATCACCATAAACACTGCTCAAAGAGTCTACCAAACACTATTGAAAGACCCCCCCAAGACGCTTTAAAAATATGAAATATTTGAGGCACAAATTGTTAAGTACAAGTATTTTCCTTGGCTTCAGATCAATACAAACTGTTCAATGAAGGGGCAGCTCCTCCTGGGTGTTGAGAACAACTGTTAGTCTCATGTGAACTGAGTGAGCTTTATTCAATTTATAAAAAGAAAAAAAAAAGTGTTGTTTTTCTTGGAAAACAAAGCATAGAACTTTTTTTGAGTTAATTCTCCAACACTTAGGAGGCATAAGTTTTGGTTTTCAGACAAATACAAATAACAAAGGAAATTTGTATTCTCACTCATACAAGTAATGTTGTTTGGAGACCATTGGTTTAATAAATGAAAACTAAGATTGTACTATGGAGTTCAATTACTAGCATTTTTCAATTGTACTATCTATAAAAAAGATAGTATTTAAAACAGCCACATATAAAGTTAACATCTCACTTATTTCAACCTGGAAAGTTGGCTTTATTATAATGGTAATATAATACGTATCAGTTGTTTGACAGCCTATGCTTTGAGTTAAAATTTTAACTGATAGATTTTTAAAAACCATGAATTGGAGGGAAACAAATATGAAATCAAACATTTTTTTTCTTATTCTTTCCTTTATTGTTTCTGGTGTTCAATGATTATTTATTGTCTTTTATATCTCTGGTGGTGTGTTATGCATTGAGAAAAAGAATGGGTGCAATAAATGTGGTTCCTACCTGAATGTACTCAAATTAGATAAAACAAAACAAGACAAAACAAAGAAGCAATTAAATACTAAGTGGTAATAGGAATTCAAGGAACGGGAGGGGATCTGGCACATAGAAAATCAAATTAATCCACACCTAGCAGTTTGGAAAAGACTTTCTTTTTTTTTTTTTTTTTTTTTAAGATTTTATTTATTTATTCATGAGACACAGAGAGAGAGGAGAGAGGCAGAGACACAGGAAAAAGAAAAGCAGGCTCCATGTGGGACTCAATCCCGGGACTCCAAGATCGCACCCGGGGTTGAAGGTAGATGCTCACCCGCTGAGACACTCAAGGATCCCACACAAAGGACTTTCTGGATGAATGGTGGTTGCCGCTGAAGTTTAGAGGATATAAAAGAATTACACTGGCAAAATAGCAAGAACATTGTTTCCAAGTAGAAAATATCATTGCCTCTCGTGACTCTTGATTGCAAATAACAGATGCTTTTGAGTGCCCTCTGGGAAGGGAAGAATGTAATTTCCTCATGGGCTCTCCGAAAGGGTTAAACAACTAAACCTGAGACCCTACAGAGTTGCTATTGAAACTTAAGAAATATGGACTCAGAACAATCTATTTTCTTGTTTTTTCTCTTCATGCAATGACTTCATTCTCTGTCACTGCAAACTGACTTACATTTCAAATGGCAGAAGAAAGACCACCTGATGTTGACTCTATGAATTTAAAGTCCTAAAATCTAGGGATAGATTTGAGTCAACCTGTGTCCAGTTCCCATTCCTAAATGAATAAAGTGTGGCCAGACTGGTGGGATCAGGTAAGATCTTTAAGAATCCTGTTGTAATCATGTTTGATGCGTTTTGAGGAGCTGTGGTTGCTTAGGAAAATAGTCATGGGGTAGCAGTACCATAGATGTTTATGATTCAGCATTTTGATTATGAACAGCATTCTTTTTTTTTTAAGATTTTATTTATTTATTCATGACACACACACACACACACACAGAGGCAGAGACACAGGTAGACAGAGAAGCAGGCACCCTGCAGGGAGCCTGATGGACTAGATCCGGGGTCTCCAGGCTTATACCCTGGGCTGAAGGCAGCGTTAAACCGCCGAGTCCCCCGGGCTGCCATGAACAGCTTTCTAATAATATTTTAAATCTCCTGTGATTGTATTTACTACTTCACTCCAAATATTAATACAAATGATTGACTAGGATAGTATTTTCTTCCTCAGTATGCAATATTTATTTGATTTGACTTATTCTAAAAATACACCTATCTTACTACACAAGCACATCTATACAGAAATATATGTAAGATGTATATATAAAGATAAATATATATTAAGACCTTTTTACACAGGTTGGATTTACAATATAATGCTAAAGTATAACAGGGAAGTTTTTTCTGTTAATTATTTGATTAATTTTAATATAATACTCTTTCACAGGTTACTGTTCAACAATTGACAAACTGACAAAACACATAGGCATTTGTGTGTATATGCAAATATATGTATACATGTGTAAATGTCCATCTTTTCTATCATCCATCTACCCATCCAACTAACTGATTTCTATATAACTAAATAGCTGGATTAGAGATTTAACTGGATTTTGTAGGCCCATAGGAAGTCCTATAGTTTGGGGGTGGACAATATGCTAAAGAACATATTGTACCGAGCACCTGGCTGGGAGCATTCCTGGCCACCCCCACCACTGGCATTTTGCCCTTACTCATCCTGGAAGGAGCAAGGAATTTAGAGTATCATTCCTTTTTCTTCCTAATTCTAATTCTTAGAAGAATTTTTTCTTTACTAATTCTTCTCCTACACTGTTTGTTACCAGAACACAGTGACTTGTGATTTACTTCGTATTTTCATTTTTATGCTGATGGCATATGATTCAGGGAGAAATAATGAATTTGGAAGGAAGCCACATCAGCTAAAACTTATGTTTTTTAGGTCCCTGGATGGTTGTATTTTTCTAATTAGTCTCTAAAGTGTACTATTTCACTAAAAAGATAGCTCTACGAAAAGTTAACATAGAATTCTACTACATTAAAAAGATAACTGTAGAGAAGGTTATTAGCTTTAAGTAACTTTAGTTCATAACTTCAGAATATTAAATTCAGGTTCAGGTTAAAGGTTGCTTTTCAGAAGCCTTTGCCATATGTGTTCTGAAATTTTCGTATAAGGGTAATGAACAAGAGTTGTAAATTAAACCAGATGCCCATGTAGCTTCTGTCTTCTTTCAAGTGGCTGTTTCATAGGTCCTTTTATCATTGAACAATAAAATATAATATTTGAACTTAACATAGAAGTCAGAGCTGAGTTGCTAAAAGTAGAATTTGAAGCAACACAAATTAAAAACACATCACATCAAACTTTTTGCTTTAGCCAAAAATTAAATTTTGAAAATGCAAGGGCACTTTGAGTTTTTGATCCTTACATATTGCATTCTTATGTTTTGTTAGTATTATTTTCTTAAGGTCTCAGATATTTCAAAGAATTCTCTCATTCTGGAAAAAAGTCATAATAGTTAAACTAATAACATTTGTGTAGTATTTTAACTGCATTATTTTGTATAAACTGCTAAGTGAGGAAGACAGTTTAAATTTAGTATTAAGAGCTTATTCCTTATTTTAAACCATCTCACTTAAAGATCTGCAGCCAGGACTATATATAATAAGAAGTGGAAAAGTGAATTAAAATTTTATATATATATATATAAAATTCTATTCTATTCTATATATTCTATTCTATTCAATATATTCTATTCTATTCTATTCTATTCTATTCTATTCTATTCTATTCTATATATATATATATATAAAATTCTATATATATATAGAACCAAGAAGCAGTGCATGATTCTGCTATAATAATTTTATTTTTCTGATATGTGGTTTTATTTATGGAAAAGAGGGCTGTAAATGAACAAAAATTCAGTTGTATTTAAGTTTTCATTTAAACAAATGTATTTGTTAGAAAAATGCATTTATCTAAAAGATCTTTCAAAAAATTCCAAAAGGCAGAAATATGCATTCTTCCCTACATCCAGAAAAGCTCTAATTACTCAAATAATCTCAGAGGAAGTGTGTTGTCTTAGCAATAAAAAAAGAAAGAAAACTGGATCTATGTACGATTGGATGGTGGGGATAGGTAGAAAGATTTTTAAGATGGAATAGGTGAGTAGTTACCACATTAGTAGCCAAAGGAGAAAAATACCCTAGCATAGAAAATACATTTTTTTACAAATAAGGGTGAACACTTCTACACTAACTTTCATATATATGTTAATTGGCATATGCTCTTTGGTTTGTGATCATGACTTTTATATGATTGAGAACTTCATACTCCTTATGGTGTTCTTAATCTATCCTCATCCCTATCTTTACTCTTTATTGTACACTGACTTTGAGTAATAAAATTAAACTATCAAATATTCATGGGTATCCAGTACTGATCCAAAACATTACAATCTCCTTCTGTTACTCAATTTTGCAAAACTACCATGTTAATTTGAGCAAACCATGACCATTTCTAATGGAGGGACTTAGAAAATTCAAAATTTTCTTAAGATAGATAGTTCTTGCCTGTAAGGAGAAATACAATACAATGGGTTCAGAGGCAAGGTTTAATATGAATGTTGATTTACTTATGGAAAGTCACTAGTTCCTCTGGTGTTCTGTGATTTTCAATCCCCCCAAAATTGTTCTGCATAATTTGGTGGATCACTGTGGAGCTCTGAGTTTCTCTTCAGCTCAAAATATTCACTACGGATTAATGGATCCTTGTATATCAACTAATAGGCTCACATGAGCTACTAACTCTTGGGGACTCTCCCATGGATTCCACCGCAGGAAACTCATTTCCTCTCATAGTTGTCTCTCCTTGTGTGTGATTTACCTCTATCCTGTGTCTTGCTTATAAATAATAGAATGTGGCAACGTTGACAGGATGTATGTGATTGCATGTGTGTAATTACATGATATGTTATGTAAGATTCTAGCACCCATGCTGCTGGATTCTCTTACTCCCATGCTGGCTTTGAAGAAGCAAGCTGCCTTATTATAGGCTGCTTATGTTTGGAGGCCCATGTGGCAAGGAACCTACCTCCTAGGGTAGCCTCTAGGAGATGAGGGGAGCTTCTGGCTGATGGGTAGCAAAAAATTAAAGGCCTCAGTCTTAAAGCCAACCAAAGCTTATCCTCTCCCTGTGAGACTTTGGATGAGATGGCAGACCCAGCTGACACATTGAATGCAGTCTTGTCAGACCCTATGAGAGAATCCAGCTGAGTCAGGCCACGATTCTTGACCCAAGGAAATTGTGAAATAACAGCATGTTCTGTTTTAAGCTCCATGTTCGTGGTAATTAATTGCACAGCGGAAGATAACTAACACCGTCCTATTCTTTAGCATTAGAGAAGAAAAATCCATTGGGCCTGGAACTGTGCCAGATCAGCAGCAATACAGTAGAGCCATAGTCCAAACTCATCTTCTAGATCCTCTTTCATTGCCAGAACACTGTCCGAATGCCTCCACAATCGCAAAGCAGGCTGGTTGGAGCATGGAGGGGATTTCCCAATTTGGCTGTAAAAGCGAGTCTTACAAATATTGATATGGCAATTGAGGACCTACAAGGTCACAATCTGAAAGGGACATATTGGGACTTTTAAGTCGCCAGACTAAATTCACTGGACATTTTTATATCTGTGAGTCTAATGCTGCGGAACCTCCCTGAGATACCATTAAGGGAGGAGAGAGGGAGCTTTCACAGAATATTTAAAGGTAGTGAAGGGAGAAAACCACAACGATGTCAGGTTTATGCCCCACGGAGCTCAGCCTGCTCAGTGAACCGGTTATTCTTGCTATATTGCAAGGATCATAGACTGTGATCCAGAAACTGGAGCTCTCGGCTCTGCTTCCTACAAAAATCATAACTTGATAAAGTTATCTAGTGAAATATTGAGTTCTTCCTGTACAGGAGGCAATAAATGGGCTACTTCACACCTGTTATACTAAGCATTTTTCATAACAACTCCATGGATGATCACTGTTGGCTTCATTTTATAGGTGAGAAAACAAAACAAACAAACAAACAAAAAAAACCCCAAAACTACACTTTGTTGTCCAAGGCCATCATTGAGCTAGGATTTGTAGTCAGATTTATGGGATGCCCTAGTTCTTGTTTTTTCTACCATTTTACACATGATTTTGAGCTACATTGCTCTGCTCCTTCAAACAGCAGTGGTTGTGAGGTTAGCGGAAAATACATGAAAAACTGTTTTGCACATAGTATGTGGTCAGCAACTGGTAGCTTGGTTATCACCTCCCTCTTGCTCCTACTCATATCATTATTAGTATCCAGTAAAATCAGGTTATGGTGGCTGTCGAGAGCGTTGGTCAAAAGAAAGAAAAGAACAGCATTCTGTTTTATAGAGGCTTAAAAGTTAAATCTGAGTATCTGTATATAAGTCTTTGCTTTTTAAGGTTTTATTTATTTATTCATGAGAGAGACAGAGACATAGGCAGAGGGAGAAGAAGGCTCCATGCAGGAAGCCCAATGCGGGACTTGATCCCAGGACTCCAGGATCACGCCCTGAGCCAAAGGCAGATGCTCAACCTCTGAGCCACCCAGGCATCCCAGTCTTTGCTATTTTTTATTTTTATTTTTATTTTTAGTCCTTGACAAATTAAGCTTTGCCTTAAGCCTATCAAATCACCCTGGAACAGTAGAAATAAAGTAGGATCCAAAGACAGGAACCTGGGGTAAATGGCTCAAACCTCCAAACCGTACAGATCGTTCAGGGGTTTCAGCACTGCAGCCTTGTTAGTGTAACAGGGAATCCCAGAGGTCTCGTCCCTCCTGCATGCCTGAAAAACACAAGTTCCCACTGTATTCTATTTCACAGGTAGGTGAAAATCCGATGTAAGTTTGAAACCTGATACCGGCTTGCCAAGCAAAGAACATAAAATATACACCATATACAACCTCCCATTTATTATCACTATAATTTCACAAGAGAAAGGACATTTTAATGTTAAAAAGTAAAAAGAATAAAGGACAGTCCTTTAGACGAATACATTCAACTTTATGGAAAACACACTCTTCTTTCTTTTTTGTACCTTTTTTTGCATCTCGCAGCAGACTTATGAAAAACTCGACATTGATGGACACAAATCCTCAGACTGGCCTTTGGAAACAGTAGACCCAGAGGACTCGTGAGCCCACCTTGGGGTAAAGAATGCAGTTGGGATTTCCAGAGACGGTCCTGGCTGTGCTGTTCTTTGTAGGAGTTTTGGATAGTCAGCTTCTGGCCAGCCACACTGCGGTGAAAGGCTTCAAGTGGACACCATGTTGTGGTTTGCTGTTTTACAACCCCTGGAGTCCCATGTGGTCCAAATTGGCAAACTCCAGGGACCTCCAAAGGCCAGGAGATTGCCAATTCCACTGTTACATTATTTATTTATGTAGTTTCCCCCACTCCTCTTCCTGACGTGTAAGCCAGTGGTCACTGATGCTGTTTGTGTAACACTCTGTCTTTTGGGATCTGAGGGGTTGAATCAAATGAATACCAACTGTGGGGGAAAACTGAAGTCAGGAAGGGATCACGTTTATGGTTTTCCACTTTCTCCCCAGAGTTTTCACCCTTTAGTTCCAGTTTTCCTGACTTCTCAGGGTTCTCAGACAGATGACTCTCTTCATGGAACATCAGATTGCCAAGATCTGCAGGCCAACCTCATCAGTACATATAAGGAATCTGCCCCCCCCCCCCCAAAGATACATTTTGCAAAAGTCACATAGCATGTTCACAGCAGAAACCACTATTAGGACTAGTACCACTCCACTGACTTTAAGGAGAAAGAAACTTGTTTACCTCTTTTTTTTTTTTTTTTTTTTTTTAGCTTTTCAAAAGTAACTTTGAAAATAAGAGTAGGATAAAGGGTCGCCTGGGTGGTTCAGTGGTTGAGCGTCTGCCTTTGCTTCAGGTCATGATCCCAGGGTCCTAGGATCAAGTTCCACATCAGGTTCCCCACAGGGAGCCTGCTTCTCCTTCTACCTGTGTCTCTGCCTCTCTCTCTGTGTCTCTCAGGAATAAATAAATAAAATATTAAAAAAAAAAAGAGTAGAAAAAAAAGCAATAAATACTCAAAATAGAAATAAATAAGTTTTTGAAAAGTATGTATTTCATTTACCTTCCTGGACCCTGAAAGGTGGCAGTGCTTGCTTAAAACCAGATGAACTTTGGAAATAGGCCCAAATTTCAGTTCTGCCGTTTATAAGTGACGAGTAATCTCTTTGGAGTAAATTAACTAATATCTTTGTGTCTCCACATTGTTGAATGAAAAATAGGGATGAGAAAACTAACTTCTTACAAGGGACTCTCATAAGGGTGAAATAGGACAGTGTATATAAGACTCATTCATCCCTGTGCCTAACGCACAATAGGTGTGATTATGGAAGTATAATGTGTAGTGGTGGCTGCTTCCACTGTCTTTGCTATTACAATTAATTTCAATTCTATCAACTTAGCACCTAGAAAAGTCCATGGTCTTGCATTTCTCATCAAACTGCTGTAGAGATCCCATCAAAGTATTTTCAAACCTGGGGCATTGTCATCTTTCACTGTTTCTGTATCATCACTTCTGTCCTACAGCCCATGAGCAGGCTGATACTGCAGAATGAAATAAAGCCTTCATCACTAGCCAAATAAAGAAATGTGCTAATGTTTCACTCACACAGAAAGAAACCTCCATATTCTCTAAGTATTTGTTAATACTGTGGGAGAAATGGTTAAATTCTCCTTTCTATGGAAAATAAAATAGAATTCTCTGCATTACATAGATCTTCAAACCTGGGACTTCTTGAGAATCAACTACATGAAAAAAAATGCAAGTTTGCAGAAGCTTATTTAAGTCACAATGTTCTTGAAGTATAATACCCTGCTCAAATTCCCATAATAGATAATCATTATAAGAGGGACAAAAATCAACTTCTAATTTAGTTGTCTAGCAATACATTTTGTTTTAATATGTTGGATCTGTGTTTTCACAACTTCTAATAATTTAGAGTTCCATCTCCAGCCTCCCCAGACAGGTTTCTGGTAGAACTAAGACTGATGCTAGATGTTAAAGACTGGAATCAGACCCAATTGAAACTAGACCAGAGTCTTATAAGAATCACCTATGGCGGGATCCCTGGGTGGCGCAGCGGTTTGGCGCCTGCCTTTGGCCCAGGGCGCGATCCTGGAGACCCGGGATCGAATCCCACGTCGGGCTCCTGGTGCATGGAGCCTGCTTCTCCCTCTGCCTGTGTCTCTGCCTCTCTCTCTCTCTGTGACTATCATAAGTAAATAAAAATTAAAAAAAAAAAAAAAAAAAAAAAAAGAATCACCTATGGCCCGACTCGGGTGAAAGCCTGATGGCAAATGGGGTTGGGACAGGGCCCAGGTTTGGGAGATCATGCAGAGCGAGGAGTTGGGAGAATAACCTAGGCACAGAAGTGGGCCAGGGGAAAGGTATGGGAAAATCTACAAGGCAGTGGTAGAGAGAAGGGAGTCTCCATGTCCATTGGGCCACCCAGCTGTGATAGCTATTCCTAGGTGGCTAATTTATGTCAACAATGACTGCCTCTATACTACTCTCATCTGTATTGTGTGTGTGTTTGGTGGAGGTAGTGGCATTGAGGGAGTAGGAGCTAAGGGAGGATCATTAGAATTGCACAGACACCAGTTACTAGTTATGGCCACCTTTGTCATTCAGAGAAAAGAAAGAGCATTTTATATTTGCAGGGAGCAAAATTAAAAGACACTTAGACCTAGAGTGTTGTCATTTGCTGAAAGAAATTTCAGAAGCAAAGAAGTCACCTTTTGGTTATAAATCACGTAATTCCATATGCACACATATAGATAGGCAAAGATGCTTCTTAAAATTCATTTCATGTTTGGAGAAAGCTTTGTAAGAATTTCCATCTACAAATCTCTTTAAATGACTATAACAAATAATTTACTAAAATTAATGATGACTGTCCCTAGAGTCTCCTGTGAGATAAGGGGAGCCTCAAATTGTTACATTTATCAGCTAAAATAATGTAAATATCACTGAAATCGAGGGTTAGAGCTGATTAGAAAAAAATATAGAATATATGACCAAAAGCTTGAAATACATCTGTATGTGCATATATATATGAAACAAATTGAGGATGATGCTATTGAAATTTCTTTTCTATTATGGTGCTTAGTTCTGGTTTTCACAGCATGGTTTTGCAGTAATCATATTTCTGTATTGACAATTCCTAAAATAATAGATTCTGCATAGGAAAAACCATACACCACCTTGTGACAAATGGCTGGAGATATTATTTACAGGCAGATCCCAAAACAAGTACATACTAGAGAGCTAAATTTTTATCCATAGTGACTTTTAGGACTTTTCTCACAGTGTTTCTCAAATGTGAATTTTGTGTTTGTGTTACAATGAACTTGCAAACAGAATAAGGAGAGAGATAGTGTTAAGTGTTAGGGCAGAAAAATCTCAGGTACAAATGGGTGTTATTTTTATGAAGTGCTAAGTAAGGACTTAATCCAAAAGTGATCTTAAGATGATATATTTACAACTAAATATGAGGAATTTTTTTTAAGCTACTCTTTTTATTTCATTGGCAACCTGCTTTCATTTTGGGTAAAAGTTCTTTAGCTATTTATGTGTAAGGAAAGTGACAGTCGTAATAATGGGCCCCTGTGAGACCCAAAAAGGATCAGCTCTTAGGAATAAAGGAATTTGGTAACTAAGTAATGCATCTTAGTTTTTAAAAGATCTGATCTTTAACTACAGAATAAGAAAATTGGATGTTATATTTTCATGCTAAGGTATTGACAGGTCATATGAACAACGTTGAGGAGAGGTCATTTTTTATGGCACTGGTGAGCTGGACTCCACAGCCATAAACATTCAGCAGAGTAGGAAATACAGGCAAAGAAAGCCAACTTTGTTTACCAGGCCTTTCCTGAGTGCCTGTATATGCATGGTACTAGAAATGTCTCTCCTTTTAGAGGGGAGCACACTTTACCCAGTATTTCAGAACTACCTGATCTTTCTTTAAGAAACATTCAACATTTAAAAATCCATACTTTGCACCTGTGCAGAGAAGCACAAACCAAGGAGCCATCTCCAGATGCCAAGAATCAGTGGATAATTAATCAGTAGACCGATGCCTTGATTTGCTTGACTCACAACCACAGAGAGAAATCACTTGGAAGAAACTTAGTAAAGAAACTAGCATCAGGAAGCCAGGGTAAATCCCAAGAGGAAAAATGTGGCAGATATAGGGGAAGTGAATCCTGACACCAAGCACAGAAGATGAGTCTTGGGATAAACAGGGTTTGGCCTGAAAACTATGTGAAAGTTTGCCTTCAAACAGTGGCTTTCCACGCTGAAGTTTCATTAATATCACCTGGAGAGCTTTAACAACAACCTGGCTTCCAAGGCCCCACTAGGGACCAATTAAACCCCAAATTACTTAGGGCAGGGCCCAGACAGAAGTCTATTTAAAACTCCCCAGTTGGCTCTAAAGTGCATCTGGGATTGAGACATATTGCCTTGAAGCTACCGACCTTGAAAACTTCCCGGAAGGCCAAGGAGAGAGACCACTGCTTCCAATGGTAGGAAGAATTTCTCGTCTTGGGGGCCAAGAAGGTTTTGCAATCAAGTTTTGACCAGAGATATGACTGTTTTTAATTCTGGAATTTTCTCTCATCGTTCTTTTAATGTTTATTCCCTGGCTTACTTGATTAGCAATTAATTTTTTTGAAAGGTTAGACTATTCTGTTGTTTTTGTAACCTGGAGAGAAAGTAGACCCAACAGAAACCAAGGATAGGAGAGAGCCCCAGCTGGAGTGGGTTCATGACATTGGTCTCTGCCCTGTTTTTAGATCATCTGGAATGACAGGATTTTATTCCAAAGAGTTTTATGGAACCAAGGTAGGATTAGATGGCTAGAAAAAAACCACACCAGGCAAACATTTTTTTTTATTCAGTTTCTTTTTATTTCTATATGACTATAACCTTCTACCACTCATAATTATAGCACTATCATTTACTGAGCAGCTAATTTTGCTCAGTAGAGGTTACACTAGTTTTTATACATGTAATCTCTAATATTCATGATAACCCTACCAAATAAGTGCCACTCTCAATTTTAAATGAGGTCAAAACTAAGCCTGAGTAAAATTAGGTAATTTTTAGGCTGAGCAAGAAGTTAAATTCAGGTGCGTTTGATTCCAAAGCAGGTCTCATTCAATAAAATTCACTATTGAACTCTTCCTGTGAAATAGGTTATCTGATAACTAATGGTAAATACACTAAGTGTTGAATCAACTCAAGTAAAAATCTCTTCTACCTCTTTTGAGGAAGAGAGTGATAGATTATGATGAAAGTAGGTGGAGTTTAATAAAACCAAGGGAAGATTGGGGTCAATAAATATACCTCTTTAATGACTTTATCTTTGGTTTTCTGCAGTTTGAATATGATGCACCTGGGTGTAGTTGGGTCAACATTTATTTTGCTTGGTGTTCTGAGTATCCTGCATTTGTGCTTTGGTGTTGGACATTAATTTGGGGGAAATTTTCAGCCTTTATTTTGTTTCTTCAAAAACATTTGAAGAACTTCTGTTCCTTCTTTTTTTTTTTTTTTTTTTTTTCTCCTCCCTTTGTGTATGTTACACTGTTTGTAGTTACCTCCTAGTTCTTGGATCTACTGTTTTTCTTACATGGTTTGCTTTGCAGTCGTCTTTTCTTTCCCTTTTCAGTTTTGGAAGTTTTTATTGGCATATCCTTAAACTCAGATTATTTCCTTGCCATATTTAATCTAATGAGGTTCTCAAAGGCATTTATCACTTTTTTAGCGCTTTTGTTTTGTTTTCTAACATTTCTTTTAATTCTTTCTCAGAATTTCCATCTCTACATTTCCTGTCAGAGCCCTTAATGTATGAATCATAGTAGTCATACAGTCCTGGCCTGATAAGTCCAACATCCCTATGATATCTGGATCTGGTTCTGATGCTTGTTCTGTCTCTTCAAATTGTATTTTTGTTTTTTGCTTTTTAGTACGTCTTATTTTTTTTGTTAAAAGGTGGACATGGTATACTGTATAAAAAGTGCTACAATAAATAGGTCTTTAGTAATGTGGTAAGATCAACTAGTGGTTGATAAACCTATATCCACCTTAGGTAGGTCAGATGGGCTGGAGAAGGTTATTATCCTTCTTCCAGATCTGTTAGATCCATATAAACCCCAGCAAATTAGTTTCTGGTAAAAGCGTTTCTCCTGAATACAGACTTTGTTAAGAAAACAAAGTGCTCTGGCATATTTCCAAATGGTTCCTTGTTTCCTCCCCCTGTCAGAAGCATGAAAGGGTTTTTCACTTACGTTCACTGTTTAAAACAAAAAAATAGAAACTTGGTAGAAGTCTAGGAGTAATACTCAACAGAAGTGTGGGAGTCCTCCAATGACTAGATGCCCTCTAGTTTTTAGCTCTCAGACATATCTACACTGAGCCTCCAGCAATCTGACAATGACCATTCAGGTCTTCCTACCCCAGCATGGGTTCCCACAGAAGCCTGTGGGTTTCTTATGCTCAGATAAACTGTGATTCTCTATATACTCCGTCTCCAATTATGTTGGCAATGATTTGCCCTGTGACCTCACTTTTTGAATGAATTTAAAAGAGTTGTTGATTAAAAAAAAAAAAAAAATTGCTCAGCTTTTTACTTAAGATGCAGTGGCAACTTTTAATTTCTTTACACACCAGACCAGAAACCAGAAGACACTTTGATGTATTTTTTTCATTTCTTTTCAGCAAAAAATGCAAACTAAAATAGAAAATAATAGTCCATTTAAAACAATCTTCTGGAACAAGATTATCTTATTTCCTACTGAGCTTGAGAGAAATTGATGTTATTTTAGATCATTTGTGTTGTTTGCATTTGTCTCTAGATATTCTTTCTGGTATGAGGTCACAGATGATCTCACTTATTTAATTTCACCCTCATATCCCAGGTTAGCAGGATTCCAGAATAAGTTTTTCCTTTAAAGTATAAATTATATTATATCCTAGGATATTTAAGTAGTTTGTTTGTGCCAGGCACTGGACCAGGAGAGAGACTAATCTCTATTATAAAGACCTTCCTGGTACTGAAACTTTTCCTCTAGGCTCATCAATGCCATGTCTCTCCTTATTGATCATTGAGTCTGTTGGCTTTAACTATCTGTCCTGCTCTTTACAATCTATGTCATCTAGTTTTTAAATATTCTATTATTGACTTAATACTTGTACTGAATTTGGGTATCTGTAATTCTTTGTTAAACCTGCCTAGATTCTGACATTTTGACAGTTCACAAAGTTATATTTTGCCCAACAATAACCTGGTTATTGGTTGCATGTAACTCAGACTCCAAACATGTACACTATTATATTCAGAACTTTAATTTCTTAACTCAGTGGAGCAGATTCTGATAAGTATTTGTCCTATGTAGTGAGGTGGACAATTAAACACCCATTCCACCCCAACTAATATGCCAGAAACAAAGCCAATTTTAACTCATGTTGGACTTCTGATCTAATGGAATGGAAGACAATTTTTTTTTATTATGCCTGTATGTTATAACTTGTAATGGCAGCAGTAGGAAACCAAAATAGGACAAAAATCATTGCCGATACAAGAAACCAAAACAGAAGGACAACACAGAAGGCAGTCATAGATAAACCTTGAAGCCCTGTTGAACATAACAATTTTTCAGAATATTAGCATCTAACCAAGCCACACTATGATGGCTTGATTAAAAAAAAAAAAAATTCTAGGATGTATGTCTGAACACAGGCAAAAGCATGAACTTTAAACCATAAATAAATAAATAAACCATAAAAATGACCAACCATCTCCCCATCTTGGCATATGGGTGGACTATTTCTGCTTTACTAATTACTGCTTTAGCTTGCTTAGTCTTTGCTCTTAGATATCTCTTAAAATACCCAAGTATTTGCTTCACGGCAGCATCCAGTGTAGGATAAAGCCCCTGCATCCTTTGAAGTTCCCTCAAATCACCTAAAACAAGCCCAAATTTTTTAACTCCTTGTTTATACTCTCTTGCTGAGGTGTCCCACAGTCTCCCATGATGTTCGTTCTCCATTTCTACAATGAATTATAAATGAAACTTTTCCAATCACAGGTGTGGTCCTGAAAGTCTTTGCATAACATGGACAAGAAATATATCCAAATCTATCTCTTGAGGCAGTTAGGTATTTCATGCAATTTATTTTTACTCTGTAATTAGAGGTACCCCAAATGACAAAGTCTGATAACCCAAATCTAGAGGGAATAAATGAGAACTTTCTTGTACCTATTTTCTTCCATTCATATCCTTGCTAGTTTGCATCATGCCTGGTGAGTGCAGAGGGAGTACACTAATGTAGTCTGTGGATGTGATTCTGCATTAAGAAGAACTGCATTTAGAAGAGGGTTGTAACTTAGAAAAGTGAAGACCTGTTCATTTGTATGGTTGAAGTAAAGGTATTAAAGGAGTCTAAGCATCCAAGTACTTGTTCAAGGAAGTGAAGTGCCATGCATGATGTTTGATGTGGTGTTGACTTCACTTTATTCAGTCAGGTTGAGAGATGACTTAGAGAGATTACATACTGTATGAGCTTGACATGGTGCTCTGCTAGTGTTGCTGGGGTGGACTCCACTGCTTAAGGATGTCAGGCAGGATGGTGGCCTGAAATACTTCTGTGCAATACAGGTCTTGTTATTTTTAATGATAAGGTATATTTAAATTCCTAGAAAGGTGTTAATTCTATAAAACCTACTCTGGATCTATAATATAAAAAGTAGGTGATAGACTATTTAAGTTGCTGTTTATAATTTGAATGTTTAAGAATACACTCTAAACTTTTATTTTTTTCTTAGTAACACTAAATGTTGGTACAATATTTGTGTGGTTTTAAGAAAGTAATAATCGAAGGATGCACATCTTAAATCTAGGTATTTTCAAGAAAAGACCAAAAACACGTAAATATTTTTAAAAATGTAGCCTGGCTTGAGCATAATGGTCATTTGTTTTAGTGGCATACCAAGGGCAGGGGATAGGAGTGGAGTTGTCTGCTTGGTATGGAGGAAAACTTTATCACTGATTTCTTTTTTTTTTTTTTTTAAGAAATTAAAAATAGAATGACCAAAAAAAAAAAAAAAGATTGGATTTTAGTCAAAATTATTTATAAATTCTCTGAAAAATATGTATCCTCCCCCCCAACCCTTGGTGCCTGCACCAGAGAGGTTGAACCCATTGTTCTCCTCCATGGTAGGTCATTGTTTATCTCACTGTATTGGAATAGAAAGGAGGTAAGTGGTCAAAGATAGTAGCAATCATTGCTTTGTTCAAGGACCAAATTTTCTCCCATATAATTGCTTCCCCTCAGGGCACTATCTTCCTCTGCATGGTGAAAGTCAAATCTGGTCCAATTTTATTACTAGTGGGAATATAAAATAGTACAGCCATTTTGGAAATTGTTCTGGAAGATTCTATAATAAACATATACTTTCTCTATAACCCAGTAGTAATTCCATTCTAGGTTTTAACTTGAGGAAAGTGAAAACATATGTTCACACAAAAATTTTAAAAAGAGTATCCATCACAGTTCTTTTCATAGCAGCTCCAAACTGAAAACAACCCACATTGCCACTAATAGGTGAATGGATGAAAATATTATGGATAAATAGATGATGGAATCGTCACACACAAGATTACTACTTAGCAATGACAATAAGTAAAGTATCGATACATGCAAAAACATGAATAGAAAAGTGACATGTGGAAACTAGGAATAATATTCTATATGTTGATTTGGATGATAGATATATATATATAATTTATCAAAATTACCCACTGAAAATATGCATTTTATACTATGGAAAATGCACCTCAAAACCAAAACATAACAAAAATATGTCTTAAGCCCATCACTATTCTATCTTGTGGCAAAGGAAAAGAATGCAAAGGAATAGAAATCAATTTTAAAATTTTTCACTTTAATTGGGGAAATGAAGTCAAGTGGCCCCATCTGACCACAAAGTGTGGAGAGTTTTCTAGCCTGAGACCGTATGTCCAGAGTGAAATTTATTACCTTGGAAAGAAGCAAAGTAAAGGGTAGTTGGACAACTACAAAATTTATAGCTTTATGTATAGATATATAAAATACTCTACAAATATTATTTTGCTTGTTAAAATAACAGTGAATGTTAAAACCACAAGTTCAAGTTGTTCTTAGAGACCCATAGAAATTCATTTTATCTCAAGTAATATTTGATGTACTGATCGTGACATTTTACATTGATCTAATTAAACCGAGAACTAGAAACACCTCCTAAGCTAACCACATAAACCCTGGAGATCTTGCCATAACACTGTCTATTTAAATTTTACCTTATTTCAACAATTTTAACTATTATTGTTTTGATAGCCATATCCACCTACCTTCATTTTGTAGTGTCAGTATTCTGCTATTTGCTACTTTTCTAAAAACTATGGAAACAGTATGTGGAGTGATTTTAGCTTATATTTGCCCACTTGTCCTGAGTAACTCTGCAAATTTAATCTTCAAAGCTGACAAGCTAAATATCTATACTTAGTAAAGAGTAGATTTTTTCCTCTGCAAAGTAGGAGTTTCATTTAACAAACTAGCCTCGACTGATTTTATAACATTTTTAGAAAATATAAAGAATCAGAATATTTGATGAAAGTGGCTTTCATTTTTGTACTTTATCTTTTACTCTTCAAATAATCTTTATTTTATAGCAATAAATATTCATTCATTTGTTGCCTCTGGGATTAGCCTAAAAAATTAGTTTCCTACAAGCGATCTCTACTTCCTTCCTCCATTCCCCAGTGTCCTGAAATCTGAATTGTTTCCAGTATTCCAAATAAGCAGTCTTTAAGTTGCCTGAAAAAAATGTTTTAAAATTCAAAGCCTACTTTTTGGGGATTTTTCTTTTCTTAAATGAATTTGGCAGCCTTTGACATTAAAAAAAAAAAAAAAAAAAACAAAAACAAAAAAAACAACTCTTTTCAGGTCTTTTCCCATCATTCTCCTTCTTTCCCAAACCAATCAGGATATTTCCATAAATTCTTCTGTGGCTCTCCCTTCTCTCTGCAAGTGTTGTGTTTCTTCAGGTTTCCAATCTTAGCCTATCATCTTTCCTTATCATTCTGTGTGCCCATGACTTTCATTTAGTCTAAATATTGTTGATCCCCAAATTGTTATCTCTGTCCCTTCAGGAGCACTATTGCTCCCATAGAGAGGTTTCAGAATGACATCAAACTAATCTTTCTGGAAGCAAACCATGTATTCTTTCTGAACTGATATTCACATGCTTGTTATCTATGTTAAGAACACCATTTTTCATTAAGTCTCTCAATGAGAGACTTCAATGAGAAGTCTTGAAATATTTTCCCAAAATTTAACCTCTTACTGTGTCTAACAATTCTACTGGATTTTTTTTTTTTTCTACTCAGTATCTCAATGCCTCTGTAGTCTTTCAGGTCTTGTTTGGATTATTGCAACAGTGTCTAACTTAACTCATTGTTTCTATTTTAGCCAATTTATCCTCCACCCTATTATTACTTATCTTTCTAAAATAAAAAACAATCCATCACAATCCTTAAAGGCATTGTTCTGAGATTGTACATTTTTTTTCGTTAACATATAAGCATGTGGTCCTATCTATTTTATCAAGACTATCAAGACAAATGGGTCAAAAAGATGATTCTCATGGCATAAGACTCCTGTGTCTATATTTTAAAGGCAACATGTGAGCAAACTTTTTATTTTTATTTTTTTTGCCACAGACTGGATTTTCAAACATGCAGGAACTGATAGGCAATGTACTTTCAACCCCACATGCCATAGTGCTCATGGTCTCTGCAGCTTTCCAGATAAGAGAAGAATAAAAAGATCAACATCAAAACTTCTGAACCATATTTATTGGGTTTACAAAGCATTTAACATCAGTAAACCTGAACCTGAGCAAATGTTAAGCAAGCTCCCCTTTTGGAAACAGATAGCAAAACTCCAAGGCTGGGTAGGTTGTTTGAGGCCAGCCAGAGTGGATGGTATATCATGTATTTTCTTTAGTTGTCATCACTCAAAATTATAGATAAAATTTTATGTATATCCCAGAGTGCAACACATAGTAGGCTCTCAGAAAATACTTGCAGACCTGAAATTGACCAAGAGAATGAAGAATGGTGATATCTTATTTCCATTTCACTTCATTCAGCCATGCATAAAAAGGATCTGTAGAACTCATTTTAGAAAGGAATATCAGTACTGGAAAATTCATCGGTCTTCAGGCTGTAATTGTGTTCAGAAGCCAGTGTGAAAAGAAGCCAGAAACCACTGTAAGCTGGCAAGTAACTTCTCCCATAAAGTGTACTGAGAAAGATGTGTGTGAAATTGTGAACTAATGTGTAGGGTCAGATAGATGCTATAAATTTAACATTGTCTAACAATCAAGTATTGGCTACCTCTGATAGGCAATATTACATGCTAGAAAGAGCATTTTACCCAGATAGAAAAGACCTGTACTTTCCTGACTCTGACACTTACTGACTTTGTAACCATAAGCTGGTCTTGTTTCTTTCCTGCATTTCACTTTTCACATCAGAAGTAGGGGATAGAAATAGTGTTGCTCTGAGGATTTAAAAAAAAAAAAAAAATGGCCAGTGTCAACGCTTATATTTTAGACCAATCATATCAGCTGCTTGAATTTTATAAAGTCCATTATTTATTTCCTTCAAATGCTACATGATTGGCTGCCAGTACAATGAATTAAAATTCTGAAACATAACTAGGTCATGGTAAGCAAAGAAGAGAAGACCGAATTCCTCTGGGCTAGCAACCCTGGGTGTGTTCAGTGTTGCAAGTAAGCAGAATAGTGGAGGGCATACTGAAGTCCAAGAGAAAAAAATCCTAGCATGGTGAGAGACACAGTGGCATGTGTGTGAGTCTCACAGTAAACACATGGCAATAGATCTCTGCCACAAAACAAGGCAATGCCTACCAACATGCCCAAAGGAACTGACGAATTCACTGGAAGTTTGAAATTGATCCACTGTGGGCTCTGTTGAGTGCTAAACGAGACAGACCTTCCCATTTTTACCCACATTATTTAGCATTCAACATAGTTGGTAACATGGGGCTGTCTGTCACAAAGCTAGGTCTTATAAATAGATGCCAAAGACCCAAACCAAAAAAGTAATTTTGTGTACAAAAATAGAATGAAAAAAAAAATAGAATGATCCTGTTTTTGTATTTTCTTTTCCCCCCCATTTATATCCCCCTGTGAGTATCAAGTATTCATCATCATCTAACACAAATATATTCCAGTTTTGCTGAAATGAGTGGGTAATCTTCAATTTTACACTACAAAGAATTGGAACAAGCTCCCTGAGTGCAATAAGAATTGGATTGAAAAATTGGGTGTGTCAATGTTTATGTCATGCAAATGAGATCTTAGGAAAATGCTTGAAAACCTAGACTTAAAATATATAACATGAACATATGCCATGGGATATATTCAAGGGAGATTTGAAGAATCTGGAATCCACACTGGAAACCTTTGCAAAATTAAGGGTCAATTGTTCTGTTTTAGGCAAGAACTAATGTGGTTCCAAACTACTGTTCCATGCTGTAAAAATATATCAACACAGTAAAACTCTTGCCATTCATTGGTTTCTGATTAAATTTAAATCTCATATGCCTCTAAGCTACCTATACTAATGTAAAAGATATTTTAAAACTTTTCCCTCAGATATTTAGTAGTAAGCATCCTTTATATGTCCATAGTACATATAAAAACATTGGACTCCATACATCCTGATTTCAATTATGGTCAAGGTTTCCCCAATGCAAGTTACTTCTTACTCTGTAAATAGTCTAACATCCCACCCTGGAATTCCAGCATCTCTCTAAATTGCATTATACCACCCTAAAATAAACTTTTCATGTCATGAGCTTTTTTATTAATAGCATTTCACTTTGACTTGCATTTAAAACTAAGTGCCACAGCAATTTCCTGAGCAATAACTAGAATTTACTGCTGCTTTTCTTCATCTGGTAACCTTTCATCACAAACAGTAGATGGGTAGCAAATCTAGCCAATTAAAATCTAGATACTATATATTATATATATAGATATATATAATATATATTATATATAAATACACATTTATATATAAATGTATAATATATATTATACATTATTTTATATATTATATATTATATATTATATATTATATAGACTAATAGAGACACTATATCTATTACATATATATTATATATATATATAATCCTTTCTATAACTTGAGTTTGTGTGAAGGAGGCATGCTAGCCTTAATTAGTGTCATTGTTTACTTAGAACACAGTAGCAAGCCAAATTTCAAAGAAAAACCATAGACTATAGTGAAAGTTCCAAGTTTTCCACATGCAGGTGTGGGACTTCCTGTAGCAGTGTGTTTCTACAGCTGTCATCTTTCATACCTGTCAAATGGTTCTGACAGTGTTGGAGTTTGTCCTTAATGAATAAGTGAATCCAATGATCAAATATCCCCCACAGAAAGCTTTTATTCATTCTCATTCTCAGTATAGCAGTAACTGGAAAAACTCTTAGGGGCAGTTAGTTACCAAGAAGAAAAAGTTAGGGATGAGAATTTTCTTTCCTGTTTAAAAAAGTGTCTTTATTTTTTAATATTATCATCTTTTTGGTCAAAGTTGTGAGAATTTATAGATAGTTTGTCAGATGATTCATATACATGTTCCAGGAAAGGTATACTATGCAGATTCCCTAACTCAAAATCATCCTCTTCCCACATGTTTAAAAAAGATACTGACTTTTTTTTTTTTTTTTAAAGAAACTATAACAATTTTTTAAATTTAAACTTGTCTTTTGGGGGCAGCCTGGGTGCCTCGGTGGTTTATTGCTGCCTTCAGCCCAGGGTGTGATCCTAGAGACCAGGGATCAAGTCCCAAGTCAGGCTCCCTGCATGGAGCCTGCTTCTCCCTCTGCCTGTGTCTCTGCCTCTCTGTCTGTCTGTCTGTCTCTCTCTCTCTCTCTGTCTCTCGTGAATAAATAAATAAAATCTTTAAAAAATAAACAAATATACTTGTCTTTTGGAAGATGAAAGTGCATCCTGATGTGAATGAGCAACATGGTCAGTTTCACACAGGCAGAGCTTAGATGCGAACTTAGTCCTATGTGCCAGCTGCTTCTTTAATGAGTGTAATTTAGGTTAATAATCTCCTTGTTTTAAAATAAAAATAATTATGGGGGTAGTTGAGCCTATCAGCCAGTCATTCTTTAATGTGAATGAATTTAAATTATTTTCTTCTTAAATGATATCAGTTGCAGAAATGAGGGGCCTAATATGCATTTGGGGGAAGGGAAGGAGGGTTATTGGCATCTTTGACAGAGAAAACAGTGCCAAAAGTTGGAGGAAGGAGAAAAGAGGTTGTTGGAGTTTCAAGGGGGATGGGGGGGAGAAGAAAGAACAGAGAAAAAAGAAATGAACAGATCTAAAAGGGAGGAGCAGGAAAAGGCACCAAACGTAAACTCGAACTATTTTGCTGTTTTGCTGAAAGCTCTCATTACAAACTTGTTTTTTTTTTTAAATAGAAACTCCTCTTAAATGCGAAGTTGCTTTAAACTTATCTTTGTCTTAAGAGACTCTACAATACCACCCAAACAGATTCTCGCCGCCCCCCGCCCCCCTTCTAGAAAAGGATTTTGGAGTGGTGTGTATGGAATGAGCTAGGGAGACTGAGGGATCCTGATGGCCAGGGTTGGGGAGGACTGCCAATGACCGTATAGTAGTCCCAACTACGCATACGCAGCATCAGGCTCTGTGAATTTTGTCAGATGTGTATCTCACAAATATCTCCATTCAAAGAACTGAACAGAGCAGTTTTGAACACTATTTTTCTTTGCATGGCTGCATTGATCAACTCCTACTAACCAGTAGCCCGTTAATAAGCAATGCTGAATTCTCTACAAAAGTTACAGCAAATTCATCAAACGGATTTGGTCCAAACGTTCCTATAATGGGAGAAAGCTTTTGAGAATTCCAAATATTTACTAAATATCTATTTATTTTCAATTTTCAAAACATTAGACTATTTTTAATTTTCAAAAGCTTAGACTGCTGCAGATATAATCACAGATAAGAAATTTTAATGTAAAGCTTTGTTTATGATTACTTGTATATATTTTGGTGTCTAAAGAAACGTCGTCTCACTTATACATGTTAATGGGTGTTTGGCTGTAAGCAGCAGAAAATCAGATGATGGTAGCTTGTATAATAAAAAAAAAATTAATAGTAAAAAATAAGACCAAGAAAGGCAATTCAAAGCAGATTCTTTTATTCTTTTTATCTACTCTTGTCATGTAGGCTTTTGGTATTTGTGCTTTTCTATTTCCTTCTAGCTGCAAAATGTCTGCTGTGATTCATGACATCAAAATTTCATCTAAGGGTAAACACAGGATGCAAAACTTTTTGTGGAAATGGAAGTCCCCTAAAAGATTTCTTGTTTAGTCTCATTTGTCATATGGCCAACCATAGGCCCCTCCACCAGTGGGGTGGATAGGGCCATAGTAATGGTAGTTTTTTTGTTTTTTGTTTTGGTAGTTTTTTGTTCTATGACTCTTCCTCTGAAATTGGTAATGAGTTCTACCTGCTTCAAAATTGGGGTCTGTGTGGAAAAGATAGAAGTACATATAAATATTAAGTAATGACTATCTGACATAACATCACTGGAAGGAAGAAAAATTAAGTAGAAAGTTTGCTGTTATATCAACTATTCTTTGAAACTGTACAATTAAATGTATTAACACATCTATGAGCATAGGCAGTCTGAATATAGGTTGGACTTATTTAAGCAATGTTAATTTATCAACAGGTTAATTTTTAACATAGGTAGCTGATTAATTTTTTTTTTTTTTTTTTTTTTTTATGATAGGCACACAGTGAGAAAGAGAGGCAGAGACATAGGCAGATGGAGAAGCAGGCTCCATGCACTGGGAGCCCGACATGAGATTCTATCCCGGGTCCCCAGGATCACGCCCTGGGCCAAAGGCAGGTGCCAAACTGCTGCGCCACCCAGGGATCCCCATAGGTAGCTGATTAGAATATATAATAATAGTTTAAGTATTGGTATTAACCAAATATTTCATGTATTTTTTTAGATTTGGCTGATAGTAACATTGTATATAAATATAATTGAAATAATTTTGAAATGGAAAATGCCTGGAATTTAATGGTGTAGGAATTACAAATTTATTATCTTCTAGCTTTGTCGGTCAGAAGTCCCATATGAGCTAAAATCAGTATCTTGACAGGCTGTGTTCCATTCTAGAGAGTCACAGAGAAGATCCATATAACTGCTCATCTCAGCTTCTGGGGGCTATCCACATTTCTTGGTTGGTGTCTCTTGTCTTCCATCTTCAAAGCCAGGATTGCAGGTTGAGTCATTTCATATCGCATGGTTTTTTGTTGTTGTTTGTTTTTGTTTCTAATATCGCATGTTTCTGACTCTTCTTCCATAGTCCTATCTTTTTCTCTGACCACGGCTTGGATTGGTCCTCCCAATTTTAAGGACACATGTAATTAAATTGGGCCCATCCAGATACTCCAAAGCCATCTTTCCTGTCATGTTTCTTAACTTTTAGTCACTTTGGAAAGTCTGTCCTACTGTGTAAGATAACACGTCCATAGATTCCAGGGATTAAGGAATGAATTTCTTTGGGTAGAGAGGGCACTTTTCTGCCTGCCACAGTTAGCAAACATTTTTTCCCCTAATTTTTTAAAACATTTTATTTATTTATTCATGAGACACACACACACACACACACACACACACACACACACACACACACAGAGAGAGAGAGAGAGAGAGAGAGAGAGAGAGAGAGAGAGGCAGAGACAGAGGGAGGGAGAAGCAGGCTCCCTGACGGCAGCCCGATGCAGAACTTGATCCCAGGACTCCGGGTTCATGCCCTGAGCTGAAGGCAGATGCTCAACCCCTGAGCCACCCAGACATCCCTTTTTCCCCTAATTTTAATAAGACTTATTCACGGTTCCATTCTGACATAATAATTTTAAAAGTATACCTAATTTTTGCCTTTAAAATCTGAAATAGTCCATGATTAGTTTTCAAATAGCTTTTATTAGGTGCATATAACTTTTGAAAAAGTTTTTTTCCCTAGATGTGTAATAGTATTTAAAAATCTATATACAAAAAATTAAAACAAAAAAAAACAAAAACAAAACAAAAACAATAAAAATCTATATACATTTATATATGTGTGTGTGTGTGTGAGCTTGTGTGTGTGTGTGTGTGTGTGTGTGTGTGTGTGTAATTTAAGGGCATAGATCACGGTGATATTTATTTGTGAAAGTTTTTATATCCTGTCTTCTAACCACCTCTTCTGTATAAAAAGCCTAAAATTGTTGTCTGGATAAACAGACATAGATGTGTTTTGAAGAGGTGGAGCCAAATAAAACATATACCATCCATTTTCTCTGCCTGGTCAGATCAGTCCAATCAGAACTTTCCAGTAGATAATGATGTATCCCACCCCATTGTGTGAGTGGACTTTGTGATTTGGAGACCAGCAATTTCCTTCCTTTCTCTTCTCTTTCTTCAGAATTTGTTGCTGAGTCATTCTAGTCTTGCTGTACTTCCTGGAGATAAAAAGAGGAGGACATTCTTTTCAAATAATACAGTACCGAAGAATAAAAAAACCTCTTAATGAGTTTTATTTTCTGCACTTTATTTTTAAAAGTAGAATATGCTTGAGATACTAAATATTTCCATTAAAACTCTTCAGAACTAAGACCTGTTTGATTAGATTTTTGTATAAGGCAGGAGTGATATTAGATGATAGATGATAGCTAATGATTATTTGCTAGATACAGTTTTGTTAGGAGAAATGTATCAATATAGATTGAACTTAATGATATTTTAACTAATTACTACTTTTGGATAAACATTATTTACACCTGTTTTTCTTAGTTAATTCTCTACTAGATGGAGAAAGGTTATAAATTTTCTTGCTTTTGCACCTCAGCAAAATTTTTTTTTGCCAAAGCAGACATTTTTCAAGAAATGAGATGTTGGGAAAATGCCTAAAATACCAAACTAACCTGGTGACTTGAAGATTTACTTCAAGCCTAAGGGAAGACAGTTTGGAGTAACTCTTATGAAATAATTTATATCATGACTAATAGCACAAAAATTTTATTAAGCATCCAATACATTTTTTGCCTCCCTGATTTCAATACAGATAAGTGTATAGCCTTTGTTTCTCCAATGACTACAGGTTCGAAGTAGGTACCACACAAGTGTAGATTACCTGCAAAAACAGCTGTCAAAAATTCATTCTTATATGCATGTGCCTCTCTTCTTCCTAAATGGTGAAGACTGTTTCCACTCCACTGGAATCTGGGTTGCTCCTGTGACTTGCTCTGACCATTAAGACCTGGTGAAAGTGATACTGTGCCAGTTCTGAATCTAGGCTTAAAGAGACTTGCTTCTGCTGTCATTCTGTTGGAACCCAGCTGCTACTTTCTGCAGAAGCAAGCATAGACCACGGGAGAGAGAAAGGCCACATGGAGGCCAAACATGTAACCCAGTTAATAGTCTGTATTTACTGATTTTAGGAATGACTCAGATTAAGGAATGAGGTTTCTTGGACACCCAGCCATAGTTGTGTAATCAAATGCCCAGATGAAGGCAACCATATGAATAATCTGGCAAATAATACATGGAGAGAACCATGAAGCTGGGTCCAGCTATAGAATTGTGAAGGAAACAAAAATCATACAAAGCCACTAAATTTTGGGATGGCCAGTTACAAAGTATTAGATAAATAAAGTACATAGTGACGTGAATCCTTATTCTTACATCTGAAACCCTTACCAAGAATGAAACACAAAGATTTTTTTTAAAAGTGAAACTTTAGGGCAGCCCTGGTGGCGCAGTGGTTTAGTGCCACCTTTGGCCCAGGGCCTGATCCTGGAGACCAGGGATCAAGTCCCACGTCTGGCTCCCTCATGGAGCCTGCTTCTCCCTCTGCCTGTATCTCTGCCTCTCTCTCTCTCTCTCTCTCTCATGAATAAATAAAAATTAAAAAACAAAAAACCCACAAAACTTTAAAGATTCTTAGGCCACATTGCCAAAAGTTATATTATGCCATTCTTTGCATCTCTTTGTTTAAATAAAATTTAATTCTTTTTTTTTTGAAGTAAAATTTTATTTTTTGTTTCAATTTTCAATTTTCTTTAATGACTAACAGTGAGACTTTTAATATTTAGACTTATGCTTTGAATAATTAATTTTCCCTAAAACTGCACTTGGATCATTGTAGTTGTTAAAGGAGCCCTCAGAATTTGGAATAAAATCTCACTCTGAGACTGAAACAGGAACAAAAAAAAAATCAAACTGCTTATGATAATAAGAGGAAGGGGGAACTGAAGTTATCCCATACCCAAGAGATGATTTATAAACAGGTTGATGATCGAGACCTGGCCTATGTCTGATCAAGGTAACCAAGTTACAGCCTCAAATAGATGTGCCTGATGTGTGATTGACATAAAATAAAATTTCAGGCTATTCAATCAGGTTGTACCTTTCTTGACTTGATGTAATGATGGTTGTGGGCGCTCAAAATGCTGCAGAACATGAATTCTGTGTTTATCTAACACTGTGTAGAGAAAGCATTGCTCTGAATCCAGGAGCCATAGTTCTTTAGGTAGAACAACACCTTCTTTTTCTTCATTTTTTTCCCCATAATATCTGTGTCAAGTAAATGTGTTAAGAGTTCTATCAAATAAGATGACTTGGTCTACCTCTTCATTCTTTGAAGCAGCATGACCAAGAATCACAAGCAGTAAGGAAAAGTGTTCCTGTAACAGTTACATGTTTTGGAAGATAAATATTACGATTGTCTTGATTTTAGAAACGTTTGAGGATAGGTAAAGAGTGAATTAGAGTAGGTGTTGGTAGTAAGTTATTGCTTTTACTTTCATATGTCAGAAAGTTAGCATATACATTTTGATTTCCCCAAATAACCAAAATTCAACTATTCTCTAGGAGCCTGACTGCACACCAACGCCTGTCTATTCCCACTCAGACTTCTGCACCAGTGTCTTCCTGCCAGATGCTTCCAACCTCTTGAAACACCTAAGGCCTCTGGTTAAATGGTTTTATAGTATAATACAGTACAGAATACCAAATAACAAAACTTTATTTCCTTAACTTTTCACTATATTAGGCATGAGGCAGGGAAGTGGCAAGATACCAAGCAGTCAATGAAAAAATTCAAAAGAAATTCTTCCTTCCCTTCCCCCTCAAAGTAGACATTTAATATCCTATTTTATACATTAGGTGACAAGTTACTGATTTAAGTTTTAGTTGTAGATAATTGTAGGAATTGAGATGAAAGATTGTGTATATTTATAATGTTAAGTTACCTCAATGTGCTCTATTCAAAATATACCCTAAGTCCCACTATTTCTGTCTTGGATATTATCAATAATGTTTCATAACTTTTGTTTAAGACCATTTTTTGAAAAATATTTTTATTTATATCAAACCATTTCCTCTGGAATTTTAAAAATAATTCTGTAACATTTTATTCTACCCCTGTTTTAGTTTGTAAGGAAGTGGTAGCAAATTGAGATAATAGCACAGTATATTAATATAAGAACATGAATTCTGGAGCCAGAAGACCCTAAGTTTTGTCTCTGTCACTTTTGCTATATAACCCTGGGCAAATCCTTAACCTCTATGTGCCCTGCGTTCCTCACCTATAGAATAAGGATAATAGATCTACTTCATGGATTTGTTCTGAACCACCAGTTACATTTGAAAAGGATTTAGAACCATGCCCAACAAATGCTTATTAAAAAGTAAAATATCAAATATTCAACTTAATAACAGGAAAGAGTATACCAAAAATGATTTTTTTTTACTTTTGTCAACGACTTCTTTTTCTTCTCCATTTTTCCCCATAATATCTGTGTCAAGTAAATGTGTTAAGAGTTCTATCAAATAAGATGTATTGACTACTCAGTATTATATCAAACACATAAAATATGAATAAGGCTTACTGTGCCTCATAAGCATTATAAGGGCATCTTAAAATATACAAGAGGATATGGATGGACTTTTAAAATCTTTTCTTCTGGTAATCATGAAAATAAGAGAGGTGGAACACTTTATCCTTGCACAGGCTGACCTCACAGGTGTGAAATCTCTGTAGTTGCACAGAGCTCAGTGGTTAGAAGGACCCTGGACTTGGTTTACTAAGGTTATAATCTTAAAATATTTAATATTTAAATCAGGGACCCCAAATTTTCATTTTGCACTGAGCCCTGTAAATTATGTAGCCAGTCCTGCTTTGTTATACTATGATTTGAATATTCCCTTACAGAAATATAAATGTCTAGGCTATGTAATTTTTTTCTTCTATACCGGGACCAAGGGAATAGGTGTTTAAAAGAATAAAAATCAGTGAAAATCTGTGACTCAGAATAAAAGAAGACTTTGTTTGAAATTTTCAGTTTTTGTCTCAGAACATTACATGAATGCCATGTCACAATACTCTTTAAACCCAATGTAGCTGAAGTCAGACATAGTGTGTTTTTCCTCCAGTAGTCTTAGGTGTCGATGGTACCATCTTCCTCCTTTTCATTATGCTCAAATCTTCAGTTAGTTACCTTTTCTCTCTCCTTTTGTCTCCCTCAGGCAATCACTTGCTGACAACTATCATTTTCCTTCATTATAATTCTCCCTTTGATTTCTTCCTTTCCATTCTTATAGCCACTACCATAATGGAAGTTCTCATTACTTCTAGTTCCCTTCAACAGCTTCCTTATAGGTATCCCAATCCAGCCCTGCATACTCCACCTAATTTTACCTATTGCTCTAAGCTTTATTATTTTAAACTGTATCACTGATCATGTCTCCCCTTGGCTTCCCCTCTCCTTCAGAATAAATCAAATCCATATTCCTTAGTATGTCATTATGTCTCTCCATGAATAATCACAACTAGTCTAACTTTATCTCCCTAAACCTCTTCATATAATGTACCTTGTAATCTAGGAGGAATCATGGTTTTCAGACTTGCTATGTGTATTTTTGATTTTTTTTTTTTGTTAATTATATTCAGTTATTGAACTGATTTGGAAGTAACTGAAAAAAAAATTGAAAGTGAGAAAGACTGAAGATGTAAGCAGGGTTAGGATTAAATAGGGTCTCATAAACAAAAAAAAAAAAATGTGGCTTTTATTCTATTCCTTGAAGAGTTGAAACAAGAGTAAGAGAATCTGATTTCATTTAACTGAGTCAGCATGGGTATCTGGTAGAGAACAGATTAAGAGGGACATGAGATAGTGGAAAGTTTACATGAAAATGGAGTAAAATGGACAAATTCAAGAAATATTTAGAAGGTAGAATCAGCAAAATGAAGGTAGTTTAGATGTGGAATCAAGGATGAGTATCTATCTCTTTAATAACTTGGTGAATGATGAGTCTACTTATTCACATGGGAAACTCTTGAGGAGTAGCAGGTGGTGGTAGAGGTGAGGAGTGGGCTTGGGAGTGAGGAAAGGGAGAGGCGCTGGTTTTTAGATATGAGTTATTTCAAGAATGTCCTACAGGCAGTCGGAAAGGGCAATAAAAAGAACCCCAAGACAAATGTCACTTATTTAGCAACCCTGCAAGGGGCCAATTTTGATTAGTTGGGGTTTAGCCAAGCAAGATTTCAAAGGTAGATGAAAATTATCTTTTTGAGAAATCAAGAATATACAGGTCAGAAATGAAACTGTTCAAAAGATTCAATAATTTGATTCTGACTGGTTGTACTTGCATTTTTAATCTTATGATTTGTTTTTCTCTTAGATTAATTTTTATGTCTTTAAGGGGATTACCACGGAAATCTGATAAAAGTATTTTATTGGTTTGGAGATTTTTCTTCTCTCCCCTAGAAGCAGCTTGTGCTAGGAATTCAAATTTCACAAACTTTACAATCTAAAGAAATAATGACAATATGGGAAAGTGCGAGGTCTTTGCATCTTCACAGAAAGATGTCAAAATCCTCTGAAGGCAATTTCAGACTGAAATGATTGTCACATTTTCGTTGATCAAAGATAATTCTGCCTTTAAGTTTCTTCATGGTACTTAGCTCTTGGATAATGGTAAGAGATATTACACATTCTCCCACCTGGTAATACAGCATGCATAGCAATAATGAAGACAGATTAGCGCTATTTACCTACTGACACTGACAAGAGTAGCTCAGTCTTTGTTCCTCCTTTTTTATCATTAAAGTCTTGTTTTTCAGCATTACATTGCCTGAAGACAGCATGCTGCAATCTTGAATACCAAAGAAAAGGTGTTTAAATAGCTTTAGTGGCTTGGATCACCTCACAACTAAAAATCAAGGAAATTCAAATTTAATGCTTTCCTCTGTCCTTAACTTATACTTTTATGAAAACATGAACTTCACGAAATCATTTTCATGTTAGGGAAATGCACAGAAATTAGAAAGGAGAGATAATTATATACATATATTACATCTGGAACATACATATGTACATACACATTTTTTGGTTGCATTTATATATACATGTATATATTTGTATGTGTGTGTGTATTTGGTTTATTTCACAGATTTCACGGTTTCAAAGGAAGTTACTTCAATTCTGTGTTCATCCTCAGCATTAAATATGCTCTCCTTCCAGATGCAAAGGAGATCAAGTTGATGGACAAGTTAAAATTTTTGACAAACTCCACTGAGAGAAATATTGGAAAAAAAAAAAAAAACAGTTTGAACATCACTGTAAAATTTTCTTTTGGAGTCTGCCGATTTTTATTGATTATTCTTGGTGACCAAAAAATTGATAACCTATTTGTTGTTCTTCTACCATAAGGGTACCCTATTTACCTCAAACAAGCCTTTGCTGCAGAACTTAAAACTCTTTATGAAAATCCAAATATACGATATCATCCTTCCTTATTCTTGTCATTGTTGCTATTTCCTGAAAGTGGTTAATCAGATTTGTTCCATTTCATCTCCACTCCAAAACCCAGCCTGGTCCACAGAATTCTATACCAGTTCAAGAATTATTTTTATTTATTGATTTATTGATTTTTTTTTTTGCAAAGACAAAGTAGAACTTTGCCTATATGGCCAGGTTTATAGTAGCAGCAATGCTAAATCTGTTCAATATAACTTAGGTATGACTTCACTGGAACAATTTTCAAATACCCCAGCCTGCAGTGGGAAATTGTGTTCATATTACAGAAATTCTCACATGGACACCAGTGCCCAAACCATTTTTCCCTCATTAATGATTGCTTCCCCTTTATCAGTTTAACTTTGCAATTTGGATAGTTGCATATTTTTAGTTTTGTTTTCAATCTTTTCTTGAAAACTTAAAGGCATAGACTGTACCTGCCCGTGAACATAAATTTTAGGATTTCAGAAGTAGAAGGACTTTCAACAAAATTTTGAGAGCCTACATCATATAACAAGTGTGAGTATGCTACATTCACACAAATTAAGAATGAGAATGGAGCAGATATCAAAATGACTTCTTAATTTGAGCTGGTCCTGGAAGGCTCTTAAGTTTACTCAGAGATCATATTGATGTGGGAAGTAAAGGCAAAAGAAAAATTAAATTCCCTTACTACCTACAGCCCACTGACAAGTCCTTGAAACAGGTAGAGGGATGTTCGTCTAGGAACTTGCTGCCTTGATGTCAATACTTTGCTAAGAGCAAAAGGCAATCTTAGCCGGCCCCTCAGGATCCTGTAAGTCTACTTGAACATATAAAATTCCTTTCCAAACTTCCTTTATCTCTACCACTCCCTCCCCGCCCAAGATACATGTTGGCAATCATCCCCCAAGCATATGACTCCCCAGTATATGTCTGAAAGGTCTCATGAATAAGGTTTTATTAAACAGTAATAAATGACCTTTTCCCAACAATAAGTAGCTTTCTTAAGGTCCTGGGAACCTTGCTTCTAAAATTCTCTGGAGATTTACGCTATCCCTAACCCCCTTCCAACTTAAAAGTATATAATGGGCCATTCCTTATGACCCCAGTGCAGCTCTTTCTGCCAACAGGTCCTGTCCCTGTGTTTTCATAAAATGACATTTTTGCACCAAAGACATCTCAAGAATTCTTTCTTATTGGCCCTTGGCTTCTAACCCTAACATCTTTCCTTTATCAATATCATTTAATAATAGAAGGTATATGGGTTCCTTCTTCTATGAGGGTCATGGAGGATAGAATACTATTAAAAATATTCGGCTCTAGACACAAACTCTGGTTTTAAATTCAGTATTTCATTTCCTTACGATGAGCTAATTATTAACTAATGCAAGCCCCAGCATCATCATCTATAAATCTTGATATAGTCATTGTGTGGTTAAAGTGAGCTTTGTATGTAAAGCACTTAGCACATTGCACAACACAACAATTGTTTATATTTGAGTTAGGTTTCTCGACAATCATTTGAGTATCACTAAGTTTTTTCTTTTAAACAAACACCATTGTAGAGATAATATAACCAAGCAATATAAAAGGCCAGTTTATTCACAAAGCTATAAGCCATTTAGACTTTTTATATTTGCTGTTGGACACAACAATATCATCTGAGTTTCAATCATATATGTGAGACAAACAAATAACCAAAGCCCAAAACCAACATATTAGGAGGAGTCATTCACCTGCCTTTAGCATAACCCTTACCTCAGCATTGTACACACCTATGCATTCTTGCCTTCTGAAAAAAAGAGGAGCTACTTTCCTTAAAAAAAAAAGGAAATGAAACAAAACAAAACCCACAACCCTGGCAGAGATGAACTGCATTTCTAGTTTGGGCACCAAAGTGCAGGTTATGTGACTTGCCAGATTAATTATCTGAAAGGTCATGGAGTACAGAAAGAAACATGATGTAGAGTACAAGATGGTAGGCATGAGATCAGTTGAAATTCAAAAAGGTGCTATTATAAGGCAAATGATAAGGAGTTTCTGGAGCTTGGGTGCTCTAGAATTAGAAAATAAATACTTGAGTTTCTGTGGATCATGTACTTGGATCCTTTTAAGTTTTAAAGAGACGTGTATAAATAATTTTATTTGAACTGAGTCACTTAAGCATGATATTCATTTTACACTGGAGCATGTGAGTGATAGTTTTATAGGAAATGCAATATAACTGATTATTAGTGAAACCTGTATCCTACCATAGAGACTTATGGGATATGAATTTGTATAGGCCAGGTTTGTCAGAAAGTCATAATGTAGTAAGAAAAGTAATATATCTATAGGGAAGGGTTAGGCAATAATTTGCAAAGTGTGAGAAAAGATCTTTACATAAGAATCTTATAAATTATCATAGTAATGTTTAATAGTACAATTATAAAATCTGTTACTTAAAGGTGTTCAGCTATTCAGCTTGCTTTGAAAGTTATACTTAATTACTATTCCAGGGTAATGTATATTCTCTAAGTTATGAGAATCTGCTGTGGAGGAGGCACGGACTGGATCAGCAAAGGCTATAAATGTATTTTTCACCTATCTGCTCATACCCTTTGCTTCTGATCTATTTTGTGAGTTACTTAACTTTAATTTGTCAGTGTCCTAAGATTTATGAGCTATTTTGTTCAGTTGGTTTCTAGTTTGCTCCATTTGAGAGAGATCTGGTAGCTTTTAAATGTATATAAGACTGACTACTAGAAATATACATTTTCATGTACTCTCTTCCATCATTCATTAGGAAAATTTAAAGAATAAATACTGATTATATTTCTCAGTGGGATTGGTTGGTCCAAACCTAAAATCTCTTCTTTGCATTAAACATACCTTACTTTCTTCTGGAATTCTAAATACTAATAATGGAAGCAAATCACTGAAGCAAATTAGTGAAAGAGACATTTTGAAACAACATACAAAGGAAGTCCTTTGAAGATATTGAAGCAATATATATCCCCTTTCTAAATAGTTTTGTTTCAAGAGACTATTTGCAACCAGTCAAGTAATGAGTAATGAGGGGCAAGATATAGAATCTTGCACCTCTAGGTCAGCAGTTCAAATCTGGCCTAGATCAGTGAAGGCTGAAAATCATTACTAGTGGATGGCTTCATAATGTTCTCAGTAAATGAGGCAATGGACTTGGTTGCACTCTGTTTGTTAGTGGACATGTGTCCAGGTGACAAATAATGTCCTACCATGCATGATACACCCTTGATCACACTGGCACTAAATGACACCTTTGTAGGATATCTCATTAAGTTGGCTTAATATTTACTGAAGTGAAAACCATAAAGTCATGATGCTTTCACAAATCTATTGTATAATCTGATTTTGTTTAAGTAGCAAACATATTTAATATTTGAGTACAGTTAGAACTGTGTTACTAAATGACCTAAATTAAATTTCCTTTTGATGTAGTTCTTGGAATGTTGTGTTGGTAGGGTCTGGAGCCAAAGGCCAACAAGAAAGAACTTTTAAGACCTCTTTCCTGCAAAAAGGTGATTTTATTAAAGCACTGGGACAGGATCCATGGGCAGCAAGAGCTGTGGCCCCAGGATTGTGAGGAGCAACTGATTTTATATATATACTTTGGGATTGAGGAAGTAAAGGTCGGGGAAGTTCCAAAAAAAACTTTCATATGTTAAAGAAGACTCACAGGATCCCAGAGGTCTTGCTGTTGTCAAATTCAGGTTGTTTTTCTCTCTAGCAAGGCATTAAGACAGTTAGGAGCTTCCTGGAGGAACTTCTACACTGCCTGCCTCAAGCATTTGTAATGGGCTACAGGTTGTAAGGACATTTAATTTTGTCTACATTTTCTTCTGCCTTTGTTTCACATCGCTTTCACGTCATATATGCAAGAGTTTGGAATGTTTCAGACATATCATTTTGAACACTGAGGTGCTGAGTTTACTTTATAGACTTATTCCAGTTCGTGGCATGATGTTAAAATTGGAAGACCTGCTTTTTGTTCATTTTCCCAACTATGCTAAACCAAGTTGTTCTCAAATCTTTCTTCCAATGTTAGTCCAAAGAAAACATTAAAACTGTTAAGCTGTGCTGTGTTTTCATGTAGGCAAAATGAGTTTCAGTGGGAACTAGGATAAAAGTGATCCTTTGAAGTGACAGAGTTCAGGATACACTCTCAAAATATGGCACAGTGGCATATTGAATATTTCCAGTGGAGGGATTTGGGAAGTGGCAGATGAAGGGCTTTCTGAACTTCCTCCGAAGCAGATTTTCAAATCTTCGTGTGAGACATGCCTTCTCTGTACCTAGAGGCAAAGGAGCAAAGACTAAAGGATACAAAACAAAATATGAAGGAACAAGTTTTTCTGAGTTTCTCCCAATACATCACACTTAATCTTGTACCCTTTGTCCTGTTACATCTTTCCATGACTCTACTCTTCATGCCTAGCCGAAAAATCACTTCGATTTAACAGCTTCTTTGGATCTTTGTTTCCTGATGAAGTTTCCCATGTCCTATAGAACTTGTAATAAATTTGTTTGCTCAGTCTTTGTTACAGCAGTCAGAGTCAAATATTTAGAAGAGGATAGAGGAAAGAGTTTTTTTTACTCCCAGCAGGATGTATTTAACATGGCACATTATCAAATATGAAAGCAAGGACTAGTTCAGAGGGACTGTCCCACACTGTTTTCACCATCCCAGCAAGAAGGGAGTTTGAGCCAGGGAAGAGGAAGCCAGAAAGTCCATTATGCCATCAATAAAATACTTCCACAGGGCTGTTTCCCCAAAGGGGCTGCTAGAGATTTATAACCCTTTTGATCATATCATATGCCATTCTTATATAGGCCTTTTTCTCTGGGCTTTGAGATAAGTATACCTTATGTGTATAAGATATACACATACTTATAAGATCTTATTTAATTTGAAGCTTCACAAAACTCAATGGCCTAAGAGACTAAGTAACTTGCCCCAAATTACCCAGCCAAGGAAGAGCAGATAATTAAGTTCTTATGTCTCATGTTGGTTTCCACATTGTGGCCTTCAAATCTGAGGATGTGAGTGAGGAGAGGCACTAAATCACTACTCGTAGGTGTTATAACCCTTCAGATATATAGAAAGTATAGCCTGTTGACTGAATACATATTATATCCTTCCCACATGAATGCAAGCACCAAAAGTATGTAGATGTTATTTTCTAATGGAATACAATTTTATTATTAAATTACCGAATTCAACAGCGTTTGTTATACAGCTCTTTATAAACACATCTTAAATATGTAGATATAACAGGGGAGCTCATTTTTTCCTTGCATATTGTAAAAGTATCCTCATGAATTTAATGGTTGAGAACCCTAACACTATAACTTGATACCTCCCAGAGTAGCCATATGTTCCCTGATATCTGTGATATTGCAGATACATTCCCAAACTGGGAGCATCTCTCTGGAAACTTGCCTTTGGATCTCCCTTCTCATCTTCCTCCCAACTTTTGCAAATTGGGTAGCAGGAAGCAGCAAGTAAAATTGCTCAATATCCTAAATTTCTAAGAAAAGTCTTCTGTGGCAGAGGATAAGGGATGAGAAGCCTTCTAGTTTCTGAAAGCAATAGAATAATAGCACCTCAGGAATGGGAACAAGCAATGAGAACAATCTTACTAATTTTTGAATAGACTTTCGGGTCCTTATGTCTAGAAGAGTGGGTTAATAGACTTTCTTCTGCAAGGGCAAAGATTAAAAAAAAATGACATTTTAAGATATGTAGAATTGGAGCTGGAGTAAGATCAAATCAGAATAGTAATATAATCCTTCCCGGGTTAGAGGATCCTTCTTTCTTCAAAGGTGTCAAAGTGGTGGTATTACACCAGCTAACACATAAAATATATGTTTATAACTAACAACTGTGTAGAAAGGATCTGAACTAGGGTTGTAGGTGGAAGGTATATCTGCAAAATAAGACCCTTGGAAAGAGGAAGAAAAGGTAAAATTATTTATATGCTTGTGTTGCAGAATGAGCTATTTGTATTCAGGGCACAGAACTGAAATGAACATGATTAAGGTTAAGATGTCTAGGAGTAAGGATTGGAAACTCAACCGGGAAAACATTAGGGGAATATAAAATACGAGTGTGAGGATAGAAATCTGTTATTCTAAATAGTAATATTCCATTAAGTAAATAAATAACCATTAAATTTTGATGTGATGTATAGTCTAGTTATCAGGATACTTGAAGGCAGCAGTTAATAAAGAAATATGTTTAATTCTTAAAAATATAAAATCACTATGAAAATCTTACATAAAAATATGCCTTTAATTTTAAGTAGGAATGTGGGCTTTTTATAGGAGATGGATGGCAACCACAATATTAGACTTAACTCTAACATTTGTTACTCTGTCAGCTTTCACACTGTATACCCAAGAGGATGGTGGAGCTTCAAGGGTCAAAAGAGGGTGACAGGAGGGGGAAAAAAATGACACACACACAGTTCGTATGGCTCTAGGGGTTAGTCTGCACATAGAAACAGTAATCATTATTTGCAATAGTGATCTGCTGGGTTTCTCTGAAAAAATAAACTTATGTTAGCAGGATCTCAGAAATAATAATAATGAGGGGAGTTTGTCATTATCATTGCAAACCACAAAACATGTCTTCTGTGCCTTATCCACCCTACAGGACTCAGTAGCATATACTCATTATATCCGGTGGCATAGATTTGCTCCTCAGGTGGCTGTTTTCTATTTTGTGGTAACAATCTTAGAGATAAAAGAATTTGGGCTTCTGTTATAGACTGGACTGTGTCTCCTCCGAATTTGGGTATTGAAACCATAGCCCTCAATATGACTATTTGGAGATAAAACCATTAAAAGGATAGCTGAGGTTAAGTGAGGATGTAATGGATGGGATTGGGATGCCCATCCAGTAGGACTGCTGTCCTCCTAAGAGGATGGAGAGGCACTGGGAATTTGTACACACATGCAGAAAACACCGTGAGGACACAGGGAGAAGGCAGCCATCTGCAAGCCCAGCAGAGTATATTCAGAAGAAAACAAACCTGCCAACACCCCGATCTGGGACTGCAGCCTCCGGACCTGGGAAAAAAATACATTTCTGTTATTTAAGCCTTCCACCCAGTCTATGGTCTTTTATTTTGGCAACCCTAGCAATCTGACACAACACAGACATCTATGAATTCCATGTATTTGATTTTTTTTTTAAAAAGATTTATTTATTTATTTATGATAGAGAGAGGGGCAGGCTCCATGTCCGGAGCCAGACACGGGACTCGATCCGGGGTCTTCAGGATCATGCCCTGGGCCAAAGGCTGGTGCCAAACTGCTGAGCCACCCAGGGATCCCCCCATGTATTTGATTTAATTTGCCTTTACCTGCTGACAAATAGATAAAGGCTCTGTAACACACAATGAAATACCTTAGTAAATATTACATTCCATCTATGTTGGAATGAAAATACAACGTTGAGGAATAAAAATATTCAATTCTTAAAATCTCTCTCCTAACTTATATGTGAATAGTGTTATTTGTCTACGTAATTGCTGAGTGATTTTAATATTAAGTTATCCCGGCTTTTATAAGTCAACATATTGTTCATCATAGGGCATTCTGATGAAGCTGACAGAATGACAAAACATAAGTTGCTTTTGACTTCCAAATATCTAACTTTTTAAACTTTTCTTTTTAAGACTTTATTTATTCATGAGAGGCACACACAGAGAGGCAGAAACACAGGCAGAGGGAGAAGCAGGCTCCATGCAGGGAGCCCAATGTGGGACTAGATCCCAGGACCCTGGAATCATGACCTAAGCCAAAGGCAGATGCTCAACCATTGAGCCACCCAGGGGCCCCACTTTTTAAACTTTCATTCACTGGTAGTATTGAGCATTTGCCATTTGTCCTGAACTGTATTAGGTGAGGTGACGGAGCAGGGAGACTAGGGTCTGAAGTAGATGGAGTTCAGACTGGAGCATGGGAATCTGCTGTAAAAACTAATGCATAAGGAATGAATTGATGGCAATTGTGATGGGGAGCTTTAGTATTATCAACAGAGAATCCGGGCCTAACCAAAGGGTGAGAAATCCGGTCAAAAGAACTTCTAAGCATAAATTTGAAACATAAAAGGCATTATGTAGATAGTTACAGGGTTAGGACATGGGGATTTCCAGACAGAGGCAAAAGCATTTTCTAAGAAGTCCCTTGTGCTTTCAAGGTCCTAACAGAAGGCCAGTGTGGCCAGAGTAGAAGAAAACCCATGGTACAGATGTGGACCTTATCCTTTTTTCTTTTTTAAAAGTATTTTATTTATTTGAGAGTGAAATCACAATCAGGCATAGGAGCTGAGCAGGAAGCCTGATGTGGGGCTCCATCCCAGGACCCTGGGATCATGATCTCAGCTGAAGGCAGACACTTAACTGACTGAGCCACTCAGGTGCCCCTATGTGGGCCTCATCCTATAGCAAAGGGAAGCCAAAGTGTTTGACAAGAAAAATATAAGCTCAGTTTTGCATTTGAAAACGTCATTCTGCCTCTCTGTAGAGAAGAATAAGGGTATTTAAGCAGACATAGAAAGACCAATAAGGAGCTTGTTTGTTAAGACTTTACTTATTAGAGAATGAGAGAGAAAGGGCGAGCGAGCACAAGTGGCAGGAAGGGGCAGAGGGAGAAGTAGACTCACTGCTGAGTAGGGAGCCTGACACAGGGCTCCATCCTAGGATCCTAGGATCCTGGGATCATGATGTGAGCCAAAAGCTGACATTTAACTGAGTGAGCCATCCAGATGCCCCATGGAGTTTATAAAAGTAATTCATACATGAAGTGCTAGGTGATTGGGTTGGAATTTGGGGATGAATTTGATAAGAAATGGATAAACTCATAATTTTTGGCAGTAGAACTAGCAAAATCTGGGGAAAAAAAGAATTTACCCTTCTCAACCCAGCACACATACCTGGGCAGCCAGGGAAATTCCTGAGAACACAATTTTCAGTTAGAGGTAATGGGTAAAGAGGATATATAGAGAAGTTGTGAAAATGTGTTAACTTTTATTGGTCTCTTAGTACATAAGACATGGAGCTAAGAACTTCAGGGTCTCATTTAATGATCACAGCAACTGACACAGTGGAAGTTTTTGGTAAGAATCCTAGGAAAATACTTTTCTGGAGTTCAGAATATCCCCTTGCATCAATAATTTGTAAGACTTTCTCCTTTTGTCACTAGACTATTCCACACATTAGAGGAATTTTCTAGCTTTAAATTAAAAACAGGCCAATTTGACAGGACTATAAAACAGATGACTTTAGGCTACTGTGTTTGGAATGTGAAAATGTGGTTGGTTTTTTGAATATGCAATTTAAAAGGATTGCCCATGGGTAGTCTAAGAAAAAGCTATGGCTTTTTCTCAGGAATGGGCCCAGGTAATTGGGGATACACCCAGCTAACCCATGTGGTTCATTCGTTGAGGCCAATCTGTGCAATTTCTGATGACAGCACTCAGGGCCAGTTCTGTGTAGACACACAGGCTGCCAGAACACCACCACTGGGAGGTCTGAAGTCAGCTTGAATGGGTGAGAATTTGCTGCCCTATTTTCACTAGAGCTATAGATCCTATTTTCTATACACTGTGCCAAAGGGTAATGACATGTTGCACTAAAGAGATGATTGCTTAAAACCTCATGGAGATATTTACATTGCAAAGTCTATAGAAACTCTTCTACCTACTACAAAAAAAATAATTGAGTTCATGTCTATCACTGGGGAGCTAGTTGAATAAATTTTGATTTGTCTGTATAATAGACTATTTAGCAGCTATTAAAGATATGAAACAATGTCTTAATAGGTTAATTGGGATGTGTCTGGAAGAAAGTCTACTGACATGCTCACAGTAGGTATATCTGAAGGGTGAACTTTGAAATAATTTTTATATTCTTATAATTTGTTAGTGAACAACAATCATAGAAATGTAGGATGTTCATTTTTAAATTGGTCAGCATAATATCAGTATATTTAATCATAACAAGTACAAAACATCTATGTTTCCAGGCTAATAAATATTTACTTGTATCAAGAAATTAGACTAATGAATATTATCTATATTGGGTTTCTTTGTTCAGTTTTAGGCTCAGACTTAGGTATCCAAAACAACCCCATTAGAAAGCAAATTTCATGAAAATATGAAATATTTCTATTCATATCAATTTTTTTGAAGGAAAGGACTGTAATCAATGGATATATTTGGTGTTAGGACACAGGCTTTATGAAAAAAAAAATGTTTTCAAATACCAGGTCAAAGGCCAGTCACTTTATACAACTTATTGTCTTAATCTGAAGAAAAGAAAGGGCAAAAAAGACTTGTAAGATTTAAATAAGATGACATATATCAAGTACTTAGCCTAGTGTCTGTTACCTGCTAAGCAAGGAGTAAATTATTATAAATCTTCAATTACCTAAGATTCATTGATAAGCTCTTAACTGCTATGTAAACCAAGGAAGTTCTGTGATCATTTTGTTTTTGTTTTTGTTTTTCCTTTAGTATTTGGTTAGCTTTATTACTCTGAAATGGTTATAGTTATTGAGCCTAGGAACTAGAATTCAAATTATTCAGTAGCATTTAACTAAAATACGGAAGTCTTTTTTATTTTTTTTAAAAGATTTTATTTTTTCATTAGAGACACAGAGAGGCAGAGACACAGGCAAAGAAAGGGAGGAGAAGCAGGCTCCATGCAGGAGCTGGAAGTGAGACTCAATCCCGGAATCCCGTGATCATGTCCTGAGCTGAAGGCAGATGCTCAAGGCTGAGCCACCCGTGTATCCCTAGAGAAGTCTTTTTAAGCATTATTTTTCATCTTGTGTGCTATATCATAAACTACTTTGTGATGTTTTTTCTCTATTTTTCTTTTTTGAAGATTTATTTATTTTAGAGAAAAAGAGAGAGGGTACACAATGTGAGGGGCAGAGGGAGAGAAGCTGACTCCCCACTGAATGAGAAGCCCTACATGGGGCTAGATCTCATGACCGTGACATCATGACCTGAGCAGAAATCAAGTCCCTCAACTGACTGAGCCTCCTAAGCACCCTTTTGGGGTTTTTATTAGAAAGTGTGAATGTGACATGTTCTTTAACTTTCAAACAGGAATTCATCCTCATGTATTGAAGATCTTTAAGGAAAAAAAAAGTGGCCTGAAAAATATCTGACATTGGAGTTTACATTATTTTAAAAGTTCATTTTAAATGGGTAATGGTATAGATGTAGGAGAACAAGTATAGAGTGAGATTTGGCAAAAATTAAATACAAAAATATTCTCATATTATAGATCTATTCATAGAAAATATAATATATATAATATAGTTCTCTTAACACAAAAGTTCCTATTGATTAGCCTGCCAAATTTATGAAGAGGTACAAAAATAGATGAAAGGTGGGAAAACATAATCTGAGTGTAGATATAATCCTATTGTAAGGGGGTACCTGGGTGGCTCATTGGTTGAATGTCTGCCTTTGGCTCAGGGCATGATTCTGGGGGCCCCAGAATTGAGCCCTGCATTGGGCTCCCCATGGGGAGCCTGCTTCTCCCTCTGCCTATGTCTCTGCCTCTTCCTTTGTGTCTCTCATGAATAAATAAATAAAATCTCTAAAAATAAAAACCCTATTGTAAGAGAGAAGAATAGCACAGGTGGCTTGACAGCATTGTGTTTTTTGTTTTTCTTTAAATCATAGATCTATAGAAAGAAAAATGGACAAATCCTAAGTATAAAGCCCCATGAGTTTTGGCACACTTAACATACTCTCGGAACCTGCTCCTAGAAGCTGCCGCTCATCCTACCTCTTACTATATTTGATGATTAAGGTCACAGGTTTTATGAGTGAGCAATGTTTGTTAATTCTGCTCTTGAGGAGTTTCTAGTTTTTGTTATTACAAATAGTGCTACTATGAATACTTTAGAACATGTCCTTTAGTGAACCCATCTGTGCATTTCTGGTGGGATATTCCTGGGATTGAAATTATTCAGTCACAGGGTATACATATCTTTTCTTTTAGTATATATTGCAAATAATTTTCAAGCATGGTTATACTAACTTACAACTTCTCCCTCAATCCATTGACCGTGTAGGGGAATCTGTTTCTCCATGCCCTTACCAGAAGTTGGTTTTGTTGGACTTTTTTTCATTTTTACTATTCTAGTAAGTGAATATTGGCATCACATTTTTTGTTGTTGGCTATTTCATGATGTCTAATGGAATTGAATAATTTTGCATATTTTGCCCATTTCAACCACTATATATTAATCATGAATTGGAATACCTTATAATGGATATAGAATAACAATAGTATAGTGTACCTTAGGTCATGTAGACATTTTGTCTCTTCCTTATTTTTTCTTCCATACCTTTTTAGTTAGTGTTTCTGTTTTTTACAAACTATTTTTCAGCCACAATTACTCAAATCACATTTTTTTTGGATCTTCCTATCCATCTATCTTCCTATCCACAATTTTTTTGATCTTCCTATCCATCTATCTAGATTTATATGGATTATCTTTTTGTAACTTAAACATATGTTGCAGTGAACTATAAACTACATGAAGAAATGCAAAGAAGAGAAATAGAAAATGACTTCTATTTAAAGTGGATAAAATTTCCATAAAGTATTTATTACAGAGCTACCTTGAAGATTAATGTGCAGTGAGATGTCTGTATCTGAATTCTATGATCAGTGAGAAAATTCTTTCTAGAAAATAAGACTTATTAACATCATTAATACGATACATTTGTTGTTCTAACTGAATCAAGTGATATATAATTATTTAACAAAAATTTAACTTTGATTCAGATTTCCTTAGTTTTTACCTAATATATTGTTTCAGAATGTTATCTAGTATACCATATTACATTTAATAATCATGTCTCCTATTCATTTCTTAGCTGTGATATTTTCTCAGACTTCCCTTGTTTTTAGTAATCTCAGTAGATTTGAGGTATATTAGGTATTTTGTAGAATGTGCCTTAGTTGGGATTGTTCAAAAAAAATTGTTTTCCTTTAATCATGATAGTACAGAGGTTATGGGTTTTGGGGAGAAATACCACAGAAATAAAATACCATTTTCATTGTATCATGTCAAAGATATACTGTCAACATGACTCATTATTATTGATGTTCATTTTAATCACTTGGCTGAAGTATTTGTCCAGTTTCTCTACTGTAATGACTTATCTTCCTCTCCTTTCCATGATACACTCTTTGGAAGGAAATCAATATGTATAACCCACACTTTAGGAGTAGGAAGTTTTGTTTCACCTCTTTGAGGCTAGATTATCTATACAAATTATTTAGGATTCTCCTACAAGAAAGATTTGTGTGTGTGTGTGTGTGTGTGTGTGTGTGTTATATGTCCTTGGGTACTCCTGGTATCAGGATGAAAAATTGCAGCCTTTTTCTTTTTTTTCCTTCTTTTTGTGGTAACTTTTGACTCTCTTTACCCATTTGCCTATCTCCCACCCCCTACCTCTGGCAACCATCAATCTGTTCTCTATATATAGGAGCTGTTTTGTTTTGTCATACGGTAATATTTCATTATTTTTTATGGTAAAATAATATTCCATTATATATATATATGTGTGTGTGTGTGTGTGTGTGTGTGTGTGTGTGTGTGTACACTCATATCTTACATTTTCTTTATCCATTCATCCACCAATGGATAGGTAGGCTGCTTTCATATCTTGGCCTTTGTAAATAATGCTACAATGAACATGTGGGTACATATATATATATACACTTTTTTGAGTTGGTGTTTTGTTCTTTGGTTTTTGTTTTGTCTTTTCCTTTTAGATAAATTGCAGGCTTGGTGAGGAAGAGGATCTTCAGCACAGGTAGTATCCTTTCAACTTTGTTCTGTGACTGTGTATTTTGAGCACTTCCTTACTTTCTATCACTATAGATTGCTCCAGGCTCATTCTGTATATTTCCAGGCCTAGTTTTAAAATCTGTCATTTCTCCTTTAATTGGAGAATAGAATTAGAAACAAAGATCTGATGTCAAACTATTTTTATGTGAACATATTTATATTTAAGAGATTACATAGAGATATTTGAGTTAATTTTGGAAAAGTTGAAATAAGTATTTTTTTAAGTCTTGAGTGTTTTCTACTTAGATAAGCCTATATTTCAGGCTATTTTGGAATACAGTGGAATAAAAGCAAATAATGTTTCCAAAGTTACTTATTAGATTTATCAGAATTAATGATATGTGTTTTACTTGGGCTAGAAATTATTCCATTGATATGACTAACTGATAGACTTTCTAATTAGAAAGTAAATTAGGCTGGAAATTACACCAGAAATAGGAAGTGCTGTGAATGGTATGTAGATTCTACTTGATAATCTTTTTTCATCTTTTTTTTCTTTTTTCATCTTAATAGAGCTGAAGATATGAAATGATTATGATTGTTGCCCTGAGTGTTAAACAACCATCTTTTAAACTCAAAGTTTAGTGGTTTGAGAGAGAACTGGTTTTATATACCACCAAAGGAATATATGGAGAAAAATTAATAGAAAAATTATCTTATTGAATAAATACATATTTAAAGCTTTATCTTCAGAAAAGATAGCTAAAAATTATAACTATTTTGCTGTTCATTATGAGAAGACACATATTTATCTGAATTTTCTCAAATATGCATAGTAAGGTCCACCTAATGCTAAATGATAAATCAAGTAGATCTTTGTAAAAATATTTTTAGGTTGTTGGACACTTAGATATTAATTCACTAACATTCTGAGTAGGACTGTGGATTTTATAAGGCAAAATAAACAATGCTATGTTGAGTTCACTTAGTAGGATATATTAAATAAAACACTTTATATTCTGAGTTTCTGAGTTTTTTTTTTTTTTTTTTCATTTTATTTATTTGAGAGAGAGCGAAAGCATGAGTGAGGTAGGGGGAAAGGGAAGGAGAGAAGCAGACTCCCTGTTGAGCAAGAAACTTGCTGCAGGGCTCACTGTGGGGCTCTATCCCAAGACCCTGGGATCATGGCCTTAGCCTAAGTCAGATGCTTAACAAACTGAGCCACCCAGTTGCCTCATGTGTTTCTGTTCTAAAATAAATATTGACTGTTGCATATAAAATAATTTTAGAAACATCTTATTTTTAATAAGTTTTATATCCTAAACAAAAGGCATTACTACAATTTATACCACTACTTCTTGTAGCACCTTCTCAATGGGCAGAAGCAGTATCAACAGACAACAGCCTCTTCTAGCACATGTATCCCATACTCATTTTTTTAATTTTCCCATATGAGTTTTTATTTCATCATTTATTCTTCCTTTTTATAAAATGTAATCCCACTCACATTTGAAGTGAGAGTAGTATACATCTTGGCAAGGATAGTAGATCCAGGTTTTTTGTTGCCTGAAATTTATAAAATTTGGAGGGCTCTCTTTAAAAAATGTGAATTATTAATATAAAATTAAGAGGTAGGGAACTCTGAGATTTAAGCTTCATTTGGCTTCATGATAAGTCTGGCTTTCTTGGCAAGGGGGCAAAATTTTGTTCTGTTGCCTGTACTACTGGTTTGAACATATATGGACTGTTCTTTAAGATGTAAATCAGAACTGATTAATGTAGTATACTTAGGATTATGATTGTCTTCCATTCCCTGCCAAAATTGAGTATTTTAGGCACTGTGATCAGCCCTGAGAGTCAGTATGCAAAAACAGACTCACTCCCTAAGATTGGAGATTTTACAATGAAGTCTATGAGTGTGTCTCCTCCACTAGACATTGGAACTTCACAAAAGCTGGGTTATACTTGTTTATTTTTCCTTCCCATTTCATCACAAGACCTGGAACATACTGTTCTTAAAAGAAAAAGCTTTAATGAGGTATAATTACTATATTAAAAATGTACATATTGAATGTATACTATTTGAGTTTGTATGTGCACAACCATAAAACCATCACCACAATCAATATGCATCACCTCCAAAGATTTCCTTCTGCCAATTTTTTTTTTGATCAAGACTCCCAACAGAAGATCTAGTGTCTTAAATTTTTAAGTGCACAGTACAGTTTTATTAACTATAAGCACTGTATTATACAGAAGATTTCTAGAACTGAAACTTATACTCATTGAATAGCAATTCTTCATTTCCTTCTCTCCTCAGCCTTGGCAACTGTCATTCCACTCTCTGCTTTTATGAGTTTGACTACTTTAGATAATTCATGAGTAGAATCATGCAGTGTTTGTCCTGTGAATGGCCTATTTCACTTAGCATAATGTCCTCCTGGCTCATCTATGTTGTTCATTGTGGTAGAAATTCCTTCTTAATGTCCTTAATGCTTATTGACTTCAACTAAATTAGTCTTAAAAGCTGAAATAATAATAGCAAAAAAAATAGGTACCTTTGGGTGCCCATGATATGCTGGACACCTTATATAGGAGTACCTGTGTGGCTCACTTGGGTAAGCATCTGCCTTCAGCTCAGGTCAGGGTCCTGGGATGGAGCCGCACATTGGGATTCTTGCTTAGCAGGGAGTCTGCTTCTCTCTCTGGCTGCCGTTCCCCCCTGTTAGTGTTCTCTCTCTCTGTCTCTCCCTCTCTCTTTCTCAAATAAGTAAAATCTAAAAAAAAAAAAAATAAATAAAAAAAAAACCCAAACCAAAAAAAAACCTTATGTAAAATTTTAAATCATTATTAAAATAAAATTTATTTTAAAAATATTTAAATTAAGCCTATTTCAGCTCTTTGAGTATTCAAGTTTTATGAAATCTGAGGTATAGATATGTTTAAGAATTTGCTCATGTTCACAATCTCTGAAAGTGACAGTGTGAATTCAAGTTCAAATATCTCTATAATTTAAAAGTTATCCACCTTCTCAGTGTGGTGTGTTTTATACTAAAATCGCTGATGCAATCTTATCCCTCCAGGAATGTGGACTATTTGCTGCCAGCTAATACACATGTGGAAAAGGCAGAAGCAGTAATTCATTTTGAATTTAATATACCCTTTGATATATTTCCATGTCTAAAAAATTTAAGTATCTCAGATACAATAAGAATTTGAATAAGAAGATTTTTTTTTATCAAAAAATCTTTACAGATAGGGAATACAACAAATAGAAAATTAGGAGATTGAAGTTGAAATTAGGTATCCTGGAACTGTTGTCTGAGCAAATCTGACATTTTTATAAATGATTTGGATAATATAATTCCTGATGAATTTTCTAATAGACTCAGACTTCTTCCATACAATTAGAGATTGAGTGTGTTAGACAACTACCATTTTACTTTCATGATTAGAATAGTACTTGGCTCATAATAAGCATTTGATGACAAAATTGTCAAATGAATGAATAAATTAGGAAAAATGGAAAGCAAACAATAATTTAAACACTATTGTGAGAAACAATGGTTAATTTCCCTCCTATATATTATAGTTAGTATCTAAACCTGGAAACAGCTAGAAGGACAACTAAACTGGAACAAAGAAGGAGCCACCATTTGAGGAGAGTTTAGCCATATGTGACTTCCCAACAGAAAATGATCTCAACTCAGAAAAAGGAAAAAACAAGTTTACAGGAAAAGATACTTTTAGAGCAAAAATGGCTTTGCATATGTCTTTGTTAGAAAATGCAGCATATAAACACTCCTTGAAGCTTACCTAGAAGGTTAAATCTACAGAAAATGAAAGTAAGCAATTACTGACACAATGGGTATTATACACATCAAAATCCTAATGCTATCACCCAAATGCTATGACCTCACACAAACTACATAAGCTAATTGTCCACTGTCCATAAGTACTCTCTGTTCTGGTCACAGAAGCTGCTTAGTGGTTCTGGAGCATGCTTACCACTGTGTGTACATATATCTGTACTTGTTTTGCTTTTTTCACCTAGAATGTCCTTTTGTCTCATTATTGCTATCATTTACCATCAATTCAACAAGCTCTGACTAGGACCTCATAGTGCAGATGCTCTATGAATGCCATATTATTTAATTATTGTAATAAATCTGAAAAGCAGATGATATTATTCTAATTTTCCAAAAAAGAAAGCAAAAAATGAGGCCTGGAAATGTTAATCAGTTTGCCTATAAATACATAAATAGTAAGTGGAAGAAGTGAGGTTCAAACCTGGTCTGTCTGGGTTGGAATCTGAAATCTTGGCAGTAGCTTATGGCTAACTTTCATCTTTTCAATGAACTTCCCATACAGTGGGAGAGACATGTGTGCAAACACATAATTTTAAACACAAGTTATAACTAAGTAAATAGTTGCAAGCAACATTCTGTTGACACATTAGGAAAAGAGCAATTATTTCTGAATAGAAGGAATAAGGAACTGTGATGATTGAGGTGGGTCTGGAGGAGCTTCAATAGAATGAGCAAAGATTTCCTAGGCTCAAGACCAAGACAATGAGTGAGGAAGTGAGAAAGTTTGTAAGATAGGATGCATGGAGAGGTATAGAAAGGAATAAGGTTGGGATAGATAGGATAGATACTGAGGATCAGACCATAGCACTTCAACGTCATGACAGAGATTTGCTTTTAGGCAACAGAGAGTTAGTTGTAAAAGAAAAAATGAGGAAGGAAAGGGCTTGTTCTGACTATGTTTTAGGGAAACTACCCTGGAGTCAATGTGAAGGGTAGATTAGAAGAGATTGAATTTGGAGGCAAGGAGACCCCAGAGAAGGGTCTTCTAAAATAGGGTAGTCAGTCATTGTGGGCACAGAACAGGGGTGACATAGAGACCTTGTTGAATTAGAGATGATGGGATGTGATGCCTGGGAAATAAAGGAGATAAAGAAATATCAATAAAACCATTTGTCATTGTGTTATTCTATGTGCACTAACCCTTTGATCTATCTGGGGACTTAGAGGTATGACTGGGACCTGGAAAGATCAAAATATTTCACAATAGCCACAGCTCAGGATGAAATACCAAGTAAACTTAGAAGGAACATAGGATTCTTGACCAGCACAGAGTGTATGGATGAGACTGCAACTTCCCTATACAATGGAACCAACTGTGTGGGTATATTTTATTTATAAGTTTCATTTACTAGTTCATAAAGAGAGAAACAATAATATTAAGAGTGTGGTTTTTAAGTGGTTTTTAACTTCTGGATATTATTAGCTGTAACTATTAAGTCCATCTCTTCTTTTATTGAGATATAATTGACATATAACATGTTTCAGGTGTACAACATAATGATTTTATATCTGTATATGTTGTGAAATTATCACCACAGTAAGTTGTTAGCATCTGTCACTACACATAGCTATAATTTTTTTTCTTGTGATGATACCTTTCAAGGTTTACTCTTAGCAATTTTTAAATATTCAATACAATGTTGTTAATTATATATAGTCACCATGTTGTATATTACATCCCTAGGATTTGGTGGTTTTATAACCGGAAGTTGGTACTTCTTAACCAGCTTCACACATTTCTCCATTCTCCACAGTCCCCACCTCTGGCAACTACCAATCTGTTCTCTGTAGGTATGTGTCCAGTCCTTTTTTTTTTCTTTTTTTTCTTGGACCTTTAAGGTCCATCCATGTTGGTGCAAATAGCAAGATTTCCTTCTTTTTAATGGATGGGTAATATTCCATTGTATATATCACATTTTTCTTTATGCATTCATCTATCATATGTATGCTTAGGTGGCTTCTATGTGTTGGCTATCATAAATGATCACTTAGAATATCCCTTCTTTCATTTCTGATTTTATTTGAGTCCTGTCTTTTTTTCCTGGTGAGTCCAGCTAAAGGTGTGTCAATTTTTTTAACTTAAAAAAAAACCAAAACAAACAAAAAAACCCCAAAAACAAGCCCAACTCTTAGTTTCATTGATCTTTCTCATTATTTCCACTCTGACATTTATTTCCTTCCTTCTAACCTTGTACTTCATTTGCTCTTTATTTTTCTCATTCTTTGAGGTGTAAAGTTTGGTTGTCTGAATTTTTTCTTGTTTCTTGATGTAGGCATTTATTGCTTTAAATGTCCCTCTTAGAATCATTTTTGCTATATCCCCTAGGTTTAGGTGTATTTTCCTTTTTTTCATTTGCCTTAAGGTATTTTTAAATTTTTCTTTCTTCTTTGACCCATTGGTTCAGTAGCATGTTGTTTAATATCTACATTTCTCTGAATATTCTGTTCTCTATCTTATAACTCATTTCTAGTTTCATACCATTGCAGTTGGGAAAGATGCTTGATATGATTTCAGTCTTCTTAAATTTATTAAGAATATTATTTTGTAGACTAATATATGTTCTATCCTGGGAGATGTTCCATGTGAACTTAAGAATGTGTATTCTGTTGCTTTTGGATGGGTGCTCAGAACATCTGTTGATTTTAAGCCTCACTTCAATGTTTTGTGAAAAATACAATCTACCTAATAACTCTTTAAAATCTAAAACAAATACCCAATCAGTAAAGATACACCTTTTGGATAAAAATGGATTTTTATGTGATAAATCTTTCAAGTTCTTGAATGGAGGAAACAATGCCAGTCAATGGGCAGCAGAATAACCTACAACCTACCTTCCAGGCTGATTCAAAATCAGTTGCAGGTTCTTAGGACTTCTTTGTATACATGACAATTGAGGGATGGGGGGAAGATGAGATGATATTCACCTCAAAGTTTTGTTTGCTTAGATCTGCTGGTATTACTTTAGTACTACCACATGGCAGGGAGACAGCCATATCCCTTCACAAAGGCCAAAATTTACCAAGAAAATATTAGGCTCTGTTTCTGTATGAAACTTTTTTAGATATAAAATACAAGATGAACTTCAAACTTTCACAGATTTAAAAAAAAAATCTCACAGATTTCCTCACACTGCAATTTTCTAAGAGAATACTTAATTGGTGGCCCAACTAGGGAGATATAAGAAGGTGGCTTTTTTCTTCTGTGTTCCCTGCTGTCTGCATGCCATACGGGCTTTAAATAACCACCATCTTCTTAGGACCTACATCACAAATAATGTGAGGGTCTTTGGGTCTCTGAGGATGAGGACAGTAAAGATATTTGGGATGACTGCCAGAAATATTCTGGTATTTACTAAGCATAAGTATTTGCATTTAAGGTAAAAAAAAAAAAAAGTCTTGATTTTATGGCTGCAGACAAGAAACTTGGCTTGAGCCATTATGAGGAGAAAGCTTTCTGGAAGGGCATTCAGGAGATGAGTGTAGTGTAGCAAGGCTAGAAAAGTAGCAACTATATGTGCAGTATTGTTCTCTCTGACCTTGTGGGTTAACCAATGTCCTCAATATTGTTAGGGAGCAATTATAATCAAAAAGCATAATTGTATCTCTTTAGAGTTTACAAAGTAAGAGCACATAAATTATTTCATTATTTGGTGTTTTAGATATTTGTGTGTGTTTCTCTTCCAATTTCACCTGATCTTTTTAGATCAATGCCATGGGAGGGGAGGCCAACGGTTGTTATCTCAATTTAACAAAGAAGGAAACTGAGGCTCAAATAGTAGTGACTTTTTAAAGATCACTATGTGTTGGCAACAAAAGCAATGAGAACAAACTTCTGAATTTCTGGGCTTGTAATCATTTATACTGAAAGCATTTTTTGAAGAACCAGAGAGGCAGTACCTGACCTCAGATCTATAACCATGTAAAAACTGCTCTGAGAAACATTTTCTTCTGGCAGCCAAGTTATAAGCTGAGCTCCAGGAGGAAATGTAGGAGGACAAACAGGCTCTTCTCTTTACCTCTGTGAATATGCTTTATGTGCTTCCATATGTCACCAGGAATGATTTTTGTTCATAAGAATTCTCAAAAGAAGTCTTTAACACAAATTATGTGTGTGTTTTTAAAAAACTAAGGCAAAAATACTTTTGTATTATTCTGATTGCTCATGCAAAAACAATATATCTACTTTCAACGGAGAAAGAGACCTCCATTTAGAAAAACTGAGGTTGGGACTCTTGGGTGGCTCAGGGGTTGACATCTGCCTTTGGCTCAGGTCATGAACCCAGGATCTGGGATGGAGTCCTGCATCGGGCTCTTTGCAGGGAACCTGCTTCTCCTTCTGCCTGTGTCTCTGCCTCTCTCTGTGTGTCTCATGAATAAATAAATAAAATCTTAAAAAAAAAAAAAAAAAAAAAAAAAAAGAAAAACTAAGGTTGCTTGGAAAAGTACTGGAAAGCCAAAAAAAAAAAAAAAAAAAAAAAGAACAGTAGCTATTATTGAATCCAGAAGTTATAGCTTTGGAGAGAGCAGGGAGAGGTTAGGAATGGAACATAATTGGAAGTTCCCGGAGGAAATGAGAGCCACGTTCCCTCAGATGGCATTGGGTTTTCGCCCTTGCTATATTTTACCTCCCTTGAGGGCTCTGCTGACCTAGTGCCCCATGACCTTCCAAATAACAAAGAAGCAGTAAGACAATTTGCGTTCCTATTGAGAAGGAAGCAGTAATAGCTAGGCTACCTGACAAAGGGTGTCCACCACCAGAGGGAAGTTCCACTCCATTTCTTTACACACTGAGGTGGGATAAGGGAATGCCCCCTGTGGCATGATTACCTCTCCCTCCTGAGAGTGCTAGCCCTCAGTCCTGGCTCCCCTATCCTCTGAAAGTGAGAGGATCCATCCCAAGAATCAGGGCTCTAAGAACCAAATTGCAACTTTTTCTTGCCTAAACATAAAGAAGTTGCTTTTTATTTCTCGTGGAGCCTAAGTCTTTGGAGCCAGTGTTATACAGCATTTCAGGAACATCCTTCAATCTGTAAGGGCAGTAAGGCTCAGAAGCAAACTGCTGCTAAAGAGACCTTGATGTTTATTCTGTGAAGGAGGGAGAGTAACTCCTTCAGGCCTACCCCCAGGCAACTGATTAAAATAAAGCTGCTGGCGTAGAGTCCAAGGATATAGAATTTCCTGAATCAAATCTCTGCAGTTTGTAGCTATTTATTCTAGAGACAAAGGACTTGATGAAGACTTAGTGGTTCCTGAGGGATTATAGTCCAATATATAATGTTAGTGAATTCCACCCTGAATCATCAAGAAAAAAGTAAATGATATAGCATTTTTAAGAAGGTAAAATATGAATAATATAACTTACTTAAAAATCACTCAAGCTTTCAGTCAAATCAACTGGTACATGTTTGTTGTTGAAGACACTGTAGGTTGACAAAGTGAATTTTCTCTCTTGCCTCCATGCGCTGTTATTCCAGGGAGGGAGACAGGTATCCAGGAACAAGTTTAGAGGACTGTAACGTGCTATGATTAACATTTAAACAATCTGATGACAACATAGGAAAGCAGTTCATGAATTCTGAAGAGTG